>NC_141284.1:26148257-26580757 GCF_037954325.1 Fistularia commersonii | reverse complement strand
TCAAGATCGTCTCTGCGCTGCTGCTGCTCGCCATCTTGGCCCTTTTCCTCTACAACATGCCCGGTTACATGGTGAAGAAGATGCTGGGAGCCTGAGTTCAAACCGGTGATAATGTTTCAGAAGATTTGCTTGTGATTATTCTGGGTTATTGTTGTTTTTATATGTATTTAGAATGATCCATGTCCCTTTGTTCAAGTGTTCAACATGTAGGTGTGAAAACTGTTTTCATTCTTCCTTCACAATGTGTTTCTCTTCTTCCGCTACCCACCGACTTTGGAAATAATAACCGTTTCATTGTTGACACATTGAGTGGGCATGTAGTGTAGCTGGTTTGACTATTGCTCCGATGCTGTTTGTTATGCATCTTCGCCCGCTGGGTGATGATCCTGCAGATTTGTGAATAAACTGATCGTCAACCTTCCATGTCATCCTCTCATCTATGTGCTTGCGTTGGTTTTGGACTTGTGTTTTGGGGTGCGTTTAGGACAGAAAAAAAACAAAATGACGCAAAGTAATGATGGACTATGTTCCTTTTTTTTATTAATCTTGCCAGGGTTTAAATGAGTAATGTTAACTAGCTGTTATTGAGTCATTATACTACCATTTATTCAACTGTTGGGTGTTTGCTGAACCACTATTGCAGTTAAACGTTGCCAGACAAGCAAACCATCTGCTGGTGGATTGATGTTGGTATAAACACTGAAGCAAAGCCTTTAATTTGGGAAATCTGTCCGTCATCTGGTGGAGATTTGTTAAAACTGTTGTCCTCCCAAAACCTATTTCTCCGACACAGCTGTGTCACTGCAATCAGAAAAACTAATGTTCTGATTTCGAGGGGGGGGGGGGGTATAATAAAATGCATTTAGTGGCTCAAAAACAATAGCCATACTTTGAACTTTGGTTTAAAAAATGAATCTCAATGGACGTGTTGAGCCGTTTTCAGCCTCCATAATGCTAGTTTTTACTTTCATTGTTCAATATTAAAACTGGAAGCAAAGTCACGCCGGTTGTCACGCCTTATTTAATTTAAAATTCAACAAACGAGGTTTCGCTGTACAAATACGTGTATTTAAAAAAAGACGTGTTATTATGAATGCATTCAATAGAATTCTTGATCTCGCAGGTCTCATAGCTTTGTCTAAGATTGTCTTTTTTTCTTAATGTGTCCTTCAGCCGTCCGGACATCGCCCTCCTCTGGTTCCTCATCCCTTTCAAAGCTGCAAAGCACCTGATTTGTGACCAGTACAGGTGGCTGACCATCAAGATCATCTCTGCACTGCTGCTGCTCGCCATCTTGGCTCTTTTCCTTTACAACATGCCCGGTTACATGGTGAAGAAGATGCTGGGAGTCTGATGGATACGGTGACGTTGACTATTTTATGCAAAATATTAATCACTGTGCCTGTGCTTTTGAGTTTTTGCCATTAGATTAAAAAAAAACAAAACAATGTTGTTGTTGAGTAATTAGTGTAACTATTCAACGGGCAACATTGTTCTCATTTTAACATATGATAATAATTATAATCATCATCATCACCATAACCATAATCTTTGTTAAATGAGGGCAGCAGTAAAGATGGTCAAAAATTATTAATGCGGGTTTGTTCAGTCCGTCTGGTTTTTGCTGTGATATTTGTAGAAACAATGCAATGTTTGATCCGACAAAATTGTGCTAAATAAGTTTGAGAGCTTGAGTTGACTGTCCGTGTAAAAAATAAATAAATACATTTCGGAATAAACTGAAGTGTAAATTACAAACAGTTGACCTGTTAAAGTGTTATCTTTCAATTTTTATTTAACTTTATGTATCTTATAACACAAACAAACATGGCTAAATCTAAACATGCATAGATAACATCTCGACTACATGAGGGAACATAAAAAGGTCTTGTTTTCCAATAAAATCGTATAACTGGAAAAGTAACAATAAGAGTAAATTCTCTGCTTTGGTGCCGTGAGAGAAGGCGGCCTGCAGCTCCCAATGGCATTTGTAACTTTGTTTTTTATAAGTTTGTGTCTTTCTTTTAAGTATTTTTCTGCATCTGTTGGTGTTCTAAAAAATGTCCAAATCATGGGTTCATTTAAGAGCATCTGATCTCTTCATCTCATTTCAAAACAACGAGGAAAACAGTTTAAGAGGCCAAAAAAGACGAGTACATTAATTCAAAGAAAGTCACAAAGGGGGTGGGGGGTCTGTATTTTGTTTAAAGGGACTTATGGGACTTAATGGGAATATTATTTATTTAAAAAACAAATCATTGAAGCTTTCGGGTCTTTTTAAACATTTATATCTTCCTTAAAGGAGGCGCTGGAGGACGGGGGCATTGAACCCGCTAGCGATTTGAAAACATGAGGAACTTTGAGAAGCAAAAAGATATTACATTAATATGATTAAAATGACAAAGCGGAGACAATTTGTATTTAACTTACTTGGTCTTTTGGAATATCATTTTTTTTTTAATGACTGAAAAGGCTGCGCTGGAGGATGCGGGCATCGATCCCGCTACCTCTCGCATGCTAAGCGAGCGCTCTACCATTTGAGCTAATCCCCCATGCTAGTACATCCATTATGTCGTACAAAGATTCCAAATCGTATTCTTTTGCCACTGAAAAGTACTCTGCATTGCCTCTGAAGGATAGTGAAAGATACTTGAACTTGGATTCTGCCGAATCGCGACTATATGTGAGGAAAAAAGGTTATGGAGGATGCGGGCATCGATCCCGCTACCTCTCGCATGCTAAGCGAGCGCTCTACCATTTGAGCTAATCCCCCGATGACGTGTGTACTTCGATGACGAGCTCAAAGAAACGGTCTATGTAATCGTAGCTACTAAATTGTGTAGTTGTGCAGTACCGTTAATACCTTCTGTTCAAGTCACGTATACTTCCCCGTGTTTTCAGATAGGTACATAGCTTAAAAAAAGTGTTCCGAAAAGGTACTTGGAGGATGCGGGCATCGATCCCGCTACCTCTCGCATGCTAAGCGAGCGCTCTACCATTTGAGCTAATCCCCCGCTGTCGCCCCTAATGTGAGATGAGAAAACAGATCCATCTCATCATAAACAGCTATTGACTTGTCTATTCTTGTAAAGTTTGCCTAATTCGATATAAGTACCGTTAAAATGATTAAAAAAATGAAATATAAATGAGATTCCAACAAGTCGGCTAACGCCCCTACATGCTACTTCCGCCCGTACCCTTCCAAAATAAAACCCACCGTTAGCTGCGTAGGTCCTACTTAACTTTTATTATTCACTTTATTCGAATTAAATACCAAATGAATAACTCAATAAAAAAAAATCAGCTAATAACCCTTGCTTTCAATTCCACCCCAACCCAAATACGATATATATTGGAATACAAAGCAAAGACGCCACGCACTAAATTGTCACAACTGTTTATTCAAAACTCAAATGATGACTGTCCTGTAGATAGTTGAAGTCGATGATTGCAAGTTCCAGAGCAGACAACAGCCACTTTTGCAAAGTTTCAAATAAAAAAAAAAAAAAAAAAGAGGGGGACTGGGAAATGACACGGAGGCTTCTTTACCTGGATGCTGAGGTTGACCAGCAACTGGTCACGGTTCTCACTTTTCCAAATTCATACACCCTGGGCAATCGAACAAAAACAAACAAACGAACGAACAAAATAGCTGTAAAACCATAACAAAAGCTGTCATGTGAAAAAGAATCTGTATTAATTCAGTGGGAAGGTCCCTTATATTTTAGAATAAAACATTAGAGCTGCTACAATCTAAACCGTGTCAGTCTGCAGGCGACTCTTCACACCTAAGATTTGAAACTCACAGGCTACTGCATGTCGACCGGAGAGATACAAGGGTCGATAACCAGGATCGCGTGATATCGGACAAAATCTCCACATAAAATACATTTACAAAATATCACCCATTCACAGTCAACGTGTAACATTCTCATGCTCAGATATGTTGCTGATCAACAATGAATAATTGCAGCGCACCGATCATATGCGTCGAGTTGTGACACCGAAGTCTTCCCGTCAGCGTTTCTACATACCGTCGCTACAAACAGAAGTCCAAAGCTTGATGTTGACTCGAGTACCCGCCACAACTGACATAACACACAGGGCCTCAGCTTTTCACTTAATATACAGTAGGTTTTGCACCAAATTTTGCTACAGAAAGTTAATCTAAATGAAATATAAGTTAAATAAATAAGAAACTGTGATTACAAAATCACTTTTGTTACAGTTTTTTTTTTTCTTCTTGTAGCTCTGGGAGTGTCTTGCTGAGCAGTGTTGTTCTGTGCTCTAACAATGGCGTTGACAGGGCACCGAAGGCAAATAAATAACTCCATAATGAGCAAAGACATTGCTATCATTGGTAATATTTACAGACTTAAATTCACCGTTTGCCGTAACAACCCCCATGCCAGGCTTGCTTTGTTTTCTTCTTCGCTCATGCTGAAATAATCGGGATATGTCTTACGTTGCTATTATTGTTATTGTTACTGCGCGTGTGGAGGCAGGGAGGAGCAGAAAATGAAGATGCGTTGTCGTGCGTCGTATGTTCCTGACCGGAGGGGGGGGGGGGGGGGGGGGGTCAAGAATCGACGGAGAAACAAACTGAGACATACAACGGTGAGTATTTGAAAGAGAGCGTGCAGAAAATAGAAATCAAACGAGGGCGAAAATAAAGAAAAGGAAGGGGAAGTCGGTGATGCTGAAGGGATGAAGGGCTCAGTATTCATCCTGGTCCAGGTGAGCTTGCTCGTCGAGGTCTTCGTCATCTGGAGGTGCAAAGCCTTCCTGGAATGCAGAGGAGAAATAAACGGATTACTACTTACAACCGGCCGGCCAAGACGGTGACCTCTGTATTTGCGGCCGGCGTCGTGTACGGTAGATACCTCTGTCGCGTAAAGAATGTTAATTATCCGGCTGAGGATCGGGTTGTTTTCACTCTCGTGCTCCTGGCAGATCAGCTCAATGTCCCGTAGTTTGCTGAAATAGAAATCTCTCTCCTTCTCTAGTCCATCTACGGTCAACTTCAACTCCATCAACTAGCAGAGAAAAGAGACAAAGAAAGAGCGGGAGCGTCACGTTGGATGATCCTGCTTACGGTCAGATGCCACAAAGACACTGTGAACAATCTTTGACTTAAGATTGAGTTATAAATTCATTTTTTTACGCTCTGGAAGCCACGTATCGTCTTGAACTTCCCAGGGAGAGACCTCCAAGTTTGAGGTTGTATATATAAATGATACTGATACTCATAAACCAAAATACTCATCCTGTAAGACACGTGTCAAACTCAAGGCCGTGAGATGTGGCTCTTGAAAACGTCTTAAAATAAATATGTCAAATGCATGCAGTGACTACATTTCCCACAATTCCTGCCGATCGATGCAATTCTCAACAAGTGGAACTGAGAAATACAAATTATCCCTAAATGTTCAGTTGACGCTGTTTCAAGAAAGACGGGAAGGCGAATCCATGTTTGTGCTTAAAGGAGAAAAAAAACAGTATGTCTTTTGTGGAGTCTCGGTTGTCAAAGAGCACAATCTACGTCGTCTTTTTGACACCAAACGCTGGGCTTAGTATGCCAAAGTTAGCCTTCAAGAAAAACAACAAGTAGTCCAAGAATTAAAAGCCGCATCCAAAAACACTGCAGCAGCGAAAGCTAGCTTTGTAACAGAGCGACGAGTAACATTTTCTTTTACATCTGTGCAACTGCATATGTAACATTTTGGATTTGAATGAGTAATGAAGTGTTTGAAAACGTACCTGTTGATTTAGCTCCATGATCTCGGCGTCACTGCCCCCATTTCTTGACAAAGATGGATTCTTCCTCATGGCTGGAGTGTTGTGTTGAACTCGCTGTGGTGTCGGCATGTTTTTGGGGACTGTTGGAGACGTCCTCTGTGGCCCTGCAAGGATTTCCAGAGATATTCAAAACATTTAGCTTTTTTTTTTTTTTTTTTTTTAAAAAAAAACCATCTTTAACAAATGTCCATAGGCGCATACGGTGGTTGAACCCCTCCAACCCGTTCAAACCGACCAATAAAAAGACGTCTTCCTAATGTGATTTTCATTTCTCCAAATCATGGCGGCAACTTTAAGTTTCTGCACAAAACAAGAACTTGTGAATTTGAACCCTCATTAATCCAAATACGGTCAGTTTGAACAGGGAGATTAAACATATCTGTTTCATATGAATTGGTCATATGCGTGAGTAAGAAATAAAAAGCTTAAAAACAAAATCATCGTCCTTTCCATTGGTTCAAAGGGAATATTTGCATCTGCGTTGACTTTGCAGCGGGTAAGGCGATGGATTTTGCAGAGACACGTGAGCCGTATGTTGTGACTTCGCTTGTCATTTTTGTGCTTAAAAAAAGGGCTAAATAAGAAGAAATAGTTTAGACTGTCATATTTAAAAAGCCATGTTGTTAATGAAGTGGCCGGGTGATCATTTTTCAGATAAGCTCGAAGACAAAACATGCAGACACACGTCATTATGATCGATAATAATTCTGCTACTAAGTCACACACCAGGCTCAACACATCACATTTCAGATCAAATCTGCCGCTGTGATTTTCAAGCAAAAAAGCTCCCGCGGGACGGATGACAGCGGCCGGACAGGCGGACGATGTTGCTGTTAGAAGAGCCTTGTTCGTTAGGTTAGTTTCCGAGGAGACGGGGTTTCCATTCACACGGATTATCCGCTCGCAAATTGGGAGTTGTATTAAACAGAACTCTCTGGAGGAATTAAGAGTGAAAGTCCTTTGACCTTTGGGCAAATGAGCTACAAGCGTGCGGTACGAGTGGAAGAACAGATCAAAACAGATATTTCGAAAGACTATGAAGTTGGGGATTTGAAAAGATTTAAAAAAAAAGAAGTAAATAAAGCAAATAAAATCTGGTAATTGAAGCAGCAAGTTCGCAAATCAAAATGTTGAAATGGTATATGTAATAGAAATATAATCCCAAGTGTCTATTTTTTAGGCGGTAAATCTCTGAGATTAAATTGGCGCATCTTATTTAATGTCATTTTTCTACGTGCGTCCAAAATCCCTTTTAACGGGCACTTGCTAATGCGTTTTTAAGAGACAACGTTTGAAAACAAACTTAACATCCAGACTTAATGGTTCAGTATAAACTTAGATGTGGACTGAATTAATCCTAGTGATTTAATCTGAAACAGCAGGGAAATGCACACATTTCCTATGAGTTTTGCAAAAAAATGGTTGAAAACCCAAATATAACTACATAATGGGCTGGGGATTAATTGTCGTATTATTGTAGTAATGCCATCTACTCATGACACTGCACTTCGGATGCTGAATATAACAAACTGTAAACGGTCATCTTCAGATTGCCACCTTCCAACAAGCACATACCGATTATTGTCTGAGAAAAATGTTGCTTTTCATTTTTGATTATTTGTTAAAGAAAACACATATATTTATAATATCTAATAGAAAACATATATCTCTATATATATTTATAATATCTAATAATAATAATATAATAATATCTACTATTATTTATTATTGTTATGTTTTACTTGAAACTCTGGCACAACAATTTCCTTCGGGATAAATTAAGTTGTTCTTATTCTTATTCTTATTCTTATTCTTATTCTTATTCTTATTCTTATTGTCCAAAAGTCCACTAAAAGCTCTCAAAAGACCACAAAACAATCAAAAATGTAAGAATAAAATTAGAAAAAAAATTGACGTGAATATTAAAAATATTTGTTGAACTGTGTCTGATGAGCCAATGATTAAAAAGTAAATAAACATGTAATTATACTGCTCCATATTGTGCAGCAGACACTGGTTGTCTGTCCTGCCGTTTATCCACATCTGAACAAACATGGGCAGGTGAAATGACAAGAAAGTATCAGGCTTTCCTCTTTTTCCATATCCCTAAAAACTATCTGGGATATCTCCGTCCTCTGAAATCCAGCGGATCTCCCGACATCACTCGTGAAGTTTAGCAACCGCTATCGAATCCCTCGATGTGCCGTGATGTGAAATTTCAGCGTCGCTAACGCATCGAGGCTGCGTCCCCGGCAGGTTCTCGCTCCGAGCCGCACCCGGACGCCGTCACGCTGCTTGCGAATGCCGGGCGGTGAGATGGGTCAAAGACAACGGCAGTCATGGCGTGAATCGTGCCGCTCGCAGCGTCCGCTTGCAGGGAGCCATCCAGAAGCTCAGCCAGACCGTGCAGCCAAGGCAGAACTGTTAGGTTACCTGGGGTTCTCTTCGGTTTGTGGATAAAGTGATCACCTGGGTTGGGGGGAGGGGCCACGTCCTGCCCCTGTCTCGCTAGTAACGGGTCATACTCCTTCCCGTCGTAGTTGGCATCGAAGAACTTCTTGAACCACTGCACGAATTCAAAATTGTCCTGGAACTTCCCTTTTACCAGCTTTTCTACGGGAATTATCTAGACAGCGGAGGAGATCGAAACGACGGCGTCAGGTATCGAGAGGAAATAGCGGAACGAGCGTTGGTGAAAGAACGGTTCTCACCTTATCGACGCTCATCCTTTTAAACGCTGCTTGAAGAACCTTGAAGTTGTGTATATATTCGTGCTCCAGTTTAGCTTGGAATTTCACCTTCTTCAGGAGGATGCAGCCGGGAAACAACATGTCCATGAATTGACAGTACGCCGCACCTGCAACACACACACACACACACACACACACACACACACACCCAACCCAGGTGATTGATGGAAAGCCTGGAATACGATCAAATTAAATGGACATCGAGTAACTCGCACAGATCTTGAGAGGGTGATGAGGTTTTACAAATATAATAACAGTTTACTTACATAGATAAAACCTTAAAAGACCTTAAGATGTTAAAACACTTTATAGCCTTGACTTTGACACTTTATAGTTTTATTTGTATTTCTTATTCTCCCCCCCTTTTTTTTTTTACTGTTTATACAATTTCCTACCATTATTTATTATTGTTATGTTTTACTTGAAACTCTGGCACAACAATTTCCTTCGGGATAAATAAAGTTGTTCTTATTCTTATTCTTATTCTTATTCTTATTCTTATTCTTATTCTTATTCTTATTCTTATTCTTATTCTTATTCTTAGATGAGAAGGGAAGGGGGTGATTTTGGTAAAAAAGGGACGGACAGGACAACAGTTCACTGCTTGGATACAGAATATTACATAACGCGTATTTAACAAATTTATGTAAATGTCATACTTCCGAATTTCCTTTATCAGGTGACATTTTGCTGATTTTTAGGAAATTCCTATGTTTCCTAAATTTCTTTTTTTTTTCTAATTCCTCTGATGTATAAATCTAGAATGCAATATCAATATGCTATAATTTCATTTATAATATCTCTATTTTGAATTGTATAAAGGTTGTATGTGGTGGCAAGGTCAAATTTGGAGGTAATATGGTACGAGTTTGCTGCCTTTGACTTTATCGACAAATTCGTATTAGTGTTAAAATTGGGATGATGAATGAAACTGTTGTCCAAATGCCCATGTAAATAAACTAAAAAGACACTTAACTGAAAGGAAATCAATGGAAATAAATAAAGCCAAAGGCGAAACAAATGAGAATATCTAATCGTATTCATTAATTGGTCCAACTTTCCCGAGCAACAAATTTAAATGAAATTTAAGGTCGCAAACTGATGAATAAACACACGTAAGGGGTGTAATAATACATTTATCTGAATCAATATATCAGATATATGATCAATAGTCACCTGTTAGCAATGCAAATAAGTGCCAAAAGCCTGCTTTTATTATAGAATTAATGTGACAATAACGGCGATTGTTATGAACACGTTCAGCGATATAGAGTCATATAAAAGCCCTATGTAAAAGGAAAGCGTCGGTATAACTGAAAAATATCATCGCAGAGCAGCTTTTATTTGTCATTATTAAATTTAGTCATAAAAGATAGTATACTAGAGGTTGAGGGAAACGTCTATTAACAAAAAAAAAAAAACTGCAGCATAACACAGCAGCAAGTACGGGGACAGTTTTTCATCTAGCCCTGCAAACTATTTTCTTTGAATATTTTATTAAGTATTTTCAATAAATATTGAATTAAGAAACTCCTCACTTTTTTCTTTTGTTTAATTTTTCATGGATGATTACATAGAAAATAATGTTGGTACATTTATATGATCGTGAATGATTTTAAAGTGGAAATAAAATGCCAAAAATTTAAAATATTTAAATTGCAAATTTCATTTAGTTCAATTTACATGATACTAAGTTGGCCCACACATAGAAATTAAATAAGAAATAACTGCCTACCCCTGGTTTAAGAGGTTAGAAAAAGTTTGTTTTTGCAGAAAATACCCCGTAATATTGCAGAAAAAAACAGTTCTGCTCTGGGAAATAGAGTTACTTTGAAAAAAAATCATAGAGAAAGTTTCACTGACAGGTAAATAAAGTTAAAAACGCAGCGAGTTTCAAGTCGTCGGCGACAACGAGAAGAAAACGACGGCACACCCGAGCCGATCAGGGGTCAATACCAATGATCGAAAACCCCGGGGGGACCTACCCGAACACAGCTGCTCGATCTTGGTGTAGGTGAGGTGCAGAGAGTCGTTGACCCACGCCAGCATGTCATGTCTGCTGAGGTTGTCAATGGACACGGACGTGGCGTACACATTCACTGCCATCCCTGACCTGGAAACACAACAGGAACCCGCAAACCGCCGGGTTCGGTGCGGTCGGATTCGTCAATCCCGCCGAAATCACACATCATAAATAAATACCCCGACACCGGACTTCAACTAATCCGATCCAAACCCGACGGCAAATACAAGGACGGGTACGGGAGTTCGTCACAGGCGTTTTCGAGTTTTTTTTTATTTTTTTTAAGATAATCGGTAGTATGAGACGAAGAAGCATAAGGAGGTGTTTTGAGTTGTGCAAACATTGTTCAAAAAAGTAACTGGCGAAGTGAGTGTAAGCGCGCCTGGAAGCGATGAGCCGGTGGTGTCGACCAAACTGTGACTGATAAAATTCTCCCGGCTCGGAGGAAAACAAAAAGACGAGTCTCGTCATCAGGAGGGGGGGATTTTTCACGATCTCGATACACTACTTGTCTTATCGTGATCCCACGGCGAGAAAAGGTAGGCGGACTGTTTTCCCCGTCGGGCCCCGAAGGATTTAAAACGCCTTTACCGAAGGCGTGAGGACGGTCAACGGCATTTCAGTGTTTTGGAAAATGACACGATCTTTAACATCCCTTATCCACCTCGCCGCTGCTCGGCCTCTTTGTTTTTTTTCTTTAACCTGTTGTATTTTATCTCGCGACATCTGACGGCGTCAACACACGTCGTACTGTAATAATCCTGAATTTTAAACTGGTATAGTTATTATAATCCCATGACTTTTCAGACTCCCCTCCGTCACCCCGCCTCCCCTCCCCATGCTGCAGGATCTCTTTCGGACTCGTGTGTCAGCCGGGCGAGGCCTTTTAGCTCCGGCCTCCTAACGTCGCTTTTGACAGAAAAAAAAAAAAACACCGGCACCCTGAAAGTTGTGTTAATCTACAAATGCAAAGAGGAGAGGAGGGTCGCCCTCGATAATCCTCTTGTAGATTAAACAGACGTATCCTGACGTCCGGGAGCAGCTTCACACATCTGGCAGCTTCTCTCTGCTCACTTTGCTCGCCTGCAACACCTTGCAGAGGAACTGCTGAGGCCCTGCAACACCTTTGACATGGACGCAGGGATTATATCTGGAGGTGGGCGTGCGTGTGCGTGTGGCCGTGGGTGACAGCTACACGGGGATTATAACGTGCAAATTAGTCCTACGCACATTCTGAACCGTATTTCTGCAGATTCTGAATGCACCTTCATAGGACCAGCCCCCCCCCCCCCCCCCACACACACACACACCCCCACACCCACCCCATGGGGCTTGGCTGCAGCCTGCTATTACACGGTCGTGACGTATGAATAACAATAAACCCATTTCTTAGAATTAAAAAAAAAAAAAAAAAATCACTCTACGACTTTGTGTTGAAATACTCATCAATAGGGGTTGTGAGTCCTGATAAATATAGATTGCAGTATCAGGAGCGACGACAGAAAAGGGGAAGGGGAATATATTCGACCACCGAGAAAGAACAAACTGTCGGGCCTTAAGAGAAGCTCAAAAACACTGCAGCGGGGGGGAAAAAAAAAAAAAATCTGGTGCAAACCGGTGAAGTCGATGGTTGGAGGAAGGGTGGTGTCCTGAGCTGAGAACAATAAATGTGTCCGCTTAGCTGCGTTAAAACCCCCGCAACGCCGGCAGATCCCTCGGAGCGCCAACCCCCCGCCCGCCCCCCTCCTCCTCCTCCTCCTCTGCAGGCCTCCCCGGACACCTCGGGGGGGTAAAAAAAAAAAAACAAAAAAAAAAACCGGGAGAATCAATTAAAAATATCCACTTGCAACGTGTCTCTCACCGTGTTCAGGAGTGTCCGCGGCGTTGCTCCCGGTGTCGGTGCCCGTCGCCGTCGTCGTCGTCCCCCTGCGCGGTGCAGTGCCTGGTAACGGGCCGCCCTGTCTGGGGCTGCAACAATCCAGCTCGCACTGCGCATGCGCCCGACTCCATGCTGCTAAAGGTTCATTATAAATAGGACTTCGGCTTGTTCCAGCTAAGAGACACATGATGTGCGGTTGGATTTTTAGGGCCTGCCAGTGACTGAGGTTTAGAGAGGTCAGGCTGCACAAAGACACCTTATATTAATGTTTTATCTCTCGGTAGGAGAAGGCGTGCGAGCCGAGATGGAGAAATGACAATCCTACCGAGATGGAGGGTTTTCGGACGCTCGTCGTCGGGTCACGAATGTCCGATCCCCTTCCGACTATAACGAGTATAAAAATATATAAGATGATCTCCTATCTTTTTCGGCTTCAGGGGCCAACACATCGAATCAACCTTCTCCAGTCTAGCCCTATTCTCTGTATCCTCCTCTCTCACACCAACTAACTTTCGTATCTTCTCTCGCTACGTCCATAAATCTAACATAAAAAAAGAAACAAACGGTTTTTCGAGGAAAATTTTTCACGCAAAACTATTTTAAAAGTGGAGGGAGTCTGCATGGGCAGTCAGTATCTGGGTTAGGATAAAAAAAACGATTGTTGCACCTTCTATGTCAGACCATTTTACTGCCCGCGAGCCACATCCGGCCTGTTTTGCTTTTTTATCCGGCATACCAAACTATTTTCTCTGAATATTTTAACAAGTATTATCAATCAATCTCGAATTTAGAAACTTCTATTTTTCCTTTTGTTTAATTTTGTGTGGATGATTACACAGTATAATGTGGGTCGGTACATTTAGGATCATTTATGATCTTAAAATTGAAAAAAAAATGCCCCCAAAAAATTTGAAATACTTAAATTTTCTTTTTGTTCACCAAGTTGGCCCGTGCATAAAAATTAAATTAGAAATGTGGCCCGCCAGCCAAAATAATAACCCATCCCTAGTCTCTGTGGTTCCTAAGTGGCCCCTCCTGTGAGATGTGAAACCAGCAGGGGCCCCCGTGGCAATTTAAATCAAAACCTCTGATTTACTTGATTAGTATCTGCTTACCAATTAGATCATGATATTAGCATCTAATTGCAGACACACTCTTCCGGCAGGTCTAATATTGTTTGGTATAAACCCAAGACAGCTTCAGATATGCGATGATGGCGACTCCTGAGGAAAAAATACGGTGGTCCGAAATGCGGCGCCGCCTCCTCCCATTTCATCTTCAGAAAGTTTCATAATTCTGATTTAAATCCCGCAGGATTCCCCAAAGACGTCATCTCGTGCCACGTCACCCGAGTGGGTGCGATTATTTCATTGTCATATATTGAATTAGACGCACAATTTACGAAAGTGAAAAGCACGATTTAGCCGAATCTGAGGAAAACTGAATCATTTGGGCCTCGACGTTTCATTTCCGCCGTTAAGCCGAGTCATTAGCTGGCATTAAAATGATTTTTTCACGCCACCACTTGTTGGTGAAGCGGAGCCGAGAGACGAGCCGGTTGCCAGACGGCAGCGGCGCCGCGGGGCCTCATGTTACCCTCGGAGGGTTGATAGGTATCTTGGATCTAAACCCGTCCTTGATTTATAGACAAGCGATGGAATGATGAAGGCGAGAAAAGCGCGACGAGAACTGCTACGCAACCGAGCTGTTTTGGTCTCTGTTGAATGAACCCCCGGCAGCGAGATTCGGGATCAGCTGACTGCCGTCCCGAGCAGACCTGGAAACAGCGTGGGCCCGCTCGAGATAAATTATTTGATCGTTTTGATAGTTTGTGGACTTTATTATTGCTTCGACGCGACTGCTGGAGATCGGGAGAGAATCCCGACAAGGATTGTTTCACGGTTTTCCAACGCAAGCGTGCGTTACGGTATCTAATCTGGCCGAGAAAACGCCAGGGCGCCTTCAATTGTGCACGTGCGACTGAAATAACGTGATTTTTTTTTTCCCCTCATATTTGTAAATATATTGTCGCATTTGCTTTCTTTATTTCAGTTACCCAAGACCCGGAGGCGTTTTAGCGCCGAGCTCCTCTTTTGATCATTCTCAGATTTCCCCAATGTGGCGTTTACACCCCTTGGGTCTCCAGCGTTGGAGTAAAAGCGACAATAATCCCTTTGAAAAGAAATAAAGTTGGATTGAGGGAAGCAGTCAAATACAGTGCAAGTACTTCAAAATTTACACAAGACCAGCACATGGGTAAAGTTACTTTGCATCATCGGTCAGCAATCAGACAAAGGATTTTATTGTGGTTTATTTGCACTCAAATCATGTGATGAAGAGCTGCAACAAGAAAGGGGAGATTAAGGAACTCGATGTGATGACACACTGTTCAGCACCAGAGTAAACTAGGGTTGGACGGAGACACAAGATCAGAAGTAAAATAAGTCAAAGTAACGCAGTAATTACGGAGGTTTGCTGTAACGTAATCTCAACGCGTTCATCGAAATCGCGCGTGCGGCGCAAATAAAAAGTTACCGACACAATTACGCACCGAGAAAAATTTCAGGAGCTAAATAACAAACGGTAAACACAGCAGTTTGAGTTAAAAAAAAAAAAAAAAAAAAAAAAAGGATCAGTGCTTTTCTGCAGTCGCTAAACAAGCCTGCCCTCTAGTTTCCACGTGTGGCGATAATTATCTTTGCACCTCCTCTGATAACCACCGGCTTCGCCTTCCGTACGTCTCACAGTGGTAGGATAGAGTGCATCGGAAGTGTGTGCCGAGACTAGTTAATTCCCCGTCAGACCACCCGGTGTCCGATTTCGGATAAATAGCGGGTGAAAGGCTGTAAACCGTGAGCTGTGTTGTGCGAGAACCTTCCTTTAAATGTTAACCGCCGCTCTTGTCGAGACGAATAAAAACAGAGAAAATAATCGAAAATAGTCACCCTGGACGGCGGAGCGACAGAATCGTAAGTCCAATTCCTTTTTAACAACGTCTTGACTTGGCCAGGTTAGCGAAAGGATGTCGTCGATGAAAGTTTTTGGTGAATAATATTAAACGGATCTGCATGTTTGCGATAGAACATCGCAAACATTGAAACCTACTTATAATCAAAACCGATGAAAAAAGGACGTGTCCAGTTTGCACAAAGCAGTTGAGTAAATGATTTAATAAGATGTTTTGCTTTTAAAGCGTCATGTTAATTCCATTTGTAGCCGGTTACCGGAGCGTTTTCGCCGTGTCGCTTAACGACCAGGTAAGAAAAAGGCAGTTTAGGGTGAGACTTTTTTCGCTCTTCGTGTAAAACAAAACGAACGCCACCGTGAAGGATGCGGCGTGGCATGAGCCGTTTCCGTGGTTATGACGGCGGTCCCGAGGATGCCGCCGTGCACAGCGCGCACAGCATCAGTTCATTCACATTTGATGGGGCGGAACAGAAGTCTATTCTGCTATAAGGCTGTAAACATCCAAATAAAAACAGAACAATGATGAACTACAGTACACGGTCATCATGTAACTAACATTTCTAACAGCAGTGTCGAGGGGAAAAACACACACACACAAATAATAGCATATAAATATAAACAAATACATTACAAAGGATAGCTCGCTTCATAATATTTTGCACCAATTTGCTACGAATTTTCCGTGACTGACATGAATGTCACGCCAACACCTTTCTGATCCATGGTTACGTTTCATTCACCTCGGCTCACGTTAAAAAGACGTTAGTGGAGCTAAATCATATAAAAAAAGGCATCTAATAGTACATGATACAAGTGCAAAATTGTATTTTTCAGTGAGGTAACACAATCCCATCATAAAAACCGACTCGTCTCCGATACCCTTCTAACTATTAGTAAGATACGACAAGATCCTGTAGCTAAATTACTTGTTTCGCGATTCATTTGCTCATATTTGGTCGACAGTCAAACTCAAATTGGAAAGTTTACATCGCATTTTTTTTTTTTTTTTTTTTTTTGTCTTGACTCACATTCATTTTTTTTTTTTCCTTTTTATGGCAACATTTATAGACTCCAACGTCTTACAGTGCTAAGTACCTGTGCTGAGTTGAAAATGAAAACGTTACTTTTTTTTTTTTTTTTTTTTTTTTTTTAGAACTCCCACACACTGTTTGCTAAATATCCTCGGATGGAAACCCGGTTCCCTTTCTTGGCCTGGATTTCGGACGTGATATTCTTTTTTTTTTCCGATGTCGTGTCGTGACCTCCATTACCAGATGCCGCTGGACCTTCCGCCGGGAGGAGCGAGGATCCGGGCCGAGGATCTCTTTGGAATGTTGTCATCGATCTGAGCACCTGAAGGGGCAGCCAACGCAACAACGTTGAGTTTTAACAACTTATCGGTCTTCCTGGTTCTTCGGTTGATCACGGCACATTTGGGACTTCGGATTTTCATCTTTTTTTCAGCACGTTTCATTAAAATGTTCATATGTTTAACCTTTTGCGTGAGCTAAATGTGACGTCTGACCGGTTCACGCGGACTTTGAGGAGGCGAAAATAAGAATAAAAAATTTTTTGCGAGATTTGCGAATGTGTTTCGAGGAGTCAAAATTAACATAAAAACATTTTTGCGAAATTTGCGAATTTGTTTCGAGGAGCCGAAAATAAAAATAAAAACATTTTTGCGAGATTTGCGAATGTGTTTCGAGGAGCCAAAATTAACATAAAAACATTTTTGCGAGATTTGCGAATGTGTTTCGAGGAGCCAAAATTAACATAAAAACATTTTTGCGAAATTTGCGAATTTGTTTCGAGGAGCCGAAAATAAAAATAAAAACATTTTTGCGAGATTTGCGAATGTGTTTCGAGGAGCCGAAAATAAAAATAAAAACATTTTTGCGAGATTTGCGAATGTGTTTCGAGGAGCCAAAATTAACATAAAAACATTTTTGCGAAATTTGCGAATGTGTTTTG
Organism: Fistularia commersonii; assembly: GCF_037954325.1. NCBI lineage: Eukaryota > Metazoa > Chordata > Actinopteri > Syngnathiformes > Fistulariidae > Fistularia > Fistularia commersonii. The sequence goes on along the minus strand of NC_141284.1, from coordinate 26,563,368 downwards.
AGGAGCCAAAATTAACATAAAAACATTTTTGCGAAATTTGCGAATGTGTTTCGAGGAGCCGAAAATAAAAATAAAAACATTTTTGCGAGATTTGCGAATGTGTTTCAAGGAGCCGAAAATAAAAATAAAAACATTTTTGCGAGATTTGTGAATGTTACTGTTTCTATATGACTGTCTCAGAAATTTAGAATATTGTGATAAAGTTCTTTATCTTCTGTAATGCAATTAAAAAAACAAAAATTACTTTTTTGTGATATTCTAATAATTTGAGAAAGGATTTTTGAGTTTTCTTAAGATGTAAACCATAATCAGCAATATTAAAATAATAAAAGGATTGCAATATTTCAGTTGATTTGTAATAAATCCAGAATGACATTTTTGTTTTTGTTATTGTATTACAGAAAATAAAGAACTTCATCACAATATTCAAATTTTCTGAGACATTCCTGTATATATGAAAAGGAAGTTTTTCCTTAAGCTTGTTGCTATGTTGTGAATCTGACTTTATTCAGATTGCTGGTAGGATGGTGGCAACGTGTGTGTGTGTGTGTGTGTGTGTGTGTGTGCGCAAGTCTTACGGTATGATTGGACACCCAAGATTTTCCCCACCTGGTTATTACTATCACTTTTTTGCAGTACTTTACCCCAGTATTCCGGGTGTTCATCTTTATTTTTATTTAATTTTCACCAGCGCATGTTTACATGATCAGTTTCTGCATTCCTGCACGTAATTTCGATAGATTTAGGCGTTCCTGGCCCCGCCTCCTGACCCGCCCCGCCCGTGTAACAGGCTTAAAGGTTCATGCCTTTGTCATGGGTTCTTAAAAAAAAACCTGATGTTCAGTCAAAACAAATTCCTGCAGGATTTAAGCCTTTTGCAGATTTAAAATCCTCATTTTTAGATTCTTCTCAACACATTAATGGCTACGGATCATTGGGTGCAAAGTTTGTGCAAAGTCTTACTCCTTGGGGAAAATAAGAAAAGAATACATTAAAAAAAAAAAAAAAAAAAAAAATCAGATTCACTGATAAATTCAGAGATTTAAGGCCGTGTCGCCGTGGACGACACAGAGGACGATGGGAAGCTTCTGTTATTGCTATCTTTAAACTTCAACTTACAGGACTGTCTCAGAAAATTAGAATATTGTGATGAAAATTAAAAAAAAAAAAGTCCTTTTTCATGATATTCTAATATTTTGAGATTTTTGAGTTTTCTTAAGATGTAAGCCATAATCAGCAATAATAAAATAATAAAAAGGCTTGCAATATTTCAGTTGTTTTGCAATAAATCCAGAATGTATGACAATTTTTTTTTTTTTTGATTGCATTACAGAAGATAAAGAACTTTATCGCAATATTCTAATTTTCTGAGACAGTCCTGTAAATAAAGACCCTCAGTGAGCTGAAATCAGCGCCGTGTATCCCAGAGAAAACGTTTCATCCTGCAGATCAGTTTATGTTGACTGCAACGCCCTCATCAGGCCGCTCACAGTTCGGAGGAAACTAGAAAGCTAAGATATTACCGTGTATTTAAAGCTCGTTCTTGCTTTTAATTCTTTGTTGGAAGTGCTTATCAACTCCCAGCTTCATTGATTTAATAACAATCGGTCCGCGGCTGGAAATTAAACACGTGGGTCCAGCCGTCGATAACACGGACGGACGGAAGTGGACCCCGAAAAAAGGTGTGGTACGGCACGGCGCTCACCGGACAGGCTGAAACTGGATTCATGGAGGTCCCTCATGCCTCCATGTCGGGTGCAGGGACGCGTCGGCGTGTCCAGATCAGAAGCCCCGAGGTCCCTCTTCCCAGCGTTTGCAACGGGAACCACTTCCCCCGTGTAGGGCTCTCTTTCCACTGCTTTCACTGCCTGGCACTGGGTGAGGCCACCAGACCATAAACAAACAAGTAAAAGGCAAATTGATGTGAAATTCAAATTATTGAGTCACCGCCGTTCTTATAAAATTCATGTTGAGAATCTCCGTCGGTTCGTTTGTTATCGGTACCGTTTATTCCGCAGTCGGGAATTATATTTTCTACACCAAAGTGAAATTTAACACGTGAGCTTGATCCAATATGGCTCAAGTTTTCTCTTGTTTATAGAATTTAGACGGATCATTTAGGTGAATATTTTTCTATCAAGTTATTAAACTTGATGTTTAATTATCTTGTCGCGTTAATCTCTTTTGTTCTGTTAATCTTGGTTAGTTTGTGGGGTTTTTTTTTTTTCCACTTTGTTCTGTGAAATTTGGATTTTTTAATTTTTTTAAATCTTTATTTAATTGAATTTGAAAAGAACCGCCGTTAAAGAAACACTGGATGTTTCTTGCGGTTTCCCGATAAGAAGTGAGTGAAATAGCTTTATCTTTTCTTTTTTTTTTCTTTTAACTCCCCTACTTTTATGGGATTGCCCTGCTAATCCCTCTGATCCGCTGACATTTCCGGCAAGTTAATCTGCGTCGGGAATGTTGTTTTTTTAATTACCCACCTCTGTGTCAACCTCTGATTTATGAATCTAAAGCTCAGTGACTGCAAATAACACATTTTATTTTTTCTTCCTCTCCAAAGTAAAATCAGATTAAATTTTTGCGCCAAAAGAGAGTGTATTTTTACACTCCTTTACAATTATAGCTGGGATTCTGTCTTTGAATGCGACATCTATTATTGACGTCATTGGAATTAAGGAGAAAGGATGTAAAATGTATTAAAAAATATAGAAATCTGGGTCTTATTTAAGACTTTGCTAACCCACTGATCTTCCTTCTCGTGCTTTTTTTGCTCATTTCTTTGCAATTTACATTGGCATCACCCCTGAAAAATGACTTTTTTTTTTTTTTATTCCCCCCAGTATTGCTCATTTATGTTCAAATATACCCGTTTCTTTTAGCGATGTAATTCGTGGCCTGTTCTCCTGCAGAATTAGACCGGTATAATGAGTTTATCTGTGGAGGTTCCCAGTCAAACAGGTCAAATCTTGTCACCATCTTCTTCTCGTGGCGACTTGATTTTCTCGCCTGGATGTGAAACGTCTCCAAGGGGAAGAAAATAAGGTCCGGTTGCATCGAGAAAAAGAGCTTTGACAAGAATTAACCAGCAGAACGAGCTTCTCTAATCCGGTAACGTCCGGCTCCGGCCGCTAGGGGGAGTTCAGTGACCTCTTTGCCGCGATGCAATCTGCGGCTGCCTTTTTTTAATCCACAGCTCCATCTTTGACTTGATCTAAAATCCCCCGACGGCACGATTCCTTTATTCAATTCTATAAAACAATTATTCTTCTTCGTGTTTTCAAGAACTCGTAAAATAACACCGAAGTTTTTTTCCCCCCCGACGGTGAAACCGATCGATCGATCCGCTAGAGGTTTTTCTACAAACGCCTCCGTCTGGCGTACCTTTTCCCTCTGAACCATCTTCTTGTAAAGGAAATCCGGGAAGGTTCTCAGGGGGCAGAACTTTCCGGAGCCCTCGGCGCACGTGAACATGCCGTTTTCGTAAACCAGACGCCCGCGGCTGATGGTGACCAGGGGTACGCCGTGGCAACGGAGCCCCTCGTACAGGTTGGTGTCGCCTCCCTGGACCTGGTTCTCCACGGAGATGGTCCTACAAAAAAAAAAAACAGATGGTGAGGGCGGAAGAGAGCGCGAGAGAGAGAGATGCGTGACCCGATTTTGTCAGAGCGAAACATAATCCGCCTCGGAGATTTGGGATAAAAGCTGCGGCGAGACGAGCCGGTCGATGAGAGGAAGGATGGGGTTTCGTACTTGGATCCCTCCGGGTCCCAGACCACCACGTCAGCATCTGCACCCGGGATGATCCGGCCTTTCCTGGGATACAGGTTGTAGATCTTGGCCGCGTTGGCGCTCGTCACCGCTACGAAGCGATTCTCGTCCATCTTCCCGCCGATCTACAAATTGAGACGGGAATCACAATCATAATCTTCTTCTTCTTCTTCTTCTTTCGGCTTTTCCCTTCAGGGGTCGCCACAGCGAGTCAACTTTCTCCATCTAACCCTATTCTCTGGATCCTCCTCTCTCACACCAACTGCCTTCATATCTTCTCTCACTACGTCCATAAATCTTCTCTTTGGTCTTCCTCCAGACCTCTTGCCTGGCAGCTCCAATTCCAGCATCTGTCTACCAATATATTCTCTATCTCTTCTCTGTACATGACCCAACCATCTCAGTCTGGCTTCTCTGACCTTCTCTCCAAAACATCTAACATGTGCTGTCCTTCTGATAGACTCATTCCTGATCCTCTCCATCCTGGTCACTCCCAAAGAGAACCTCAGCATCTTCATCTCTGCAACCTCTAGTTCTGCCTGCTGTCTTTTGGTCATTGTAACAGTTTCTAGACCATACATCATCGCTGGTCTCACCACTGTCTTGTACACCTTTCCTTTTATTCTGGCTGAAAGTCTTCTTTCCGCACTCTCCGTTGCTCCGGACTGTTGACCCTAAGTACCTGAAATCCTCCGGCTTCTTGATCTCCACTCCCTGTAGCCTCACCGCTCCGCCCGAGTTCCTCTCGTTCACACACACATATTCTGTCTTGCTGCGACTAACTTTCATTCCTCTCCTTTCCAGAGCATACCTCCACCTCTCTAGATTTTCCTCTACCTGTTTTCTGCTCTCACTCCAGATCACAATGTCATCCGCAAACATCATGGTCCATGGGGATTCCTGTCTAACCTCATCTGTCAGCCTGTCCATCACCATTGCGAACAAGAAGGGGCTCAGAGCTGATCCCTGATGGAGTCCCACCTCCACCTTGAACTTCTCGGTTACCCCTACAGCACACCGTACCAGTGTCTCACAGCGAGCATACATGTCCTGCACCAGTCTAACATACTTCTCTGCCACTCCAGACTTCCTCATACAATACCAGAATAGTTAAAATAATAAAGGATAACAGGTTTTATCGACGAGGCCGCACGCACCACTCCTTTTTCCCAGATGACGCTCATTCGGTCCTGAACGCCGGGAAGCCCGTGGGGGATCTTGGTGAAATCGTCCTTGCCCATGGCTTTCTGTTTGGTGGTGAACGGCCGGTGGTCGGAGGTCAGGACGTTCAGGGTGTCGCTGAGACGGGACGGGTTTTGAAATCAGAAACATACCCACGACCTTTGACGCGCCGTCGATCGGGGTTTTTCTTTACCTTCCCAATAAGCTCATTAGGTAGTTGGGGGTGTTTGGGTCCAGGCGAAGGGGCGGCACGGTGACGTGGGCGGCGGCATGAGACCAGTCCTGATGATAATACTGCATGCCGGTCAGCACGGCGTGGGCCGTAGTCGTTTCCCCGTGGACCACCTTCCCTGGAACCAGCGAAGAAAAAGCCAAGGGATTGAGAAGTTTCACTCCGGCATTTAAGCCGCTACTTTTTTTTCCACCGCTTTTACAACGATACGGTTCATTTATGGATTTTTAGAGTGTGATTACGGTAGCTTCATTAGCGGACAAATGAAACAGTTTTGGCAAACCCGCTCGTATTTCGAATAATTCTTCAGATCAACCATTTTGCGCTCATTGCAAACGGCGCCATCATGAAAAGAGACACGCAGAAATGCATTTGAAAGCGATCCCTCTGGCCGAGAAGGAAATAAAGCTGCCGAACGTAAATTCGGCGTCTGTTTTGAAAAAAATAATTTGCATTATGTACCGGTAGTTGTAGACGTTATCGTCATTTATTTCATTAGAAGTTTTCCAATTTTTTTTCCTGTAACATATTGGTGCTTTAATATCTCACATTGCAACGGGGACACCTGCAGCTTACAGACAAGTGCGGCTTATTTATGTGCAATTTCTTTTATTTTCTAAAGCTAGTAGGTGCGGCTTAAATGAAGGTGCGTTCTAAGAATAAGAGCACGAAGGAAATTGTTGTGCCAGAGTTACAAGAAAAATATAACAATAATAAATAAAAGTAGAAAAATTGTATAAACAGTAAAAAATAAGGGAGAATAAGAAATACAAATAAACTATAAAGTGTCTTAAGTAACAAGTGAAAAATGCACAAGAGTATGCAAAAATATTGTACGTGTAGCTGCTATGAAATATTGCACAATTATGAACATATATACAATCATATGTCCAGAATTAACGGTACATTGAATTTTTGGCAGAAAGGAACTTATAAAACAACACTGAAAGGGATTCTCGTCATTTGTAACCATGTTTTATCTTCGCATTTGGATCATCTACAAAAGTCAGGGGACACTCATCAAAGCAAAGTCCCTGCCGAACTCTTTATCTGTTTGAATCGCAATCATTTATTGATCGATATTCATTTCTCCAGTTATCGCGTCACCCAGAAAATCAGAAATATTTAATATTCAGGTTTTCTCATTTCAGAGAATGGTAATACAGTGATCCCTCGCTATAACGCCGTTTACTTTTCACGGTTTTGCTCTTTGCATCGTGCATTGTGTTCTGCATTCTGATTGGCTAAAAAAAGTCCCTCCGCTTCTTCTCTACCTGTGCGTCAATAACGTTGCAGTTTAATATGTACACGTACGTAAAACAGCTTGCAAAATTTACATTGCGTACGTGCAAATTCTCTCACAATTTTGAGTTTCTCTAAAACCCATAATGTTGACAAAACGCTCTGGACCGACAAAAGCACCTTGCAGGGCCCAAAAGGCAGCGGAAGATGCTTTCTATCAGGGATAAAGTTAAACTTCTGGACATGCTAAGGGAAGGTAAAAGCTATGCTCCTGTAGGTCGGCATTACGGAATTAATGAATCTTCCGTTCGTTCCATAAAGAAGGAAGAAAAAAAAACATAAGGACGACAGCAGTAATAATTTTTAATAAGGATGCAAAAAGGGTTGCAACTGTCCGCAGCGAGACCACGGTAAGGATGGAGTCTGCGTTAGCTCTGTGGATTAATGACTGCAGGAAATAAAACATTACGTGGGATACAAACGTTATCTGCACAAAAGCGAGAATACAGTATCACAACTTTGCTTTGATGATTGAGCCTGTAAAATGGTTTGTTCTTTCTTTTCAATGTATAATAGAGTATTTAATTTTCTAATAATTGTAAAAAAAAAAGAAAGGTTTCTACTTCACGGATAAAAAAAAATGCACGTTAAGACTGAGCCTTACCCTGCATCTTGGCCGTCGCCACCACATCTCCGGCGGTCATGCTGGACACGCTCACCAGGTAGATCGGGCAGTGAGCCTGACAGAAAATACACGCATATATGGAAATAATTCGAGATGCAGATTCAGTTTATTGTTACATCTTCAGTGGTGAGCATCCGGATATCACTAATATCAGCAGTAATGTAAATATCTTCATCTCTTTACTATATATTGATATTTGCAGGAGAACTCTCACCCACCCGGTTGGCGATGGTTATAGCCCTGTGAGTCGCCTCTGCCTCCAACTAGAAAAAGAAATAAAAATAAAAAATTAATAAGACGTTGGTGAGAGCTGAGGTTGAGATCTTTTTTTTTTTTTTTTAAGAGTCGTACCTCCTCAGGCCTGCTGATTTCAATCCCCTCCGGGCCGCTGATGCCCAGATCCAACGCCTCCTTTGCACCCTGAGAAACACAGAAAAAAAAAAAAAAAAGAATAATTCAAAACAGGTGCACGTGATCCTACGTTCAATGTGGTGTGACGGAGTATCATCTTTATCGTTTTAATTTTTATGTTATTTACAGTGTAATTTCTTTGGCAAGATATACAGGACTGTCTCAGAAAATTAAAATATTGTGATTAAGTTCTCTATCTTCTGTAATGCAATTAAAAAAACAACAATGACTTTTTCATGATATTCTAATATTTTGAGATATATAGTATAAATACTAAAAGACTTTCAGTATTTCAGTTGATTTGTAATGAATCCAGAATGTATGACATTTTTGTTTTTGTAATTGCATTACAGAAGATAAAGAACTTTATCACAATATTCTAATTTTCTGAGACAGTCCTGTATTCCTTTTTAATTCCTCTTCCCTCAGCCGCAGGGAATCTTCAAATCTTTGTACTTGAGACCTTAAAACACTTGATAGCCTTAACCTTGACAATTTATATTTTATTGTATTTCTTATTCTCCCTCCCTCCTACTATTGTCTATTGTTGTTATGTTTTTGCTTGAAACTCTGGCACGACAATTTCCTTCGGGATAAATAAAGTTGTTCTCATCTCATCTCATTATTCAATGAATTTTGATGATTCATATTTTTTTTTTTAATTTATTTTTTTTTTTTTACCCCAGCAAGTAAATTGTTCAGAAATCAAAAGAATATTTAAACGGACAGAATAGTACAAAAAAAAAAAGGAATTATTATTATTTTTTTCTATTTCTTGATAGAGCTAAGATGAATGACACAGTCTTTTTTTTTTTTTTTTTTCTTTTTTGCTACAAACGCTTCCGATTTGGCCAACCGGTGCAATGAAACCCGGCACGAGGGGGGAGCGACTCCCCGCTTACCTCCGCCACCAGCTCCCCGTTCTCAGCGTGGACCCTGGCGATGGCGCCGATGTCCTTGCAGTGCTGCAGGGCCTGGAAGAGCTCGCTGTCCCGCAGCATGAAGGTGTCCTTGTAGGCCATGGACATCTGGAAGGAGTTGACCCCCTTCTCTCTCACCAGTTTCTCCATCTCGGACCAGACCTGCGAGGGAAGGAGACCGGCGTCCGGGAGCGTCTCTGCAGGGACGCTAAACCAAACCCATACCAGGTTTGATTTTGCGATGTCGCAGTCCAAGCTGCGCCGGATTTTTAATTTAAAAAAGATTTTTTTAATTTTCTGTCCGGTACGCGAAACCACTGCTAGCCTGAGCTAACAGCTAAACTCCAATGCAAATGATCTTAAATCTATCCTTTTTCAAAAAAAAAAAAAAAAAATCCTATTTATTGATTTGGACACATTTCGGAGCAATTCAATTCTGATTCAATTTCAACTCATTCTGAGGAAGATTTAAACGTATTAAATAAAATCATATGAGAAAGCCGGCGCTAGGATACGTTCAAGAAGAAGAAGACTCCAGAGGAGAACGACAAGTGCATGTTTTCTTCAATTCCTACGATTTATTTGCGTATTTTTCACTTCGGATGACATCTTTATTTCCATTGGTAAACCAATTTTGCGATAAGCGCGTGGGAGGCAGTACCTTGGGTCCCCACCAGGTGACCCCCACATGCAGGGCGTAGTCACAGCAGGTTTTGGCGTCGGCCGAGCCGCGGCACTTCTCGTACGCTTCCAGCAGAGACTCGTTCTTCTCTGGCAGGACGTGTCCGATCACCATCGTCGTGCCGCCGACTAAAGCCGCCTGGAAGGAGAGGAAGAATGTTTTTGAATATAACAACATAAAACGATGCAATATTTTGAAGACGGGTGCTTTTTTTTCTTATTTCCACAGGTTCGGTTTGAGCTTTACTTCGATTTTGTTTTAAGGTGAAGTTTGAAACAACAACCTCTGGCTTGAAAGTCAAAAAGACAGAATAGATAATGGAGGAATGAATGAATCAATCAATCAATGACCTGATATGAACGGTCGATCCCTGCCTGTTCTGAAAGTCTGAACTATATATCATCGACAATATCTTACAAATAAGTCAAAACCAGAAATTGAAAGAGATCTGTTTTCTTTTCCGTGTTGATAATATGCTACACGTTACAACCGTGGGGGGGAATTGCAACCATAAAAACCTATCTTTAACCTAAAAAAAACAAAAAACAAAAACTGTGCAATATTTCATTTCACTGTGCAATATTCAGAACTCTGCAATATTTCATTTCATAACAGTACACTACAATTTTTCCTTTTATCATACGATTGTGCACTCCTTACCTCACTTGTTACTAAGACACTTTATAGTTTCACTGAGACACTTTATAGTTTATAGTTTATTTTATTTCTAATTCTGCCTTTTCTTTTTAATATTTATTACTGTTATATTTTCTGTAACTCTGGCACAACAATTTCCTTCGGGATTAATAAAGTTGTTCTTCTCTTATCTTATCTTATCTTATCTTATTTACTTGAAGTCATGTGAAATCCGTGTTTTTATTAATGGTGACTGGAGAAGGTGACAAGGAGATCGGATGTATGGATTTGCAGAGTCCATAAAGTGTAAGGAGGCTTTAATCGGTGCGTTTACACACTTCCTCCATGAATACACACTCTGAACGCTCGTCACCGCTGCCTTTTATTGATATGTACAAAACACTGTTACGGCGACAATAAAATCTTCACGGTGCTTTAACCCTAACAGCCCGCTCAAGATATAAATCCATAATTATTGGTGAGAGACTCTGCTGGTGCCGATGGGATGTAAGAAAAGATATACAACAATACTAAAATGATTATTTTGGAAATCCGATATCTGCTTAAAAGTGGGATTTTTTATTTTAAATTTTATTCTCATTAATTTTTTATTTATTTTTTGACGCAAAATAAGTCAGTTAGATCATTTCGTATTATTTCTTGGTATGCCTGGGACATGTTTTGGGTTGTTTCCCCCCCAACGTTTTTGAATTCTTGATTATTTTCACCTCATTAACAACATTAACATTTTTCAACAATTTCCTTTGGGATAAATAAAGTCGTTCTTATTCTCATTCTTATTAAGAAATGATTTTAATAACATTGCCCAATGTGGTCAATTTCCCGACTCACTAGGTGATTTATTTTATTTGATTTTATTTAATTTTTTTACCGAGCACTAATTTGAATCTGGTTGAATGAACGTGTAAAATCATTTTTAATGCTAAAAAAGCACTCATTTGAATCTGGTTGAATGAACGTGTAAAATCATTTTTAATGCTAAAAAAGCACTCATTTGAATCTGGTTGAATGAACGTGTAAAATCATTTTTAATGCTAAAAAAGCACTACATTGAATCTGTTTGAATGAACATGTAAAATCATTTTAAATGCTTTATTTGATTTTATTTTATTTGATTTTATTTAATTTTTTTACCGAGCACTAATTTGAATCTGGTTGAATGAACGTGTAAAATCATTTTTAATGCTAAAAAAGCACTAATTTGAATCTGGTTGAATGAATGTGTAAAATCCTTTTTAATGCTAAAAAAGCACTCATTTGAATCTGGTTGAATGAACGTGTAAAATCATTTTTAATGCTAAAAAAGCACTCATTTGAATCTGTTTGAATGAACATGTAAAATCATTTTAAATGCTTTATTTGATTTTATTTTATTTGATTTTATTTAATTTTTTTACCGAGCACTAATTTGAATCTGGTTGAATGAACGTGTAAAATCATTTTTAATGCTAAAAAAGCACTCATTTGAATCTGTTTGAATGAACATGTAAAATCATTTTAAATGCTTTATTTGATTTTATTTTATTTGATTTTATTTAATTTTTTTACCGAGCACTAATTTGAATCTGGTTGAATGAACGTGTAAAATCATTTTTAATGCTAAAAAAGCACTCATTTGAATCTGGTTGAATGAACATGTAAAATCATTTTAAATGCTTTATTTGATTTTATTTTATTTGATTTTATTTAATTTTTTTACCGAGCACTAATTTGAATCTGGTTGAATGAACGTGTAAAATCCTTTTTAATGCTAAAAAAGCACTCATTTGAATCTGTTTGAATGAACATGTAAAATCATTTTAAATGCTTAAAAAAACATAAAACTCACACATATCTCCATAAATGGCCCCGGCCTTTTACGCTGTAATATCATTGCACAGTCAGCTCTTCCTAGTTTTGTCCCACCCGAATAAAATGCAGATGCTATAAACCTAAATTGCAGTCCCTCTTACTAATCCCAGCACAAGAGTGTTTTGTGTACAAGTGTGTGCTTCACTGAGCATCTGTCAGCTGACCCCCGACCGTCCAGACTTGCGTTGTGGGAGCGAAGGCGGGGGTGTTCGGAGGGGGTCGCGGGTCTGAGAGCCATTGTTTCCAAGCACAAAGACGTGTGTGAAAAGGCTTTGCGGCAGTCTTTGCAGCAGCAGCCACCCCCCCCCCCCCCCCCCACCACCTCCTGATCGCCATGGAAACAGATAGCGATCCGCATTTGTCTCCCAGACGTATTCTGGAGCGCCGCGGCGTGCGGGGAGGGGCCGGCGGGGGGATGACGGGCGAGGCCGGTGAGCGGTTTCCGTCACCGAGGTGGTTCCAGAGGCACAAAAGCCGTCATCCTTCAGCCTCCTTCATCTCCAGATGCTCGAGGTTGATGAGTCATCGCGGCCCGAAGCGCACGAGGGGGGGGGAGCTGGAGGATCCCGGTCGGCGTCCGTGACGACGCCATTACGCTCTTTCTGGCGGCGGCCGGGCCTCGCCTGCTAACGTCAACATGCCGAATCATCGCCGCCATCAAACTGCTGTGACTGGCGTTTGTGACTGAAACGATTCTGATTTAAATAAACCCAGCTATGTTTGGTTATTTCCTCGCAGCGGATGAGTTCCAGAGATTTGAATTTTGATCATGTTTTTGTCACCAAGTTAGGCTATGCAGTGTGTGTGTGTGTGTGTGTGTGTGTGTGTGTGTCTTTGTCAAAAAAAACAAAAAAAACTCACTAACCCAAGCTTACTGTTCTGTATATTTCCTGTGCATCGTGTATTTGCAAGTGTTATTCGCAGTCCCTACGTCCTCTATTGTAAGTCGCTTTGGATAAAAGCGTCTGCAAATAAATGTAATGTAATGATCAGAACAGAAATCCTGAATTGAAACTTTTGTAAAACGTGCATAAACGATCGAAAGTGAATTTACGTTATAATCGAACCTTATATTTTTTTTAATAATACACACATTCATGCGCATTAAGAAAATACGAGCCCTTTGAAATGTAGTGGATTGGAAGTATAAAGTAGTATTGTATGAAAATTAGTTACTTTTATCAATGTTTCTTTGAGTCTTGATGGAGAATATTTCGAAAGGGTGTCCTTGCAGGTATCACTCTGTCAGAGAAAAACTAAAAACCCGTTCGGTGTCCAAACAGAGTGGAGTAAAAGTGCCTTCTGGTGCGAGAAGTTAAGATAAAGAAGTACATAAAAGAAAAAAAACATCCAATAAAGACAACCGATAGCTGAATTCAACGACCAAGTGAGGAGGCTCTGATACTCTGATACTCTATGCAGTTCAACTAATTAAATCACTTCTGTCGGAAGTACAAGTCACAGGAGCCACCGCAGCAGAGGAGAGACGGTCCCTTGAATCCACCAAAACCACGAGCGCCAGGGAGGCAGATTATCGCCGCCATCGTCATCGAGATCGGAGGCGATAACCGAACATTCCTTGTTGGATTCCCGGCTCCTCCTAGTTTGTCCCAAGTGCTGTTGAGCAAGACACTGAACCCCAAACTGCTCCCCAGGAGCCTACCGCTCATCCACGATGGGACACATTTTCCCACGGGGATTAATGAAGGATAAATTAATATTATTATTATTATGAAATACTGTACAAAGCGACCGCTTCACCAGACGCAAACTCGCTCCAGCCATCGCTGTGTTCCAGGCCATTGTTTTTCAAAACCCTTTTGCACGATCAACTTAACACATTTTTGAAAGCAACACTTCTTCTTGACAATTCCTCCACGCCGTACGAGCACGCAATTGGTGTTTAGGTGCTAGTTAGCGGCGACAAAGCATTTTGGCGTCTCCTGCTCTCTGTTAAAAAAACAAAACCCTTTACCTGCATGGAACGACAAGACAGCCCAAATACGATTCGTACCTCGACAGAGGATGGGTCTGTTAGATGACTCCGCGGAAAACTGCCGTAAGAAAATCATTTTTGACCGAGCGTCTTGGGCGGCATCTCTGAGAGCCCTTCCTCTGGAGTCAGGGTGTGGCTCTCAGGAGAGAGAAACTGCTGCATCGCCTGGTTTTTGCCACGTACTTTGTTTCCCGACGATATTAAAAGCCAGAAAACGATAAGGTTAACTTTACTGAAAAAAAAAACAAAAAAAAAACAACCAAAATCATCAATTCTAGCTTTAAAACCAGATCACCCAAAGTTTCCTGCCCTGATTTGACAGGAGAAAGGATGTGTCTGAAATAAACGGCATCTCTTGAGCTGAAAATAAACTTCAGAGTGCTCTCTTGTGAGACTCCAATAAAAATAGGTGGAAAAAACTCACTTTAGCATCAACGGAGACCTGAGGTTGGTTTAAATAAGGACAAAGCAAAAATCCTAAAACGCTTCACAGCCTCTTCGCTCTTCGCTCCGTTACCTTGGTGCCGCTGTAGAAGTCGTCCGCCGTGGTCGCGTTCATGAAACTCTCCTCCAGGTGGACGCTGGTGTCGATGCCCCCCGGCATCACCAGCTTCCCGGAGGCGTCGATGACTTTGGCCCCGCCGGGGATCATCAGCTCCTTCCCCACCTGCTGGATGATGCCGTTCTCGATGTAAACGTCCGCCTCTTGGGTGCAGTCGTCGTTCACCACCTTGCCGCCCTTTATCAAAATCCGCACCATTGCTGCGCTGGAAGACATGACGATAGCTCTGCGAGGAAGACGGAAGCGACTGTCAATACCAATTACGATAAATACCATTACAGATGGAAAGATACGAGCGGGAATTTCTTTTTTTTTTTTTTTTCCCCCGCGGAAAGTCTAATTTCAGTACCTCATTGTGAGACAGAGTGGCAACACCAGAGAGTACAATGAGTGACGCTGCTCGGCGAGCCGTCTGTCAGGCTGCGACTGACTTCGGAGGGTCGGTGTCAGTCACCGGCGGTGGCGTGACGTCCCACCGCAACACCGAAGCAGGGGGTGAATGGAAATGTGAGAATTGACCCTGGGCTACGTCGTATCTGGGATTTACAAATGTGTTCATTTGGCCGATATCTGATCCGAACGTGGCCGCCTTGATATCCTAAGAGTCTCTAAATACACATAGAAAAAATGTGATTTTCGAATTTACACATTTAAGTGTATACTTAACACTAGAGTGGTCCCTTAAGATACGAACCATTTCATTTATTATTTCTTTTGAGATACGCAGCAAGATTGGAACAAATGTTACAAAACAAGAAAAGATAAGGTAAGATAAGGTAAGACAAGATAAGATAAGATAAGATAAGATAAGATAAGATAAGACAGAACAAGACATGACAAGACATGACAAGATAAGATAAGATAAGATAAGATAAGATAAGATAAGATAAAATAAGATAAGATAAGATAAGACAAGACAAGACAAGAGATAAGATAAGATAAGATAAGATAAGATAAGATAAGATAAGACAAGACATGACATGACAAGATAAAATAAGATAACACAAGACAAGACAAGAGATAAGATAAGATAAGATAAGATAAGATAAGATAAGATAAGATAAGATAAGATAAGATTCATTTTATTGATCCCCATTGGGGGAATTCCTTTGTCACAGCAGCGTAACAATTATAATGTCAAAAAACAACTCGGAATTAAAGGAAATGAATATGAATATAAATATGAGTAAATATATAAACAGGCAGAAGACAGGAGACAGTAAGTCAAAAAAATATATAAATTGCTGAATAAATAGACAACAAACAACAACAACATCAGGGGATGACTTCAAGGAACAATGAGGGTGAAAAATAAACAACTAGAACTAAACAACAATATAAATAGTGACAATCCTTGAAATACCAAAAAAAAAATTCATGATATAAATATGAGAGCGAGAAAATCAAAATTTGAAATTCACCCCTTCACTTATGTGGCATAATTTTATGTCTTTGAGTTTATTTTGCGTATTCTTTTTAATAATCATCACGGGCCCAAAGACAGCAAAGAAGATGCTTTCTATGGAAATTAACCACGAAAAAATAGCAAAGCACAAACATTTTCTTTCTTTTTCAGGGTTTTTCTATATTGATGTCCCTATTTTGTGAGTTTTGGGTGGGGTCATAAATAAGTAATTAGTTTTCTGTTATTTTAGAATGGGTAAAATTCATTTAAGATTTAAAATAAAATCAACATATGAATTAAACAAATTCAATTCGTACATTAAGGGACCACAGTATTTCACAGTGATACAGTGTTTTCTGTCTTGTTTGGTGCCGTTTTCTGGTGTAGCGTTGCAAATCATGCAGCCTGAGCATCTTACCATCATTCAAAATATTACTGTCTGCAAGACATGATAGTTAGACGCCTTCTAACACTCCTGGGTTTCTTTTTTTTTTTTTTTTTTTTGGGTTTTAAGTCAGATGTTGCATTTCAACATTATCCAATTTAATGTTGTTTTTTTTTCTTTTAAAGTTTTAAAAGAACTCCAGGATGCAAAAAGTGTGAAATTTTAACCCGGATGTTTGAAAACAATCGGATCAATGTGGACCAATGCTATCAAGCACTTCGAAAACGACACGGTGTCAGAAAGCTATAAAAGTGGAGGCCGTTTAGTTTCCCCATCGCCCCCCTTTGCTTAAATTTAACGGGCATTTTCAACCATTCAAAGACCGTCGATTTCATTTTAACACCCACGACTCTGGAGCCGGTGGTCACCTCGCTGTCTCAGATGGATCTCAGGGGTCACCGGCGGGAGGAGGCCCCAGGACCCTCCTGCAGATGCAGGTGCAAACATGCACCGCTGGACTTCAGTGAGATGGAAGCAATGATCTACTCCTTCACCTCTGTGTTCAGAAAATCAATGACATGATGCTGAAGTGTGTGTGTGTGTGTGTGTGTGGGAAGGGGGGGTCCTCTCCTTTGCGTGATAGCGTGCATTTGTGCGTCTGCAGGGTGCGGCAAGTTTACTGCATGGTGTGGAGACTCCCTCCTTCACACATCCACTGCTCGATGCATGATCTGGAGGATGGAGCCCCCCGAAGGGCGTGAGCTGCTCCACCTGCACCATGACTGCGTTATTCCTGCTCCACTACAAGGCTATAAACACGCTTTTTATTGCACAGGGGATAGAAATTTTAAATGCAACATCTTTGCAAAGCCGTGCAGATGCAGTGAAAGCGGTTATTTTATATGTAAAGGTGATCTCCCTTCAGGAAATCGGGTGGGATGTTGGATAAGTTGGATCACGGAGGGATGACACAAAAGAAAAGCGGGTTGCATCCGACGCGGAATTTAAAATCCCACGCCGATCCGTGGATCTCCACCCCGAACACGGCGTCCCCGGCGTTGCAGCCGAGCGGAGGAGGAAGAGGAGAGCGGCCGCCCGGCGCCAGACGTGCAACGACGGCGCACAAACAAAGTCTCCCGGGGTGAGGAGGCGGGGAAGAGGGGGAGGAATCCCCGACCTCCCCGCCCGGCCTCCCTCCCTCGACGACCCGACATACCTGCTCCTCTCCGGGGGCTGCGGCTCCTTCTCGGCTCTCCGGTGACTTCCTGACTAGCGTGGAAGTGGGAGAGCAAGGGGTGGGGGGAGGGCACGATCCACGAAGCACGATCCACCACAGACAGCTCTTCCCACGGAGACACTCACGCACACTCACGCACAGACACGCATGTACACGCCAGATGGATGCCTTCCTGGCCGGTCCGGGACCAGCGGAGCGCAGCAGCATCACCATCAAGTTGGCGTGGACGAGCAAATTGAGTTTCCGGTTAGCGGTTTCAAAATAAAAGCAACGATCGTTCCGCTCAGCGATAAGCAAAACAAAGGTTACAAACACTTTTCACATTCATAAAAACACAAAGAAAATGAAGCAACATCAACACATTTTATATTTGGTGTCTGTCTTTTCATTCTGTCATCTATTCTTATCCTTATTGTTGTTCTTTATTCTGCTGTCTATTTATTTGTGGATGTATTTTGCTACCTTTTAATTATCTCTCTATTTATATTTATATTCATATTTATTGATACTATAATTGTTATGCTTCTATGACAAAAGAATATCTCTTATGGGGATTAATAAAGTATATCTTATCTTATCTTATCTTATCTAAAAAAGAGAATCCAAAAAGCTTCAAATATCCACTCTGCAAATATATACTTACATGGTTGTGTTATTTATATTCATTTATGGTTTTGAATTTAGCAATCTTTAATAGAGTTAATCAATATGTTTAGTTATCAGTTACTTGTATTTTTAATTTGACAACAAGGTCTTTTTTCCATTTAATAATTTATAGAGACATTTATAATTTATAATTTACAATAATGAGCAGTGGAAAGACAGCAATTGAAAACAAAACAATGTAAAGATATAGAAAAATGCCTCAACTGTCGAGTATCTTGAATAAAAAGCTAAACAAATAATAAAAATATAATAATATATAAAACATAACAAATGAAAATAAATTAAATATAACGCACTTATTTAAATATTTATTTATAATGTCTAACACACGTACATATTTTCCATAATTATATATATATAAATATATATAAAAAAGAACTTGTAGCCATGCTTTTATTTTACTACTTCCGGCAGGAATCTCTACGTTACCGACTGTCCTGACACCGCGCGCAGCATCCAGTCGGTGCGGCGGTGTGACTGACCAATCAGAGGCGCGGAGTGAAGGCTCGGTCGCCTAAGCAACCAATTACCTCCGGCTCAGGGCGTGTCCGGTACGCCGGGGCTGTACCATCAGGACAGGGAAAGGGTGGAGTCCGTATAAATCTGCTTTTATTTCCCGAGCTTAATGGCGAAATACTTTTATTTCTTATTTCGTGTGGGGTTTTTCATTATGCCAGAGCTCTTCAATTAGGCGGGACGGGGGTGTTAAAATGATTTAAATCCGATAATGACATCATACCAGGTGTGGGTAAACCCCCTCCCCAGACGGGAGCTGGCACCCTCCTCACTGGCAGACAGGTCATGTGATCAGCAGGAACAATATTAATTTCTAATGTTTGATGTCCATTTGTATATTTGGAATATTATGCATGACTACAATGTATACGAATCGTTTCAATTTCCAGCTTTACTCATCTGATCCTGAACATCATAAAATGAGAAAACAATTGCGTGCATGTGTGTGTGCACTGAATGTACTTGTAGTTTTATTTTCTTTTTCTTTCTAAGTTATTTCAAGCCCATTTCAAGATAGTTTGGTGTCAGATCAATGTCATTTTGGATATGAATATGGACATTCAGTTCAAAGTCAGTTTTATTTTCAATTTCTCCACATGTACTGCACATGCAGAGGAAAAGGCGTTTCTAATATTATAATAATCATTATCAAGTGCAAATTAGCAGTAAAGCGAACTGTTACATTAAACAGTAAACATTAAACTATGAGGTATTAAGTGTAAAGTGCATGCAAAATTGACTGATTTTCAGTCTCTTTTTTTTTTTTTGCTTATTCCCACTGATTCATAAATTGTCATTAATGATGTTAATTTACTGCCGCAAAAAAAAGGACTGCAGTTTACCAATTTAAGATCTAGATGCTAATAACATCGGTTTTATTCAAACAACATTCTCAAAACTTCATTATAAGACGATAAACAAGGCAGCAAAATGGAATTCAGTTGGAATTAATGCGTCCTATCGTTGTGAGCATCGTAATTATGAAAAAAAGAGTTGTATATATTTTCACAATATACGTAAGAAGAAAATTAACAGGAAGAATAAACCGGCCGCTGCCCCGACATGAAAACAAACGCTGATTCAACATCAATATGCCCGGAAGCGTGAGAGGGAATGAAAAAAAAAGATGACAGATCCGCCCTTTTTTTTTTTTTTGCACAAAAACAATACATTTATTCAAGTGTTCTCCAGCACAAGTACATACGGAGCCATTATCTTCTCTCTGGACACTAAACATAAATCGGGTGGGGATTGGGGATGGGGGGGTCAAAGTGGAGAATGACTGCTACATTTGCTGAAAGAACTGATCTTGAGGAAAAGCATATTAGCCATAAAACAGTTATGGCAGGAGGAAAAAAAAAATCCACACAAAAGTGTCAACAGTATCACTGAATATAGAATTATTGACCTGCCTTGACCAGTGAAATGAAATGCAGTTACAGATCAGAAAAAACAAACAAATAAGCATCAATTCAAAACATCTGGAAAACAGACATGGAGAATATTACCGCATGGAATGTAGGATTAAGAAGCGATGCGTATGAAGCATACATTATGCTACAGTAAAGGTTATTACCGTTTTTTTTTTTTGTTTGTTTTTGTTTTTTTTTCCTCACAATTTTTTTCCCACAGATAAGCACCAACTACAGCAATCTCTAGTCTAAAACAATATAGGAAACCTTTCATTATTTACCCTTATTTTTTCAAGTACAAAGTTAAAATGCCTTTGTTAATATATTTATGAGTGAAATAATTTTCCATTACTACAAGGAACTTAAAAACAGTCATTGTCAAGACATGTTTATTTCTCTTCCAATCAAATATATTTTTCTTGATTAGATAAAATGTTTAGCACCATCAGAAACACCTATAATCCCTCTTTTAAAAGTCTTACAAAAGAAACAGAAGCTAAAAAAAATGAAATAAAAGAAACTAAAAATAAACAAAACATCACCATGTAGGGCTGTGCAGTGAAGTCGAGACGTTCCTCATAATAAAGCTGTCCTCGGGCCACTGCTGAGATCACATGATTTTTAGGTGAGGATTCAGTTGACGCAAACTAATCTGTGAGAAAAAAAAAAAAAAAAAAAAGCAGACTTGGAGTCTCCCTACGTCTAAACGCTCGAAGCAAAGTTTTGAATCAAATTTGCCACTTGATTTTCTTTTTTTTTTTTAAAGATTTTATCTAATTGAATGATATATATTAGCAGAGAATGATATTTGTACATCTCATAGGAAATTAGGAGGAAATTATTTAAAAAAAAAAAAAAAAAAAAAAGAAGAATCCAAAAAGGAGCGACAGGAAAGGTTTATGTACAAAATGTACAGAGGTGAGAGGATGTAAGTATCACAGGAGGGGTTGATAACTAGAGCCCGACAGATACAGTACACGGATGTGCCCATATCGACCTGTCACAGACGTACTGGTCTCAGTGCCACGTTGGCTGACGTGAAAAACTTAAGAAGAATGCCACATAAAAGAGCTGATGGGCTTGTGGTCGCTTCAGCCCAGGCTGGACGCCAACGTCGATGTCTGTTTGAATGTAGGTCTGAGACAAAAACGTTGGGAACTGCTATGCTAACAGGGATGTTTTTCAACATCCGTTTCCTAAATAAGAAGAAATCGACAACTTCCGAACAATGACAGCTTCGAGCGTCATTCGAAGTCGATATCTGTGGGATTGAGGGCAACACGGAACACCTTTAAAACCGTGTTTTCCCGTCCAGCTTTCCTCCTTAAATCTTATATTTATGCTGATTGCTAATGTTACATCAACGATCACGGTGGCTGGTTTCTATAAACTGTTCAAGAGTAACATATGCTAATATCAAAATTAGCTCTACATTTAAATGCTGATTTAAAAGGACAAATACGCATACATGATAACATGCTAATTTAGGAAATTTTTCATACATGTACATTTTATACATTTAGCGGACAATACATTATTCCTTAGCATATACGGAACATTTATTTATTTCCTCCCAAATACCAGTATCAGTCGGGCTCTATAAATAACTGGTCACAAGAGCTCATCCGTAGCCATTTGTGCATGGACGAAACTGATGGCAATAAGGTCACTTAAGAACTTAATTACATTAAGAAATTAAATTTCAAAGTTTTACTATTAAATATGACATAGATAAGCAACAGCGTAAGCGTTTTTTTTTTTTTTTTTTCATTATCATCTTTACTCTTTGAGTGCTGATATCTCCTCAGCTGCTTTGTCAGTTTTTCGTTTTGACAAACTGAAATCTAAATCCTCCTTGTTCATCTCGGAGGTTTACAATCAAGAGAATTTAGTCGGCAAATTTGATCAGAATTTAGATTTCTGCGGGAAATGCCAACTGTGCCTGCTGTCCCTGACAAGGGACAAACGTTCATACAAAGCATGTGACATAGTTTTTAAACTCAGTTTTACAATCTTAATAGAAATAGACATTCTTCGTATCTGGATGGTAATACTCTATATTGCTGCTTTCAAAAAGGTGATGTGGATAATGGATTAAGGGGAAAGGGTTCGGGATCACGAATGTCAGTCCATCTACTGTACAATGAGTCGAATGTGGGATTCACATATCAAAAAAAAAAAGAAATAATCCATTCTTCCACTTCTATTGGCACAGCCCTACTTGTATACAAAAAGTATTACACGAGGGTAGATCAGTTCACATCATAAAACAAAACAAGTCACGACAACCAATATTTAAAAAAAAAATAAAAATAAAATCAGGAAAAAAGAAAGAATACATATAAAAGTGCTTAATAACGTTGATAAAACAGCACAAAATTGCTATAAAAAGGTAGAAGAACTTTGTGAAGCGGCACCATATTGTTTGATTTGCACCTGACAGTTTTTCAGTTTACTAACAGTTGTACAGTAATATCGTTGGTCAGGATGAAACTAGAAAAAAGTAGCTCACCACAGACTTTGATCTTTAGGGTTTTTTTTTTTTTTTTCTTTCAAAATGACAGGAAACATCACTCGCCCATGTGGCTCGCTTGGTTCGTTCCGCGGGGGAGGCTGAGAGTAAATGAGCACCAGTACAAACGGTATAAAAGCTCTAAAAAGCAGAAGAGTATTCGCTCTATTTTGCAGTCTAGTGTTTGTCACTCCTATACGTGAACAAAACGGCACAGAACAGATTATAATTCTCTAAGAAGAATACAAAAACATCACACTTTTTTTTTTTTTTCCAGCAACAGGTTAAAGAGCTCCGTATCGGTCGAAGGTCGCGACGCCACATGGGCGATGATGTTTCTCATCATCATGGAGCACCATGGTATTGTAACCATATTACAGTAGTACCTTTATTACCTTCAGTTGTGTATAGAAACTGTAAACAAAGAGGTATATGTGATCTGGTGTTTTGGATTCTCAGAGACACTAGCTCTCCTCACACTAAAGAAACTTCCTGTCCGCGTCTCTGTGAGGCTCAGTTGCCGGGAGCGCGGCGTCGCCGTGGGCGGTCGCACTCTCGCGACACAAGCGTTTCACATATTCGCGACCCACTGATGTTTCCTAACCCATTCCGCTGTCTCCTTGCTATTTACGGTTAGCACTTTTCTGTCTCAGTGTCTTGAGAAGAAAGCATAGTCTCAAGTATAGCTTGCACAAACAAATCAACAATACTTGATAACACTGCTAAAAGGTAAAATGACATATCAAAATTAAATAGAATAAGAATTACAATTCAAATACAAGTAATAATGTGAAATCTACATCAATGTTTTTTTTTTGTTGTGTTTTTTTTTTTTTTTTTTTTTTTTTTTTTAATGCTTTCAAATTATACGAGAGTATAATTTGAGGATCAAGGCTCTTATTTCTAGCCACAATGGCGTCGAGTTGTGGTTCCTAAATGGTTTGGGGAGCGAGCGCTACTGCCGCTCAAACACAGGCAAAGTAATCTTTGAGTGGTGCAAACAGGTGGCGGATGACGGGGACGCTCCAGGATCTTCCCAGGAGCCTCTGCCTCGCCAGTCGGCTCATGTTGGACACGTCAGTATAGTGGACCGGGAAGCCAAAGACCCTGACGGGGAGACCAGCCCAGAAACCAGGGGCACACGTAAAGATCATTTGTTCGAATTTTGATCTCCGGTTGAGGACACGACGTGAAGTACGACTCATTCAATGCATTCTTCTCTTTGGAAATCAATATTCGCCTTGTTTTCTTTTATATATTTTACAGGACAATCCAGCTGGGAGGACATTCTCAGTCCCAGTCAGTGTGTTTGCCAACTGTCAAGTCTGCTTTTAACCCTCATATTATGTTAAGGGTCAATTGGACCCATTTCACCCATTGATCCAATGGGTGAAATTGACCCTTAACATAATATGAGGGTTAAATTCTAGGAATTTGGCTGATTTCATAGTTGCAGACACCAAACTCATCACATTAAAGCATTTTTCTTTGAATTTAGAGAGACGTGAAAAACTCTAAAAAAAACATGTTGATCTGGATTCAACAGTACCTACTGGTTTTTTGTCTTGTTTTGGATTAAGACGATCAAGCGAGCCAAAAGGTTTAACGTCTTAGGAGACCTGCTGGTTTGACAGTCAATTGAGTTTTCCATCGATGACGCAAAGTCGAATATTCAGTCTTAATTCAAAAATAGGAAACTTCCACAATACTTCTCAAAGAAAAGTCCTATAAATTCCAAGAATACTTTCAGCTTGTCCAGGACAGGAAGGAAAGATGTCAACTTACCTCTCCATCTCAGTGCACCAGAGTATGTCTTCCTTCTCGTTCATGAACACGGGGAAGTGCTGGTCCTTGCCTTGCTTGATGGAATTAGACCTGGTGGTGATGGTCCTCACTTTGTCAAACTGAAGTGGAAATAGGATCAGAAAGAAATGAATACAAGCCCGACAACAACCAACATACACACAGTCTTCTCCCTTCTCAAATGGAAAACAAATAACATTAAACATCACTGAGCCCCGAATTAAAACGATCCCTCCATCAAATAGAGGTCGTTGAGCTCGAATCCCCACTGAAGACTTTAGTTTGTGCGTTTTTCAACACTGGAATAAAATCAACCTGTGGTGCTGGAGAAGAAGCCAGAAAAGAAGAAAGCTGCAGTGTTGTTCCTATGACTTTGAGTTACAATCATCTGCCCGACAGTACTTTCACTACCGGGTCCCACCAAGAAACATCTGCCCCGAGACCGAACTGAGGAGCGCCGATGTCCCGCTGTCACCACTCAAGGACATTCTTTATCCTGTTCTGACCGATTCTCTCGCCAGGTGAGCGATGAGATGAGCCCCGACCAACTTTCAGAGACAACGGTGACAAAAATAAAGCCTTTCTCAAATGTGTGCCGTTTCTCAGCTCCGCTGGAGTGGCCAAACATAAAAGTTGGCGTTTGGGGAAGAAAAACAGAATCTGGCAGCTTCTTATCGGAGACCAGTGGAAAACACTCGTCGTCATAGAAAAACAACAACACCTGAGTCCAGAAACACCTTCAGTGTCGGTGCAATTTTCCTCACAAGGCAGGGGTTTCATCACCTGCCAGGTCCAGCCGGAGTATCATTAATCTGCAGTTGCTAATTTGTGACCAGAAGAGGGCAGTATGTATTTACAGCACAGTATGTCGAGAAAAATACTTCAAGATGAATGATTTAGAAGTAAATAGAAAAAAAAAAAAAATCACTGCTTCTAATTTTTCCCAAATGCGTTCTTTCTATTTTCAAAAATGAGCAGAACAATACGGAATAATTCATGATATGAATATCGTTCCAAATTACCCCCTTGCGTCTCACACACACACACACACACACACGCAAACAATATGCTTGCAAGAATTAACAGACAAGATGAACTTAATAACAATAAACTGAGGGAACAAGAACATCGACAAAACTTGTGACGGTTTAAAAATTTAAATAGTGGCTGATAGTGAATACGATACCACTGTTTACCACAAGGTGTCAGGATTATGACCTGACGCCCCCCAGGTTTCTGTGACGAGAGAAATCTCATGCGAATTATTTTGTATGTCATGTTATTAGTATAGAAGACCGTTACAATGGCATCATACAGCATGTTTTTACTGAGATAACTAAAGATCCCTTGAAAGAAATGCAAAGTGAAACCTCTTGACGTGTTATCTAGCCGATGATGGATGCATTCTGCAAGGAGTGTATTTGTGAAGCCAGACGATATTTACCTTAGCCGTCCTGCCGTGTTCTAAACAGTCCTGGAGGTCCAGCCTGTCAGTGCACATGGCGGTCAGAGGCCTGAAGAGGAGGGACAGACACACAGTGTGTTATTTAGACACTTTGCTGTTTGTACCCCGCTGCCACACACTGCGTTCGCACACCAACACAAACCCTTTTTTTTGCACTTGACGAATACGCAGCTTTAGGAACAGTGGGTGGTCCTTGCTTTTCATCGTCAAACAACAACAAAAGAAAAACAAACAAAGAAAGGAAAAAAAAAAAAACAGCTCTGCCGATGTCGAACCCAAACGCCTCTTCTGAATGATTCAGCCAATTTGACTTCTGTGCGGGTTTTATTGTTATAGAATTCCACTTCCGACACAGACACACACGTATTCGGTTGATGACAACCTCGGTATTAAGGGACGTCCCAGGTGCGATGATTATGGTTTTCACAGAAGCGCACTTTGTTATCGGCTCAATGATCACATTTTTTTTTTTTAAATTCATACACAAACGGATCAACGTCTGGAGAGTGAACTGTAATCCAAAAAAAAAGACAAAAATGGAGCACCAGAGAGATGTTTGGTTGTACGAGGCCGCGAGTGTAGTCGCTCGTGATCAAAACCAGACGTGACATGTCCGGCTAATGAGCCACGGCAGTGGAGTCGTGGTGACCTGTTTCACAGTTTCATCCTACACCCCCAATTTTCTGTCGCTGAATATATTTTTGAGTTCACGGCAAAGGCTTTTCAGTTTGTGTTCTTAAAGTCGGGCTGGGAATTTCTGAGAGGAACGATCTAAAAAGATGCGATTGTTGTGAATGTGTGACTTCACATTTTAGATTTTAGATTGATTTTTTTCATTAATCCTTTTTGATAGGTATGCCGACGGAAGATGTGCATGTTAAAAATTTAAAGCATTTTATCACGACGGACTTTTTCTGTTCGGTCACTTCCTAAACTGCTTAAACTACTGGTTGACACAAACAATACCTTTGACTTCATACAAATATTCTCCAATGAGAAAGACGATTTTGATTGTTTGTGGACGAAAGACAGCACTAAATAAAACTATAATAATCACTTCATTCATTAATCATAATGTGGTAAACTGAAATAAAATATTTACAGGTCAGGAGATTTAAAAGGACCAAACTGTGTGTCATTTTTCATGTTTCTGTGTTATAGTTTGTGAGACAACGTGCAGCTGCTTCCCTCACCATTCACCCACCGACCTGTTCATGCCAGGAAGGTTACCCCAGAAGTAGCGAGCGCGGTGGGCAGCGGAAACTTCCTTGGCATCGATCATCACCGGGTTACACTGGCATCGGGGAAAAGAAAAAAAGAAACAAAGCCCAAGGGAATCAAGAGAGAAATGTTTTTAGAACACATCCTGAAAGCATAACATTTATCATGACTGGAGAGCATAATGACTGACCGAATTAACAGTGATTAATCAAAATTAAGAGGGTCGCTGTTTCTCTTGATGGTATGTAGGTAAAGATAAAGACGTGGTGGCGTTCATAACCCATTAAGTCCCGTGTTCCAGACATACATGATAAGAACATTTAGTAGGAGCTATTATAACCCATTACGACCTGTTAAGATTAGATCAGCTAGGTACTGATTTAATGCCACCAGATCGGCTCTCGGAGCAGGGAATAAAGTGTGAAGCTGACCTCTAAAAAGCGTGATATGTCTCTCTTATCACTAACGCCCATGGCAACCACGTTCTCAAAGAGCCAGAAGAAAGGCCGGTCGTCCCCAAGCTTCGGCCGAGCCTCGTGGAGCAGCCGGTAGAACTCAAAGAACAGGCGGCCAGTGCCCTCTGCAGGATCAAAATCATACAAGCTAAGTAGGAAGCCGGGCAAAATGAGCATTTTGCAGATGTAAGTATTTTGAGGAGTTACTTAGTGTTAGACCGGTATGTTTATAAAGTATTTAAAACCCACCATAAAGCCCTTTCCTTGCGGGATTGACTATGGAGAGGTCATTGCAGGGGCTTCCACCAATAACCAGGTCGAAGGGACCCCACTCTTGTATCTGCAGGTTGATAAGAAAGAGATAGGCGCTGTGAGATAAAGCGAACCCCTGTGATATGTCGTGGCTCTCAGGGTTGTTGTTTTTTTTAAAGAAACGAAACAAGTGTAGAAAACGTGAAATAGTAGTCAGGCAGCGTTTTTTCCTTATTGTATCTGTGCATAACTCATTTACAAAATCCAAATAAAGGTGTCTCGACCTTTAGTTGTAGTCCGGTGTTTAATGACCTGGCCTCCATGTTTATAATGAGCATTATCACATTTTCAAATAGTTTTGTTACTAATTTACTCTGTAGGTTATGTCTTGTAAAGGACCATTTGGGTATCGTGTTTTCCTCTAATTCTTTGCAAATTGTTCGATAACATCGGACTGATTTTTCTCAGGCAATTTCATGGCCCCTTTTTCTTGTGGAATTTCTCCATCTTGGACTTTTCCCATCAGTGTCAAAGCCATCACGAGAATGAGGTGGAATCAAAACGTGATTAGCAATCGGAATTAGGAAAAAGTCAAAACAAGATTGAATTAAAAAAGGAGAAACGGCCGACCCATATCTCAAAGTAGAGAGTATCACAATTTCCTGCATCTAATGCACAAATGTCCAGCTATATTTACCCCCAGGCACAAGCGTCCATGTGCAATGCATTTGCAGTCAGGTAAATCACTTTGAGAGAATTGTAGAAACAGGAAAGGGGAAAAGACCAGCAGCTCCCACACGCAGGAACCAAAGAACATGACTCACATGTTTGCGTGTTACGGTCCTCACATCGCCTACATACATAATGCGACCCTGATGCCGGACGATGCCAACTGTGATGGAGTCTTCACACACCTCCGAGGCTATGTAGCGGTCCACTTGGATGCCAAGTTCTCTCAGCACCAGCAGCCCTGCAGGATGGGATCCACCGTCAAAGAGGAACAACGGACTCAGCCATGTGGAGTTCAAAATATATGATATGCAGACTAAGCTACATTCTATGCACACTTTATGGTCTTTACATGGAAAATGATCTTACACGATGAGGACATGCTCTGCAACAAGCAGCAGTGTAATCGCAGCTTTATGGCTAATCCAGAATTACTGTTTGAATATTTGAAATAGAGAAATAAGAAGTAATCTTTGTGGTACAAAATTATTTCTTTACAGATCTAATTCTGTTGCTCTATGTTGAGGTGAATTTCATGAGTATCAGCATCATTATGAGGGCACGGCTCTCTCATTCAGTTTGTTCATAATTATAAGTAAGTTATTATAGTGACACAGTGTGGTTGTGAGTTAATGTGCTGAGAGAAGAAGTATGACTTGATGATGATCTGGCATATATATTTTATTTGACTGATTTAAGAAAAATGTTCTAGATTTGCGACCTGTAAAAACCACAGTACGGTTAATATTTCTATTGTGGGAATAATTGTGTTGATCGCAAAAATAAAGAACACAAAAGCAACTTCATATCAGTTAATGCTATGGCTGAGCTTACTACCGTTGGAGAGTTGAATGCAGCTTTATATATTGCACAATGACGTAATGTAGCTTGACAATATCAGGGATTGAATTTGAAGGTAATATTAAATGCTGCCAAATGAAATTGCGAAAATTCGGAAACTCTTCAAAGGGGGAAGGAAAAGGATCGTGAGGAACGGAGAACAGAACTTGCACAACCTGTTGCTATGCCATCAAATAAGGACAAGACACGAATGGGCTTCCTTTTCTCCACCATGACTGGGGGGTAAAGCTTTGGCGGATCCTGAAAGACACAAAACCAAAAACAGGGCAGGGAGAAGACTCATCAGGGAGACAGTAAGTCGATTCTGTAGCATTCATGTGCTCCACTCACAAAATCCTGGTCATGATTATTTGCGAAGAAGTGCTGAAGACGGCTGGGCCAATCGGAGCGACGCTCCAGCAGACCAAATACGCCCTTCTGCCCGCACATGTAGCAGTTCCAGGGGTCTTCTTTGATGGCGGCGTGGGCTGCCCCTTGACCGACCAGGAGGTCAACACACTCCACGCAAAAGCACCTGCATACAGATAGCAGAGGGGATTTACTACACTGACTGATAACATTTTCTAATTATTACCTGGTGTGGGATTAGCGGCTAGTTACTAAGTTAAAGAAGCTTTATAGCTGCTACACGGCCATTGAGCCAATACTTTTGTAACTCTGAGCAATTTCACTATTTGCTTTAAAGCAACCCTCGACATTTAGCGGGCCACTGGGGCCAAGTATGATTTTGTAAAGCTAGACCATATAAAGCGGCAATTTGTAACTATCCCGCTCCGAAATGCTACACAGCGAATAACTCAGCCAGTTCCTGGTGTAATAACAGGCACTGGCGCATTTCATCAAGCGAGAGCACTGCGATATTCTACATTTATTTAAAATCATTTTCAGCACCACACAGAGGAGGACAGGTTTTAACATGATACAAATTTTTGGATTCTACTTCAAAAGTCTTTGTGCTTCTTTAATCTTATGATTACTGTCCACATCCAATTTGTTGGTTGCAACAGATTTACCAATCCTGAGCCTTGCTGCTGTCATCCTTAAACAAACCAAGTCTTTAAAATGGACACCAGATTTGTTGCATTATTTGAGCACGAGGACTTGTCCTACCTAAACCCCCGTCAGAGCAATACATGTTCATATCCATTCCAGAGTCATAGTATATTTTTACAAGGAGTGATTTTGTTGCTTTCATTTTTGATGCATTTTTGATGGAGATACAATGAAAATGTAAATGTGTGGTTTCAAGAATATTTGGATATGGAGCTGTGCAGCCAGCAGTGGGATAAACTGACTCACGTGGTACTAACAATAGAATGATACATTTTCATCTATTCAGACAATTCAGGATCTACAATTAACCCGAGAGAACATGCAAACTCCACACAGAAAAGCCACCTGTTGGAATCAGGCCACAGACGTTCATGCTTTAGGGCAGAAGTACAAACCACCGCTACACAACGCTGCCTTCCCAGTTTCAGAATAGGCTTAATGTTTTTGTTGTAAGATTAAGACCTTAACCTAGATAGTGCTACTGGTATAACTAGTGTCTAAAACTCAGACCAACAAGTCACAATCAGCTTAAAACCAGGAACGAGACCAATTGGTGAAACCAAACATTTACACCGAGTGTCAAATTGCAGATGATCGGATTACTTTTTTATGTGAAAGTGCTTTGTTTTCTATTTTTATGATGCATATTTCAGATGATTTTGAGTTAAAAATAGTTACTCTGGAGTTCACGAGGGATCAAATCAAGATACTGTGCAAGAAAAATGATCAAAAAAAATGACAATGCTGTTATTCAAAAAGCTGTATTGAAATAAACAAGTCATTATTCAAAGGCCCTGACACACACACACACACACACACACACACACACACACACACACACACACACACTCTGATTGAAATGGTCTAATATCATTTTGGAGCCACACAACCAAAGCTTCAATCTGACCTCTGATCACCACACAACACCAAAATGACATAATTCCCAGTTTGGCTATTTCATAAACAGAATGTTGATTTCATAAATGTGGACGTGGGGAAAACCTTGCTCAAGCACAATTTGTAATATTTCTACAAAAAGCCCTTTGACATCAATTTGGTCAACATGAACAGATACAATTCATAGCATTCAAATTAACTATTTTAACCCTAAGTATTTTCAGTTGATGTAAAGCTCATTTCTGAAAAACAAAATTTAAAGCTTTTTTTTTTTTTTTTAAACTGCACACACACACAGTACCTTGGCCCCAAAGGTGCTGGGGACGGCCTTTGGGAACCCTGGCTCTGAATTAAATCTCTCTTTTTATCACACGTTTGCTTTGTAGTCCAAAGTGGTCTGGTGCCCACATAAAACCCTTTTTAATGTAGTCCTTATGACCAGCTGTGTTCACTGGATCCTCCATGACGGCAGCTGTTTTTACTGCCATTACATTTCTGACGCACCTCATGGAGTCTGTTCCGTTGTTAAGTTGTACATTGGACATTAGATGCGAGCTGAGATTTTGGAGCGGCACGGACTGTTGAGAGAAAGTCATAATCCTTCCATCATCAAGCCTGGTAGTGGAAGGAATATGATTTTTTTTTGTCAAAATTTTGCAAACAACAAATAAATCTAGGGAATTGAGGGAGGAAATATTTCTGTGCAGGATTTCATTAATCAATGATGTGTTTTTTTTGTTTTATATGTTATGGATCAACATGGCCCTCCCTCACTACAAGTTTTGTTGTTCACCTCAAACTAGATTGGTGCAAAGAGAGACTTTGTTAAGCAAGGAAGGTCTTTACAGCCCGATGTGCAACAAGAGGAAGCCAGAGTCTAAAAGAGTCTCAAAATAACTGAGACCTTAGTCTTGTGAAAATAACCTTGATTAAATGTGTTTACACATCTTTTTTAAACTTTATGAGTTTGAGAGTACACAGGTCATTCACTGGGATCACCCATGCCATGGACATTTAGCGACCTGACTTGTCCTTTTTGTCCTCATTTGGTATTAATTTTAGCTCCGCTGTGATTAAACTCGTATTTAAAAAGGAATAGCAATGACAGGATGGGGGACGCCTTACTGGACGACAGCCCAGTAAAAACCTCACCTGCAACAGTTGTTGTTTCCGCACATGAGCACCTCCCGACCTCCACAGCAAATTGTGCAGTATGACTGGTAGCCGTCGTCGTCATACTGGTATGCACATTCTAGGAAACAGTTCTGAGAAAATCCAAGTGGTCAGACAGCTCGTGAACATCAAAGATTCCTCCTAATGTATTCTGAGGATTACTGGCTTTGAGAGGAGCTGCGATGTTTTATGACTCGGTGGTCAGACGTGAGTCTCGTCGTTTCGGTGACCTCTGTCAAGGCTTACCTTGCAGCTCTGGCACATTCCTCCAGCAAACAGCGGGTGTTCAAGGCTAACATTCAGGCTTCCACAGGAGATACAGATGTCTGGAGAGAAGCGAAGTATGTCAGTATTTAACTGTTGGAGGTCAGAGAGGTGCGATCGCTGTGCCGTGACACTCTGAACTTCACACTTCGATGATGTTATTTGAACAGCTGTGGTGTACGTCTCAATCGAATGAGCTAAGCCGTTACATTGGGGGGAGAACATATGAGACAGCTTGAAAGGCAACCAAATAGATGGAAATACTATTCCTTATGCTCTGCTCTTTTTCTGCTCATTCTGTCACAGTCACATATATTTCTGCTGCTTAGCTTGTCAACAAAGCGTCTAGATGTTCCTCTGAGGGGCCCCGTGGCCCTGCTGCAAGCTAGAACACACAAAGGCCACATCACTTACCCTCTATACTGCGGCACTTTTGTCTCACTTCGTAAACGAGGCGCTCTGAAAAGACATGCCAAGTGCAGACGTCATGAAAGACAGAAACTGATTAAACCAGTGCAGTTAATGTATCTGGTGACTTCAAAATGTTTTAAGAGTCAGATAAACAAAAAAGTCAGATGACAGATTGCAACAGTTAGGATGTATATGGCTGTTGTGGGTCATCTCAGAAACTATATTACAACAAATATTAAAAATGGAATTAACTAATCCTTGTCAACTGTTATCAATCTAGAATAAGTGTGTGTATGAATGTATTTATGTAAGATCTTATGACATCATTTATGAACTGAATTGATTCATTGCTTTACTATGATAGTGACTGATTTTTTTTATTCCCATCAAAACTAGAGGGCACGTTGCTTTGTTATTTACAGAGGATGTAAAAATGCAGTACAAAGTAAAATAGTAAAAATGAGGGTCTTTTTAAAACAGGGGTCTGTCTGCTCGGTTTGGTGCAAATGTAAAATATGTTTATCGCAAACAAATGAAAAATTTGTTACCAATCAAAAGATTATTAGGGTAAAGTCGGAACAACAAAGGCCCAACACTTGAGCCCCGGGGTGCATCTCAGGACTCTGTTACCCATGACTCATAGTTTTAGTGCACGTCAGTTAAACAAATTAAGCAACTTTCCACTTCACTTTACAAAACAAACTTTTACTTTTCCGTATGTATGTCACCCCCAACAACAAGTGCCCCTCTGGAATGGAAAAACTGCATCTAACCACAACATAAGAAACAAACTCCACCTGATCTTCTACTTACCATGAAGAAGCAATGCTTTTTCTGCATGAATTCACGTGAATATACATTTTACAACTAAAAGTTATTTTGCACATGTACGAGTGACTGGACCATCCTGTTGTCATCTCGTACCAATCCCAGGTCACGTCACTCTGTCCCATCTAAAATGTGGCTTTCTAATGAGCATCTTTTCCTAGCACTTCTTCGCCATCCGTTTACTTCGAAGTTCCTATCAGTTTAGTCACCCTAAAGAATACATAAGGAGTGCTAAACAATAATAAACCAGACTGCTTACCTCGTGTCCTTTCATCAATTATGTCCTTGACCTTGGGTTTCTCTGCTGTGCTTTTGCGAGGTTTTTTAGCTGGAGGAGGAGTGTAGGCTGCTGCTTCTGGCTCCACCCACATCTCAGGATAAACCTCTTTGTATGGGTTACGCTCCTCTGCGGCCCAAAAAATAGCATGCCATTAATATTTGGAGTAAACATATTCATTTGTTCAGGTAGTTTTTTTAGTTATACTATTTGTTGCCAAAGAAGTGTATTTTGCTCTCCTAAGGCTAAGAGCTATAACTAAACTAAGCATTGGTTCAATATCCCTTATTTTCAGAGGCAGTTACATCTTAAAAACCATTTTATGGCAGTCCCATTTGGTATGCTACCAGCTGGTTTTGCACTCAAACCATTACATCGCCTCAAACAAGTGCTTTGTAACTCTACGAACCGATTTCACAGTCTACTCATCCAACCTAACAACAAATCTGTTTGAAATGGCTCGGTCCAGGGGAAAAGGGATGTTGGAACTGGCATTGAAAGAAAACACCCGGAATAGGATAAGAGCTGACAGTGTCAAGCACTGACAGGGTGAACAATACAAACGAAAACAACATTTTAGGCAAGAGAATTAGTTCATGGCAACACATATTAGTGATAAATATAGTTCATATTCCTATAACACACTGGGAAAGGTGAATGGAAAAAAAAAAAAATCAGTGCTGGTGTTGAACTGTTCCTATATATTAATAGCTTCATTTTGGTTTCTTCTTACCCTCTGGCGGTTCCAAGCCCTTGGGTCCTGTGGGCTGAAATCCTGTCATAGCCCAGTCAATCATTTGCTTGTTCAGCATTTCCACTGATTTGGAGGTTTCTGTTTCATCACTGTCAGGACAAGCCACAAATGCTTTGCCTGCCCTCCTACTCGCCACCTACAGAAGGATTTTAAATATTTTGACTGAACCTCATCTTGAGATACTTGTGGTAAAGATGATTTACGACTTGTCATTTCAACGACCAGTATTTTAACAGGATTGGCATTCTCTCGATCAAACGGCAAAATCAGTTATTTGAATTCAACAAAGCCCTTGCTTTTACCAGTAACATTAAACCCTTTGCATCAATATCATACATTTTTCGGGATAGCGTGATGAGGAAGACTGATATTTAGGCTTAAAGTCTGTAGACAGTTTGGGACCATGACATCTTTAAATGTAAAATGTTAATCCAAAGGTTACACTTGGGATTGTTAAAGACCAAGGGCTCAATTTTACGGCCTGTTATTTTTTTCCACACGTAAATGTTGTTTGACTCACCTGCAGCACCTCATAGATAGCTTTTTTGTACATGGGCTGCTTATTGTAAGTTGGTTGGTGAAAGGCATTGTTGAAAGAACTTAAAGGCAATAGTTTCTCTACACAAACCTGCAAGAAAACATGGAGAATTGTCCATTGGTGTTAAATGATTTTTAGCAAATAAAACAAATTGAAGTGATTAACAAGTATATGGCGTTTAAAAGCAGGTGATCTGCTTTAATCCCAATTTTAAAAAAAACAACGAAGACAAACAAGTATTAATGACATTGCACCAGAGCGCTCACCACTGAGAATTTTCCATCTCCAAACCACATGACCCATCTGGTTCCCTCTGCCGCTCTGCTTCGTCCTGTCATCCACCAGGATACGATACGTCCTGGCCACCATGAGAAGCCTCGCAGTTTCCCCCAAACTAGCTCTCCGATGCCAAAACCGCGATCGTCCTGCAGCAACACAATGACAAATCATCAACTCGACGTTACTTCTGCTCATAACGCTGTTTTCACATGAATTACAGTCAGATGACAGGCAGAGAGCTGTGTCTTGGATTAGCGGATGGAAGCAGGATGTTAAAAATAAGGTGAGACCAACAAAGAATATGATCGGCAGGTAAAGCATTTCGCTATAAAATAAAGATTTCCCTTCTATTGAAAATTTAAAATTAAGGGCCATTAAATCATTTTAATATGAACTGTGATGGGAGGGCTACAATTAGTATTTGCCTTTCATGACAACTGGCTGTCATTTGTGTCTAGAGGGCTGAAAAAAGCAAGACTGTCTACCTTTGTAAGTCTACCTTTGGACACAAAATATTTTTTCAAAGTCTTCTACTGGATTCATTACAGCATCACCATAGAAACAAATTGCCATTCTTCTGTCATTTCGCTGCCCTGCTTTGTTTATTGGACTGTCTGTTTTTCCCGTTCCCATGACAAGGTGCTGTTATGTATGACCCTTAAATGTCTGTCCAGCTCTGTATTTGTGTGAGCGGAGGATCAAGTACAGACCTGATTTACCTCATACTCAGGTTCAGTGTCTGCAGACTTGGGGGATGTCTTGTCTCCTCCCTCCATAGCAACGGGCTCAGGGGTCGTCGCCACAGTGGGGGAGGCGGGGTCAGTAGGTTGTTGTTGTTGCTGCTGCTGCTGTTGCTGTTGCTGCTGCTGTTGTTGTTGTTGTTGTTGTTGATGTTGCTGTTGCAGCGACGGTTGTGATTGTTGTTGATACGGAAGCTTTATCTGAGACTGAGTGTGCGGCTGCAGCTGAGGCTGCTGCTGTTTTGAAGGCGGTGGGTGCTTGATTAGTGAGACCTCTTTTCTCTGGGTCTCGGTTTCCTTCTCCTTGTGATCCTTTATTGCGTTCATCGCTGACATCAGTTTTGCCTTTTTCTCTGCCTGAAACACAGTACAGTGAGAGAAGAGATGAGTTCTGAAATGACACAGTGTCTTAAATCAAGATACAGCAATTTCCATTGTTATAATTTTAACAATAAAGGGCCTACACTGAAATAAAAAACATTGGAGTACGTAGACGAGGACATTAAGTATATGAAAGCTTGTATTTGAGGATTAGACAAAATAAACCCCAAAAGCTATCTTTAAAGGCTCAAACTGAAATTGAACAATTGCTCCATTGCTTACTTTATTTGCCAAGTGCTCTTAAAACAAAATTGTGAAATAAAAAAGGACCAATTAAAAATCTGGGGCACTCAGTGAAGCATGGTGAGGCCAAGCATAAACATTTGGTATAATTGCTTTTATAGGCTATGTAATCTGGAATTTTGTGCCCCCCAAACTCTCAGAGGTACTGCCATCACCAAATGATACAATAGTAGATCATCTTCAGGAAGAGAGCAATAAGTTGACAATACTGGCAAATACAACATATTTTACATGTCCTGCTGAGACACTATTCTGCAATTCTATTGCTCACAGTGATGGAAACACTTCAAATAAAAAACTTCCTGATATTGAATGATAAAGTTTTTTAGTGTCAACAAAACAAAACAAAAAAATCTCATGACTTTCGTTATTCAAGTTTTTCTAGCTTTTATTTACTGCTTATATCGGTACCATTGAAAGGGGGCCTGAAATTGTGGGCACTTGAAAGTATTCAGAAACTGCAAAATGCTACGAGTAGATTTACAGATACACACAATTACAATCACTTGAAGTCTGCAGACAATATCAAAATTTCTTCCTTCTACCTCACAAGGACATCACAAAATCAAAAGTGTTTTCAATCAATTCTGAGAACAGCAAGAAAAAATAGAAAGAGAAATTATAGAAACAAAAGCAAATAAACAAAAAATAAACAAAAAAAAAGGAATTGTTTAAAAAAAGTTACCAGAAATTTACCTGACAAGTAAAAAGACGCAAAGAAATCATTGGAATAGGTTAGGTAGTTTTAGAAAATTAGCAAGAAATGTTGCTTTGGTGATGTCTGCTGAAATTATATACTTATAGATGAGATCAGTGATGCTATGTCCAATTAATTTAGGGCTTCTGGATGCAGCTTGTGGTGAATCAGCAATCTAGTATTCCACACATCATCAGACACATTGCACTTTGCAAAATAAAAGAGTTCACAAATATTGTGACATTCATTTTTCCCCATCATGTACCACATCTGACTCTTGGAGAGACTACCTGTCTTCTTGGCTTTTTAGGTGTTAAATGTTACGCTATAATCACCAGTCAACACCTTACGTTTGGTGCTAAGCCATGCTGGCTGTGAACGGTCTGTCTGCTGCGGCTGGAAATGAAGCTGAGGAGAGCAATGACAGTGAACCATAACAGCCATGATACGGCTGTAAAACCCAAACCTACCAATTGAGTTATTACCCTCTATAGGTTTGTCCTCTTGTAACACCTTTCACATCACGTATAGTCATAAAAAGTTTGATTAGTGCTGCTTTGTGATGACATGCATGCATAATGGTCCGGCTCGGCCGCGACTTAACAAAAGTCATATGGTATAATCTGTATGCCATAATGCAGGAAAGGTGGAATTCTGAACAAGATTTTATTAGGAACACTTCTAAAGCTCAACTGACAGAACCATTCAGCAATAAAGCACAAGTGTAGCACCTCACCTCCTGTATAGGTCTGGGAACCTTTGTAAACACGGCTTTATCTGGGACTGTGCAACCCATTCATCAACCGCAGTGCATACAGTGACTCTATAGTGTCCATAACGGCAGTGAGAAGTTCACTGGGTTTGTGGTACCTGACACTGAACCGCTAGGTCGATCAGAGAGGAAGAGACACAGCCGCGACATTGAGCCTCACACAGTAAATCCCCAACAGCTGCACTCATTCTGATGTCTCTTTCGCTCTCAAATCCACAGTAGGACTCACATGCTAACTTTCTTTTCTTTTAAACACACACGCACACACAGAGTACGTATCCGCAGCCCCATATGTAAACACGTGTAAGTCATACTATAGGCTCCACGTGAGAGCTCCACACAGCTGTGCTTACTTTCTGCGAGTCTTTCACAGGTTCTCAGGTCTCACGCATACTGCAAATGTCCGGAGCACGACAGGACGTGTGGGAGGAGGAGGGGTAAAGAAAAGGCACAAAAGACAGAGACTTAGAGAGACCAAGAGTGTAGCACAATCCACCATCTCGTAAACAATAGCCCCTTTAAGGGGGGGTGGTGCCTACAAGGCGCGGGGAGGGGTTTTTGCGCCAAAGAGTCGAACCATGTGCTCTTCAATCAAGGGGCTCTGCTGCGGTTTATAAATATCTGTACTGTAGCGCTGGGTAGATGGTTCAAAGCCCCCTCGGCCATATGTGTTAGGCCTCTTGGCTCCAGCGCAAGCACACTGGAGTTACTGTTCAACAGCCGGTGTGGATGTGTGGCTCCAGATGGCAAAAACTAACAAAATGTCAATTAAACTGCAAAATGGGAAACAACAATCCATACCCATGTGACGATGTCAGGCGAGAATCCCCGGGGGTAGATGATAAGAAATAGGCTGAGAGTAGCAGCAAGAGGATTTATGACTTAAGCCAGAAAAGTCTGTTTAAAGTCTTGAGATCTGAAAGTTGCAGAAATACTTGGGAGATTTCTACATGTGAACACAACACCTGGGCTACCGTCGCTGCGTTCACTTCGGTGTGTTTTGTGTCGCGCAATCTCCGAAGTTAATTCTACTCAGAGCCAATAAGAAAGTAACACTCTGAATGCCAGTGGGGGGAGGAGAGAAAGTACAGTGGCTATAAGAACCAGATATTTGTCTCTGGACTTTTTCCCAGTTGTAAATGCCCCCCTTTTGGGGGCCTCACAGTGTGTGTGCAGCTCCACCAGCAAAGCAAGCCCTCTGAGTCTAAAGAGAGAAATAGTAAAGGAGGTAGCAGAGACACAATGCGGTCTTTATCATTTACGCACGCCTGCCCGTCACTGACAGCTCCAAAATACCATCACTTATATCTGCTGTCACGCCGTGCTGAAGACAAATACCATCTAGAAGGGCACGCAGAGAACAGAGAGCTCCATCAAGACCGATGGCTGATCCTCACGTTCATCAGAAACCTCCCATTACAGCCTAAACGTGGACAACTGTGATCAAAGCAAACAGGACTAATTATTTTTTATCCATAAAAATGCACAGCCGTTCCATCATCCTTGGTCAAGATGTGCTGCTTGACAGATGTTTAATTTCATTCAGTCTAGTTGCTTTGCAGCTCAAGAATATAACCTCATGAGTAATTAACCTCAAAGCTAATCACGGAGCTGAGCTGTTCAGGTAAAGATGTGATTCGTAAACGAATCGCTGCTGCCTAGTAAAACACACCTTATCCTTCGAGTGCACATTCATCTCTGAAATGGAAAAGAAAAGAAAGGAACCCCCCCACGTATTAATGTTAATTGTTTACCATCGTTAGCTGCGTCACAGCTAATCAACAGGTAAAACTGTGTCGTGCGGTTAGCTTAGCTACACTGACGCTAATGGCAAGAGACAGTACATTTGCCACATGTGATTCTAAGAACCACCGCTGCTGCTCACCAGTTACAACATATCATTAATCCCTGGTTGTTGGGCAGACAGTGGCCGGTTGGAAAAACTGAATGCACAGCCCAACCCTAATATAGCCCAGGATTAAAAGTTTCTTCCTTGAAGGCTTCACTTCTTCAGTTACATAAAGTCATCCAAAAGTTTACTAATTATATGGTCGACAACAAAATAGTGATGAAAGAGATAGTATAGATATACTTTCACATCCACAATGGTTAGGTATATTTAGATGGAAAAACTTTCATTAAAGCCCACTTCATAAGCTTTACTATTAGATCAAAACGTATGAAATACTGGTAAAGCGGCTCAAATGTGAATGTCGTGCAAATTACAGGATTGATAAAACACAAAGTGATCAATTTTTCATGACAAGCCATGTATATTTTGATATCATCATGCATTCAGCCGTCTTTTAACGTCATGAAATACGACTGACACAATATTACAAACACTGGGTTAAATGGCATTGAAAAAAGCA
Source organism: Fistularia commersonii (assembly GCF_037954325.1). Lineage (NCBI taxonomy): Eukaryota > Metazoa > Chordata > Actinopteri > Syngnathiformes > Fistulariidae > Fistularia > Fistularia commersonii. The sequence goes on along the minus strand of NC_141284.1, from coordinate 26,522,576 downwards.
GCTTCAAAACACAACATGAGTCAATTATTTATAAAAAAAAAAACTTTTGCGTACTGTAACGTGATACTCTATATGATTAGAGAACACATTTCAGGGCTGTAGTATTTGAATTCTTAAATAGGTGTAAATATAAACTGTCAAGAAAGTGTATAAATACAACAGATCTGTGGTGTTTAAACAACCTCACAGTGAAAACATCTACACCTTTTTTTTCCACCAGTCTTTAATGTGGATACAAAGGAAATCCAACCTAAGTTACTGTACTAAGTAATCGTGGGTTTTGTTATGGATAGAAGTAGAGTGAAAACAGAAGCTCTTTAGGCCTCTAGCAGAGTGTAGAGACATGTTGGGCGCACAATGAGGGATAATCTGACTTAGAGGTCTGTACAGCATGATACCCCGAGGGCTCAAGGGGTGACCGAGTACACTGTGAGACAGAAAAAAAAACAGAAGAGCCACGGGTCTCTGGGGTGTGCTGATGATACCACCATATCCATTCTGGGCTATAATTGTTCACAAAAAACATTACATTCATTGCGTGGCGTTAGCTATTTATAACACGGTAGCCTCCCAGCTGTCTATTATAAGGTCATTTTTCAAAAATTTCACAGCCTCGCTGTGTCTTGAGAGCCAAATTTACCGATGACGAGACGACACATCATTGTGCGCGCCATCGAAATCAAAGTTTCTTTTCGTGATGCGAACGTGACAAAGAGACTCCACACTGCGGGCAGGCTGTCTCGAATCATAAGAAGCACTGCGCGATCACCGACCCAAAAATAAAAGTTAGATGAAACAAACTTTCACTGAGCATTACTTCCTCACACGACGTGACAGTAAGCCTTTGAAGCAACACAAAAGAGTTTGACCTTTGAATGCAGTGGTCGCTCATGCGCAACAGGCAGGAGGGACACAGCAGGGACTGTTTTGTGTGATTGTTTGATGGATTATACATTGAGATACAGTATGTCTTCAGTGCAAAGATCTAAGCTTTTTAAATGATAAAAACCTCCTTAAGTTAAAACAGGTGTGGCGAACTCGAGATAAAGTTGCTACTGCATTTACGGGACTTATTACGGCACAAATCCCCACAAAGGTTGTCTCATTCTTGAGAGGCCCCTTATACTCATTGGAAGAGACAGTACAGACATAAGAATAACCCATAAACAGAAATTTGGAATGAATTTGGGGTGGGGTTGTTAAAACATGTCTTCCTGGTTTACTCAAAAATACTTGTAAATAGTTTTGAAGTCATCAATTCAGTCTTTCTACAGTAAATCTAATGTAAAATAGTGCAGTTTTATGTCAAGTAATGCTAGGGGGACTACAGAAACTAAAGCCAAATTTCAGGCAATCTCATCTGACCTAAAAAAAAAAAAATGTCTATCTGACATTTCTAGGCACTGCTATGAAACAGGAAATCGTTTCAGCACATATCCACCCCACGGGAAAAAAAAAACTTTTTTTTTTTTTTTTTTTTTTTTTTTTTTTTACACAAGCAACTTTTTTCCCCAAACACGGCGAATGGCTGCTCACTCTTCCTTTTTTAAAGAGACGGTATCCCTTTAAGCTGTTCGCAGCAGATGGTCCACAACAACTCTTGTGGAAATACCTGAAGTCAGCATATTCCCGTCGCTGTAAGCAGGCTAATCAGACATGCACACTATCCCCCTGTGTTATCAAACAAACAATGCAGTGCACATACCCATACATGCCAGTGCGCAAGCCTCATAATCCAGTGTGGGGCTCGAGTTTTTTCACCCCCACTCTCGGGGTAGAAGAGATCGCTTAAAAAAAGAAAGCATGAACATTTCTTTGTCTGGGAATTCAGGGTCAGGTGGTTGCCGACAGGAGTTCTGGTTGGCTAGAGAAGACTTGCAAAACGTTGGCAGCGAGCCAGGAGGCTGTCTTGCAAGCAAGGCCTGAAATTTGCTGCAAACCTCATCTTTACCCTCATATCCATAGCACAGAGTCATTTCCATAGCTGGGGGAGGGGTCAGGAGAAGAATGGGGGAGGGTTACAGACTGAGAGGTCCACTGTAACACAAGGCACATGAAAAAAAAAAAAAAAAAAGAGAGTCCATTCCTCAGGAGAAAGTGCAAGACAGCAGTAACCCTTTCAGCCACCATGTCCTCCCGCAGCAACACCCACGACCAGGAATACGACCCAGAAGAAGTCATGTTGCTGTTCAGCGAAAGGCTTTTGATGCCAAAACAAATCAGTCTTTGTGCAAATTATATCAAAGCTTGCCACATGCTCGATTGGAAAAGGGAAATAACGGGCACAGTTTACATCTTGCAATTGCACTGAAATCTCAGCCTTGAAAAAGACACTTGTTTGGGGAAAATGCACCTCTGTTTGGAGAATCTGCACCGCCTACTTCCCCTCGTATTTCATCTTCATTTCACAAACGGGACCCCGCATGTCTTGCTAATTTGGCAATTTTTCCTTACTCAAGACATTTTTATGGCACCTCCCTGAGCCTTTTCCGAGGGGAGGCAAGAAAAATGTTGATTCAAGGGGGACTCCTCATTATGCAACATATGAAGTCGTTCTACAGCTCATTATTGTGAAATGTCACATCCAACCTGACAAGGCAGTGTTTAACGATGAGCCTCAAATTAATGGTGCGTTGAGGTCAAATAAAATAATCCGTTGTTAGTTCATCAACAGAGAAATTGGGATTACAGAACAAAAAGATATGGTGACACTTGGTACCAATTGTTGAACAGATGTGTAATAATTGTGTGAATACATCAACAGCCAAGATTTAATCGCTGCTTTGATTTTATCACACAATATTTCTTTGCTCATGTGTCATGTAAACATCCCCCATTTCCATGTTTCTCATTTATTTGTTATCTATGCCGGCACAAAAGTCTCAAACGTGTCTGTGCTCTTGATCTTCAAAACAGTGTCAGCAAAGTAATGTCACCACTCGCTACTGCACGTGAGCCAAGCGTGTTTGATTGATCACTTTTTTCGGATGAAATGGTCTCTTAATGTCTCGTGAAAGATTCGCATGAAGCCAAATTAATTTTGCAATGACACTGCTCTGAAATTGCAAACTGCATCAAGAAGCTCGACGCTTACGTTGCAGTTGTTAATTTGTTGTCACATTTCTTGTTCAGGCAACAGACACAACAAAATGCTGCAAAGGAACTGGTTAACAGAAAGATGTGTTGCTCCTCCAAACCATCAAGGATATTGTCTTCACCTTCTTGTTCAAACATCACTCTGCTTCACAACACCGGTGTGTTATTGCCGCACACAGATTGTCTTATAAGAGCGTGGGGATATTTACTGTGCTTTCAAGTCCAACTTTATGGCCCTTTACAATCTCTGAAATAGTTATGTTATCACTTCGAAGGAGTAAGATGGTCAGTGAGACAGTAGGTGATTACTTTTACCTCCAGTCTAACCCACGTGTCATGCAATTTGAACTCTATTAGCATTAGGCCCTCTATCTAGACGCGCTCATTTAACAAAAAGAGTATCGTGTTAAATAATTATAATAGACAAATATAACTTGCATAAGCAACTGTACATTGTACAAAGTACATTCTGTATTGCGGTATTAAGGTCATTTGCCCATGCAGCCAGGTATAAGGTAGTACTACCAAGGCAACATTTTCATTATAATCAAAAAAAAAAAAAAAACAGTTTCTTCAAGCGATTTCAGTGCTTAAACAGCTAAGCTGGAGGAAATGGGACAACACGCCTTTGTAAGTAAAGATTCTGCAGTACCACTGTGACAATCAAACCCCCACTAAGATGCTCTACTGAAACATTAGAAAACACTACGGTCACAATACAGCCACAATTCATGATATTATAGTTTTCCAGTTTCTGCAACGGAAGCATGAAGCGGAAACATAAAGATGACAATGTTTTAATGAGCACTACTTTGCATTATTTAAGCTGCCTCTTTTACAGAGACACCAGACCCCGGACTACCTCCACCAGATTTCCCAATGAGCCTCAAATGTCAAGCCCCAGATCCAACGCACTGATTTGAGTTTGAGTTCTGCACAATTTGACCTGAATCGAAATAGACATTTTGGATCAGTGTCCGGTGTTATTTTATCGGGATAAATACCACACGATGCAAGGTTTCAAGGCAGAGCGTATAAGCACAATTACGCAAACCAGTCTCATTGCATTTCAAGGTACTTTTGGGCTCTGCTGGGATTTGAGAATTCAAACTTCCGTTGCTGGGGCAGCAATGGATAAGTTGTTGATTGACCTCGCTCTCTATTTTGATTCTGTGCCTATTTACGAGGCATAAAAACGATCCCGAACTTGAACAAGCTTTCTTAAGAGGGGCTTCTTGACATTGTCAGCTCTAGAGGGCTAGCAGGTCTGTTCCGCACGGAGAAATTTAATTTTCAAATACCATTACTAAGACATCTTTTCAATCAAAAAAGAAGAGCACAGCTCAGTATTATTATGGATAAATAGGAAAGTATAGTTTCGAGGGATTTGGATGCACCAACCCCGTAAAACGAGTTCATCAAGACATCAAACGTAGCCAGAATAATGCAAATCTAAAATTACAGCATTCAACAAGCATGAATCCTGTGAAGGCATTTAACAGATGTGATCAGCACAGCTGCATGTGATTTCTCCTCTGCAAATACAATAGAAGAACAAAAAGTCAGGAAATGCAAGAGCCTGACTGAGCAAATAGCCCTGGAAATCCACTGAAATGCAAGTGCCCGACTGAGCAAATAGCCCTGGAAATCCACTGAAATAAATGGTACCTTTATGAGATATCAAATGACCCATCAAATACACTTGGCCGAGAACACACCGCAAGCTATATCTTAAACCCTAGCAGCTGTAGTCCATGCCTGTCATTCACCCTGCAGTCTATCATCCCCCTGAGATGGTGGCTGGGACAGAGCTGGTGTACTCACCTCCATCTTCCACTTGGCCAGCCACTCCTCTCTGGTCCGCTTGCTAATGTAATAAGGGTCACCAGCCTGGAAGGTTATTCTGGGCATGGGCCTCTGACGAAGGCTGATCTCCCAACCAACTCCCCCTCGCAGCCTCCCTCGACCTCCCTGTTTAAGGTGTTGAAAGAAAAAGTTAGCTACTTGTTTTTTGATTCTTCCTTTTTTTTTCTCCCAAGGAAGTATCCAGATTTGTTGCAAATCTGTAAATCCAAGGTATCAAGAGCCTGTGAGACAGCCTCAAGGTAACAAGTAAGTCATCTGCAGTTAAGACAATGGGGTTGCCCAATTGCTGAGGAGGTGATGACTCTCATCTTGGTGTGTCATCTGGCCCTGTAAGCTCGTGACTGGTCAGCCAACCAAAGGTGATGCCACAGTAATCCCTACCAGCAGCAGTCTCATGGTCACTAGCCCCAACTGATACGAGAAGCTCCCAAGTGTATTTGACATTTCAGTTCTATACACCATTAGGTACCATTTCTTTCACAAGTCCAAAGGCAAAAGACACCCATTTTTATGGACCTTGAAGCAATGTGACTTCGAAAGGTGTCGAGTCAAGCAATGGTGTGGGTGCGTGACACTAAAATGTTATAAAATACAGTACTTTGAAATCTGAATAATACATAAAAAATATTCAATCATTTTATGTTTTGTAAAAGCTTTCTTTTTGGCCGGGTAATTAGGTGAGAAGGTGGTTTTCCGCTCAACTTGCCCTTTTTAAAATGTTTTTAACCCAATAGTTTTTCTCAATGCTCTGCGTAAGAATAAGAACAACTTTATTTATTTATCCCGAAGGAAATTGTTGATGTATGAGTGTATGTATATGTATATGTATATGTATACTCATATGTATGAGTCGGTTGAGTGCTACTCGCTATTCTGTTGCTCCTGCATTGCCTTGTTTTGTTTGTGCAAACCATTTTGAGGCGTGCCGTACAGAGCAAACTCTACAAGAGGTACGTTTGCTATGTATCAACATACCCCATTTCCATTCGTCAGAAGAACCACCATCGCTCACTAACATTTAGCTTTGGACTGCAGCGGAAATGTACTTATCATTCATTCTCGGGTTAATTGACTCAGCAGTAGTCACAGGTATTTCCAGTGCCTACCTCTGAGTGGCACTAATGGACACAAAGTTGTGGGTGGATATAGTAAGTACTGCCCCCTTTTTAGAGCTTTGGTAACTTTTGCTACTCTTTGTCACCTCTTCCACAATTCTGCCTCCATTCAACCTGTGCTCATAAATCTTTTCACTTCATATGAAATTGAAAGAGACTGAGGTGAAAGATATCAAATAAAACCAGCGTCATAAGTTCCCATGCTACTTAAACAACACTTTAAAGAGAAGTTGTATATGCTCTGATTTGTGCTGTTTTCAGTCCTCACGGTATGCTTAGTTGACTGGGTAAATACTGAGTGGACAGATATGGTTTGATCAATTGTTCTTACGCGGCAAGAAAGTGAAGAGGTGAATTTCCCAGAGTGTAAAATTATTCCTGCACAGCTGCAATTATGCAAAAAATAAACAAAAAAAAAAACTAAATCACGCACGCAAAGCATCATTCAATTAAGAGTAATTGTCTGAATAAAAAAGGGAACTTTCTAGAACAGTTGAACAATTTAGATGTAGTAAGATTTGATATAAAAACAGTCAAGTGATTTTGCATCTGTTGAATCTGCACCATGTTATGTCACGCTGGAAAGTAGGTGCGTTTTCAAGTTGTGGCGGGATTTGTCACCCCAAGAAGTGAAACAACAGCCCTGGCAAGTGTAATACTACACCACAAGATTTATGACAGCCAGAAAGAAAAATCCAACACGCACACAAATCTTACCTCAGTCTTCACTGCATCACTCCCGTCCTCCTCCTTGTGCTCCACATCTAGAGAGAAGAGAGCAAAACAATGGATGGCCTCAATCATTCACTCTGTGGAAATGGCCACATCCTTGTATCTGTATTAAACTTAAGTGACCTACCATTTATTTATTACCTCATAATTTTCACCCTTCACATCATCACATTAGCAGTGCTTGGAGTTCAAACTCATCTGGGATCATGGGAGCTTGTGCACTGAGATGCTATGTGAGCGTTTGATGCAACCCAGAAGGTTCAGAGTGGCTGCCCAGGTTATGATGAGTGTGGAGAGCAGCCAGGTTTACTTTGGCGAATATCACACTTCTGACCTTATATCCCCCCCTCCATGAGAGAGACAGCTGGTTGCTATTAGCATAGCCCGTCCCACACTGCTGACACTGAGCCGTAAAGGCAACAACATAATGCCTTACTTCTGCGACTGTGGGGCCATATATAATCTCCCTGCCAATCTCCAAAGCCTCAACAGGTTCGAGACATGAATTTTGAGTTTCGTTGCAGTTGAGTTATGTAGCGCAGAAGATACTCAGAAGCAGTCATTGGCCTAAATTTGAAACAGATAATTATGGCAAAGCCTGTATGACGTGCTGGGCCATGATTCAAATTTCCAAATGCACCTATTAAATTGGCGAGAGGAGTTAATTTACTTACAGCTGATGTCATTAAAGAGCAATTTTCAGTACATGGAATTTGATCTATATGATTACATCCGCCATGTAGATCCTATTTGCAAGACAACAACAATTGTACCAGGCTGAATTTCATGAAACTTGGGCGAGGAGAAGAACAGCTACAGTAAAAGAAAGAGCCAGCTACATTTTGAAACAGGTCTCAACCTTGAAAATAAACCCTTCTTTTATGTCCTGACTGGACATGATAGAACAATAGGCTGGAGATGTGAGAAGACATACGATGTAAAGTACACTCGTCTGAAAAGTTTCCTGGCATGTTTGCCCATTTGCTGATTCAGATCACACCTTCATCTAGAACTAAAGATTCACGTATTGAAACCGTATATGCATGAATAGATTTTACAGACTGACCTGCCTATTAAAATGGCTGATTCCTTATGGTCTTACAGTATTACCAGCTATGTTAAATGAAACAGGTCAAAGTTTGCCCATCCTAGTGAACACACCTGCAGGCGTCTCCTCTCTTGCTCGCATCACTTTGTTCAGCGTGGTGATGATACATCTTAAGTTAGTCATTACTCGAGTTTTTCTGTAATGTACTCGCGCTAAAACATGTTGCGATTTGTAAAACATGTTTCCTACACCGGCAGTTTTCAAACTCACGCTGTGTTTGTGGCTGCAGCAGTGTTTTATTCACCATGTGCGTTAACCACCATGATAATTGTTTGTAAATTAAACCTGCATCAGATCAGTTCTACTGCTGGAGACTTCTGGACCGTACTAGTCACCGCTGATTTATGTGGAAACTGGTTGGACTGTTGTTCCAGCCTATTGAGGTGATCTCTGGAGACTCGAGTCTTTCCGCAGCTTTTATCAATAAAACTTTTTAGTATTTATTTTTTAGTAACTAGAAAAGATTGCTTGGGAAATGAACTTTCAAATTTGTAATAACGTAACGCTCTCGAGCTATGAACTGTGTGTTTCCTTTGCAAAAATAAGAAAACTGCTTAGTTCTTTCAGCATTGAGTTCACACAATATTGCTAATATAGCAAGACTACAAATAATCACATCACATGCGACACTATATTAACCACATTGCCCTTTTTGTTTCTAAGGTCTCCAAAATCCTCAGGTATCAAAGGCTAATCAAGCTCAAACAAAGTGAACTGTATCTTATTACTTCACTATATTCTGCCGTTCCTTCCTCTGTGGTGAAGAGTTTGCTATCTTAAAACCAGCTGTGTATCATTACAATGTGGACAGTGTGTGCAAACGAACAAAGTTTAACTTCCACCCCCATCTTGCCAGCATGAGCTGAACTAATTTACCAGTGCTGCAGTTTGAAAAGTGCATCGTACTTCCTCAATTTTCTGTGCCCACCACAACAGACATATCAGTCCCTTGCCATACCAAAATCGAGAACAGCCTGTCCAACATGTTGTCAACCAAGGCCAGCGGAGAAAACAGACGCACGAGTGACCGTTACACAGACAGTGTTTTTACACAACACTGCTTCCGGAAGTGCCTTGGAAGTATTACGTCCGACGGTGTCAGCTTGTTTATTTTTACCACGCTGCGATTCCATGACTTTCCGTTTGAGGTACGATATCTGTCTCTCCAATAACTGTCCGTGTCTGATGAGTAATAGGGCCTCGAAATCTTCTTGGACTGTTTCTTTCTTAGAAAGACAAATTTCTTGGCATGGGAAGAAAAATGCCTAAATTTAGAGTACATCGCAAAACCACAGAAGGGGTTCAGGGTGAACAATTGAAAATAGCACAGAGTGTATTTAGACACAATAGAACACCTTCTTTTAAAATGTCTTCAATAGAAATCTTGAGTCGGGATTTCCCATTAACCTGGCCAAGTTTTAGGATCTGGAGCTCGATGACAATGAGGGCATGTTATTCATTCAGCATTGTTTTCCTGTGTTCAGCAGAGCTTACAAGGGGTTAGCCAGGGAGCATGGACACCACCCAACTGAAACACTAGCAAGGGAGTCAGGATTCATGATTTATGAAACTTTTTTTTTCGCCCTCAGCAGCAGCAGAAAAACAGATAAGGGAGCCAAAATCAGCTTGATCACAGAAGCTCAAACCAACACCCCTGTATTACATGCATGATGTTAAGCTCGAATATGAGCAACTCTGTTTGAATATGAGAAAGCTCATTTGGGCTACACAGGAAATTACTATGATATGATGAAGTCTGTTTTTTCTCTTCATTGATATACTTTGTCTCAATATACATGTAACAATACATAATGTGTCTTCAAAGCACAATGCTCAAAAGAGAAATTTAATTTAATGATTGACTTATTAATGCACTGAAATAAAGCTGATACAGAGCGCGCGCACACACACACACACACACACACACACATATGTACAAGTCAACAGTTTGTGGGGATTTTTTTCCTGCTGATTTCTTCAATATAGTTTCTGGCGAATTTCAATGTACTTTGTTAAGAATTTTCCAATTATGACATACATACAGTGCAGAGAAAATTGTCAGTAATACAATGTATTATGACTTTTAATACTGAAAATTTCCCCATAGTCAGTATGACAACATTATTTCACTTTTTCTGAGATCCAGTATATCAATATTTTGGTCGGCCCTTATTCTAAGTGCTACTACATCAGGAATATACAAATCCTTCAGGCAGCTGTACCCTGCATTAGCATGATGGCACAGCCTGAGTAAACATTTCTATCTGCTAAATGCAGGCTCAGACGCTATCATAACACTTGCAGCCTGAGAGGCTAAAGACAACTTTTGATGGCTTGTTTTCTTCACAGCAAACACTAGCTTGTCAGTGAAGGACCCTATAGACCTGTCCAAACAATAGCCTGCTCTCTTAGCAGCCTCTTCAAGTTGGTTCCATGTGTAGCAAAGAGCCACCCCCCCGCCCCCGCCCCCCTCAACCAATCCCCCACCCCCAACCCATGCTCTGTTTTTTCCATTCCTCTTTCCTGGTCTCCTCTTCCTCATCGGGAATAAGTGACTATATAACAAATCGGTGAGGCGGTGCGGACTGCCAAGGTCACTGGGTTTGTGAAGGCGGCTGGCTAATGTTGCCCACAGAGAGTATACGTTGCCAGTTTGACTGGGTTCCAGCTCTCGTATTGCTGGAACTCAGTTCCCCTCCAGCCGGAGCTCAAATCCTTCCTGTGCCCTCCAGATGGATAACAGAAACCCTGTTTAGCTGGCTATCGATCCATTGCGCTGCCCCCCACCAAGGTCTTTCCTCTTTGAGATAAATACAATATTCCCTTTTCGAACTTTCGTTGGAGGACTAATATTTCCTGCCGAAAAAAATGTAGCGAGGGATAGCTCGTCTGCATATTTCAGGTAAATACGAACATAAAACAGGTGCAACAGAACATGGCGTGTTAGCACCTTACAGAAATAACACCGGGCCGAATTATTGTCGTTGGGATGTTTTACTGATGTAATCTCAGTTGAAAGTCTGTGTGGGCTTGTGTTTTTAAGGCACTTTTAAGGCACTCCTGCTGTTTACACTCATAATCCTGTGCACCAAGAACGCTCTGAAACATGCGAGAGTGTGCTTTTTACTCTCTCATTCCTTCACGCCATTTTGATATCCTGATTGCCAATGTGATCATTTAACCCTCTGAACCCCGACAAGTGGGATAGTAATAATAATACATTTACAATCAAAAACACAAAAAGAAGGTAAAATTCCAAAGTATGTTTGCGGTTTGAGCTTTTAATGGGTCTTGATGATCTTCTAAGTGTGTTGTGTGTGAAAGATGAAAAGTCTCAGTTAAAAATAAAAATGTGATGAGTGTGTGTAACAAAGCGTTTTCCAATATTACTAATATTCACGTGCAATTGTTTTTCTGGTCTTCCCCGATCCGACAAAACTTTCAGCTCGTGTCTAATGAAGCCATTGTAAGCGTATAATATTGCAGTTTTACAGTTGAGACGAAAGGTCGACTTTTTCCTTGTCACTATGGTCATAGCAGTGCAGGAATTTACATTGCAATAAGAAATGAGCCCACAGTGAGTAAAAGTGTAAAAGGGGCGAAAATCAGCCAGAAACCGCTTGAGGTTCAGTGGGTCAAATGCTGTTACGGTGAGTCATTGAAATCAAGCTTCACTTGAAAAGCTGTATGTGCAAGCAGCATTTTTAAACGCTGCAAGCACAAAATTATCTACTTGGGATTGTAATCACACTTGCATGTGTCTGCCGATGCAGGCCTGCAGTCTTGAATGAAAAAAATGTCACCGACATCTGTTGCAGGTCTTGTGGGGCTTGTGAGCGCAGACAAACCACTCATTTGAATTTTCTGCACGCGTCTCTTCTTTTACTTTGTGGCTTAAAGAATTGATGTTCCTACTTCTGTTATTCTAAACAGTCTGCTGTTAGTTCATCTCTATAAACACTTTCTACAGATGGATGCAGAATCTGTGGGCAAGGGACAGGAAAAGCAAAAGAGGCATTGTAAGTTCCTTGCAGATAAACAGTCTGCAGGGAAAGAACTGAAAGTCTCCAATTATACGACAGCAGTTTAGCTTTTTAGCTCATCTGCATTCATGTGTTATTTATGAAGCAATTCTGTTTTCAGCCTGGCAAAGACAGTGACGAATGACGAGTAAACACGGCGGTATCGTTGGTTGTAGCTCTGGTCCTACATCACGCTGTGTGCGAGGTTCAAACGAGGCTGTTGTCACAGCCTTGCGTGAATTCCCGTGATAAATTTAGGAAGCTCTTCTCACAATGTGGCTGCTGCTAAAACAAACATCTAATAGCAGACCAGTGAAAATAAAGTGTGGCGATTCAGAGTTGATAATACTGCCGGCCAATGTTTAACTGACCGGTGGCATAGCTAGTGAATCGCCCGGTTTATCATCAGGCGCCACACACATCTGAGATTATCTAATAGTGAGAAGCTTATGAAGATTTCAAAAAATACTCGAGTCTGTTTGACTTGAAAATGCCATCTCATCTAAAATCTCTCAAGTTACCAGTCAGGCCGTAACGCACAGATCTTGGCTTCGCATCCACTGGCCAGCGAGGCAATGATTTAAACCACAACATTAAAATGAATGAAGTTACAGTCAAAAGAAATGAACAAAGAGATTTTACTCTATGATGAAGGTGAATTAATTTGCTGTGTATATTTAAAGTGTCATGGAAATGACAGATGTTCGTAAAAGCGGTTACTTTAGATTACTGTTGAGTACACTTATACGTACACCGGAGTGCACTTAAATACACTTCAATACGAGCTGGACGTGGACCAAATAAATGCAGTGTGAGTTGGACTCCAGAGAAGAGACTGTAATTTAGCACTTGTCCCGACAGATTAACTCCTGGGAGCAAATCATGTTGAAATCTGCTTCGCATTTAGAAAGACACCTGATTATCACTTTGTTTTGACTGTTAAGACTATAGCAGGAAATCTAAATCATCATAATCGTCACTTGGTCACATTTTCTGCTCCCTTGGCTTTGAGTCCTCAAATGAAAATGTACTCATCCATTTCAGAGTAATGAGCAATGTGACTACAGCCGAAATGTTCCATTTAACTTATTTCCAAGATTATTTTTACATAAATCGCTTGTTCGGGGGACAAGATGCTTTGTTAGGTAGACTCTGATGGAAGTCAGGGATGTTTTTTGCACAATTATTACATTTACTATCCCTGTCCTAGGGTGGATCATTGTTATGTTTTACAAACACTACCTATCATTTATTTGTGTATTCTAGATATTCGGTGGAATTTTATTTTGTTTGGTATTTATTAAGTTTGTTGAGTTTTTCTTGTTTAGCATATGCTCTAGAATAATGACTAATTTTTCCTCTTTTTTTGTTGCTTGCTTTTTGTAAGCAACACTGAGATATTTGATGCATTTTTCACAAAAAAAAGGCCCCTGCAGCAAGTGAAAACAAACAAGGTCATCCCGAATTATTACTATGAGCAAAGTTATAAAACTTAGAAACACAAATCAGGTGGAAACAGAAATCAGAACCACTTAGTAACGAGTTCTGGGCATGGCGCCATTCACCTGGCAGGGGCCCGGTCACAACAGAGACCTGCTAGCTCCCAACAGAGGCTCGTTGCTGGGAAACCATTGGCTCCTCCCCGAATTTATTTTCTGCGCTCCTCATCAAGGTCGGCGCCGATGTCGCCGGGGCCGTGAGGTGTTAGAGGGACACGTGGCTCAGACGGAGAAATTTAAAGCTAAAAAGCAGGGGTGGGGGGTGGGGTGTCTGAGCGATACGGTTAATCTCCATCTCGGACTTAAAACTAACTGTCAGCGCTGCTCTATCCCGACAAAGCCTCCCTGATTTATCGTCCTCCCGTGTTTGGATTTTACACTGTGGCTTGTGCAGATTCAGAGCTGTGTGCCCAGATTTGTCGAATGCAAAAATAAAACTTGTTTCATGGAATTTCGAGAAAAGAAAAGGGAGCATTTTTCAACTCAGCAATGTAACATCACCATTCCTGCATGAAACTTCCACGGCTGCAATCTAGTACACTTATTTTTTAAATATTAGTGGCATTAGTAATATATCAATCAGATTCTAGATGTTTTTTCCTTCTTCCAAATTATCTTAAATAAAACTTGACGACTGATGCAATACACCGTAGTTCAAAATACTCAATGTTGCAAAAAAAAAAAGAGATATACACACAAAACCTGTATGTGTTTTTTGATTTGTAATATCCAATTGTATTACCTACATAGTTTATTTGTGCTTTGTATAAATCGATAAAACTGTTTCCACCGCCTGGCAGGCTGGGGGTGGTGTGCTACACTGTCACGGTTGCTTTTTTTTTTCTTTCCTAGAAACTGTGCTTTCTTCTCAGTCACATGGTGCTGAACATTCAGTTTTCACTGAGAGACTTTGGTGAGCCACACCGAAATATTCAGAACGTGAGAAATGTAGTACACACCATGCCTAAAGAATGGCAGACTGACTGAAATGTCAGCCAGAGGAATTTATTGGTCTCATGTGGTTGTATTCATATTGACTACATCTTGGCTGATATGAAATCTTAGAGGATCAATATTTTAGCTTAGAAAAAAGCAGATTAGTTCATTGTACCTACATTCCACACCACTGGTTAAATACGAGCAACTATTTCGATGTTGATATTTAGCTGAACCTCATTAATATCGATGTCAGAACGTCAAATGGCAATTATGTGATTAAGATTTTGATGACAGCTGATGTCATCAACTAATTGGAATCTAAACATATTGTTTAGGTGCAACTAGTTAAACAAGTTCTGCCTGATATATTGTTGACACAGTTATTGTTTAGTTTAGTTTTTCTATTTTTTGAGAACTTTTCTTGCGCTGTCCACTTCCTGCTGAGCCGTTGAAATTTCCTCACTGTGGGATGATTTAAGGAATATTCTATTCTATACCTTCCAGACATGAACATTTTGAACGTCCAAACAACATAGGACTTTTTCATATATCTTTTTGAGGACGTCTAAATTTAACTTTGGATCTGTGCATCATTTTCTTCCTTGCCTAAAATCTAGTCTTTCCGAAGTGTCTAAAAATTCAGATGGGAGTCTTCCTGCCATTAAACTGACAATTTAATTCTCATTGAACGCCAAAGTTTCACTGTTTTCTGGCAGGATCTTGACGATAACAACTTTTCCCTGCAGGTCAGTGGTCAGCTGATACATCGGTATTAGGATTGGGCTCCTCTAAAAACATCAGTAATAGCCCAAGAGGTCTAGTGTTCATGGGGTGTGATTTAAAAATCCATAATTTGATTATAAACAGCACAAGCATTGTAATTAAGTCTGATTCACTCGGTCGTCCCTTTTCTCTGCAGCCCTGCACAGCAGCATGAATGCAACAGTTTCAGCCCGTATTAATAATCCTGGCAGCTGCACACACCGACTCACTCTGACATCCATTTGCAGTTCATTACTCAACATCTTGTATTCGTCACTGGCACAAGTCTTTCACTGCTAGATCCACGGAGAACACTTCAAAATACAAGCGGGGAAGCCAAAACTCACATTTCGTCGGGCGCTCCAGTTTCCGCCTCCCTCGCTTCTTGTGCGGCGTCGCCAGGCTGTCGTCCCTCTCTCTCTCCGAGTCCTGGTCGTCCCGGCTGGACAGAAATCCGTTCTCCTGGGAAGGGCTGAGGCTCTGACCCTGGGAGCTGTTCTCCGCCCGGCAGAAGGAAGGCTCTCTGAGGATCCCGTTCTCCACTTCCCTCCTCTCCTGTTTGAGGAAGCAGGCATCGGATGTCCTGTCTCTGTGCCCACCCACATCTCCATTGTGGACCTGTGCCACGGACGGCTTTCCCATCCCAGTGTAGCTGTTGCTGCCCGCACTTTCTTTGAAGGCGCTGCAGCTCTCGACCTGCTGATGAAGTGGGGGTGGAAATTTTAACTTCCTGACAGCTTTTAAAACCTGGTATTATTTTAGCAGTATGATACAATGTGATGCTTTGAAGGCATTAACCCCGGTTGTGCTTGTCGGCGATAATGACATATCGCACAGCGTAGTCAGCTGAGTAATAAACAAAACCTTTCAGAATTTACGACGAGCACGCTTGGAAAAAAAGGTTGCATGAGTAAGAACTATAAAAAAAGTTGGCGCTATGACAGCTAACGTAAGTGCTCTTCTGCTTCTGCTCTCTCAGTGAGTTATTTCGCAGAAAATATGAATTAAAGAATTAATCTATTCCCACTTAGATAAGCTTAATTTCACCCCCGGAGCCTCCGCAACTCGATCAAGAGCGAGTGTAGCTCAAGTTCTACACTTATTAGCGGGGAGAATTCTAGCCTTTCCCATTCAGCTCTGTAAGACTTCAAAGCTGAGCCAGTAATTCTGTTGTACAGCCATTAACTTGCAAAGCGAGGAGGGGATTACATTACAGTTCATCAGGTACACGGCTGACTTTCCTATAGTTGTGCATTCTTCATTACAGCAGCATGGAAATATGTCAGGAATGTTGGCTGTTTGGCAACTGGGATGCGTTTTCAGTCCGTCCGGAGTGAAACGCCCAGTTTAACTATTTCATTCTACTCCTCAACTAGAGCAGACTGTATAATCCAGCTGCTTGCATTCTGGGTGTTGAACTCATTTTACTCAGTCTCGATATGAAGGTTTAAGAGATTGTGAACTGAGCAGTGTGTGTCCTGATACTGTCTCTGCCGCTGACTAAAAATAGCCATAAAACGTGGGCTTTTTTTTTTTTTTTCAGACAAACCCATTACTGGGTCACTGGGAGCAGAAAGTGGAGCGTGTCTTGTGAGATCAGACTGATGATGACAGCAGTGCCGAGGGCTTCATCTGCTGCAGAAAAGGAGGAAAAACCCTTTGCATTTTAACAGTACTGTCATTCTGTGCCAGAAGCTTAAAGGTCACATCTTACATTTTTCTCTATTTTATTTGCAAATTGAAGTCATATTTCATTTCAAAATAGGAAAAATAGGATGAAAAACTGAAAATAATAAAAATAGAAAAAAAAAAAAAAACTATTCATTTGGATTAATCCATCTTCAATTTGGGTTATTCTTAATGCCTCAATACTTAACCACAAAGTAAAGTTTTAAATTAATCCACGTCTATTTTTAAAATACAAGTCAAGAGCCTGCTTCCTGTTCAACAAAAGTGAATATTTCCTGTTTCCTTTTTCTTTCTATGACAGGAAGTTATATGTTTGGGTTATAGACATTTAAACATGAAACTTTTTAACCATTTTCGGACATTTATGGACAAAAGAAACAACATCTAATTATTTTGCAACGGAAAAGCAGAATGAAAATAAATACATAAAACAAATGCATTATCTGCAGTGTCCCCTCTAATTTTCTTTCTTTCATCAAGGTGATGAAGTTGAGCTGCACATCAAGTGTGGACTGACAACGTCCAAATGTTTTTTGAGATTTTCTGAGGAAATAGCTTATAAATCGTCCCGCAATATGTTCCAAAGACGTAAAAAACGTGAATGCAAAGTATATGGAGCAAATCTTCGGTTGAAGAGAAAAAAATAATACTCCATCACAAAACAAAGCTATTTTGAGCCAAACTTAAGAATTCCTCACTCGCCACAAACCAAATTACTTCATTACTGTCTAACCGAGAACAAATTAACTGTAAATATTTAACAGGGCCTCTCAGACAAAGAGCGGCGCTCTGCTAAATCTGTTTGACACAATGAATGAAAACAACAAGCTCAGCCAGATTATTTCTGACTCAGTTCATAACTAGAAAAAGGTTGCAGTGTGTCTGTCTGTGTGTGTGTGGTGTGCGTGTGTGTGTGTGCACACCCAACCAATAATACACTCAAAAGCAAACACAGGACATGCTCACCTCACACACACTCAGTACATACACACTAGCGCGCGCACAGAAACACACACATTCACTAGAGGGATTACGCAACAGATTAGTGACCCAGTGAACTCTGCACGGTCCCTGCCAGAGGTCAAAAGTCAGAGTCAGAGATTCAGGGCTGCTAAGGCAAACGGGCAGAGAGAGGTCAAACAACACACTGACTGCCAAGTCCCAATTTACTGCTGTTGCAGGTCAACTCGCTCAGTGGTGCTGCGTTACAGAGCGCTGGATTGTAAAATGGATGTACTTATGTTAAATATTAAAAGCTTTTAACAGGTGCTAACTTTGTAGACACGTGAGTCCGAGACTAAGACCGCAGTTCGACCCAAGTCCTGGTTTATCTTGCATTGAAATGAACCCAAATGTTGTTTGGATGTGCATGGTTTTCTCCTCTTTCATTTTAATTCATAGAATTAACGTATCTTCCGGATATTGGATACTACTTGTTTTTTTTAACAATAACATTCAAATACCAGACAGCACATCTATGTTAGCATCAGTGCTGAGAAACCTAGAATCAAACAAAGTATATCAGGATACTTTGTTTGATTTGAGTCCACATTAAAATGAACTCATAAACAAACACAATTTTGACGCAAAATTAATCATTTTAAGGAAATATTTGCACATCAATCCAAGCACATTTCCCTCCTGTATGTTCTTTTAGTCAGTCCATGTACAACTTTTTAATGCAACTTTCTGGTTTATTTATTTTTTGTAAATCTGACAGTGGAAAACTTCAGTTCAGTGGATATCTTATGGCAACATGCACCTTTCTGTACAACCGATATCTCATAATATTTAATTTGGATTTGTGAGGGAAGTGTTCCTTTAAGAAGCTTCCGAAGCAAAAAAATTTAAAGTATTCCCTTGCTCCAGATTCTCGATGCCAGACTCTCCTTGTTTTCTTTCTTTTTTTGTGTAGTTGAGTATCTTTAGTCACTTTATAAAAAAGGAACTATGTGTATAAACAGCATTCCTGCTTTGGTTTTAGGATTATAATCTCAGTCCAGTGAAGATTTATTACAAACCATGTAACCAGATGCGGTTTCCCCTCCTACGTACCATCTGAAGGCACCTGATATTTCAGCCTGGACCCATGATAGTAAAGCACAGGAACGGGAGATAATAAATACCATGTGAACTGAACTCTATGAATAAATACTTGATTTTTCTTGCATTTTTGTTGCAGCCCCTCATCCTTTCCCCCGGAGAACTTAATTTCACCTCACCCACAGCGTTTGTGCTCTGTGTTTTCAGAGAAGAAGGCCCCGAGCTTGTATCATGCCATTTTTAGATATAAAGCAGTAAAGTAAGCCTGCATTTCCTTGGCATTAAGTGTACCGTTGGAATTAAAGCTGAGGAGTCCAAACATAAGCGTTTGACTCTGGTGTAGAGATATTATCAACCAAAGCTTACATACAGTGATATCCATTTGCAATATAATTGAACTGAACTTGGTTATGAATTATTTGATGATGATATAATCTCATTCAATATAATTTAACGACAAGTGGCACTCTGTCATACATCATCCCTTAATATTTTTGTTATCACTTAGTTGGTGTATGGAATTCCACGTTGAGCATTAATTACCTTTTTTTCTGTTTTGCCTTTTTTTTTTTAATCAGAAATGTTTGTAAATAATAACATCTCTGGGAAAACAGGCCCAGGAGTTATTAATAAATAGATGGGGAGGGTTTAGCTATAGTGAGACATTACTTACAGATGCAAATTTGTGTTGCTGTTTGTGCAGCGCTGATGTTTATGCATAAGCCCTTCCGGAGAGTGTAACGACACATCGCGAGGCTGTTGATTTCATCTCGAAATCCATTATGAGATTAACTGGTTCAACCCCACAAAAAGTAGGTCAACACTTTGTAAGATATGCATCTTAGTATGAGTTAAAAAAAGAAGGTCAATTCTATCCTTATTCTTAAGGGTTTGATAGGAAGCAACAGTTAGTTTGTCAGTGTTAAACTATTGCATTCGATGCAGATTATAACTAATGAGATCTAATATATTCAGTAGGAGGATTAGAATATGCTATTTTTTTCTTAAACACAGGGGAAAACCAGGCCTCTACAACTGAAGGCTTTATGCTAAACTCAAAGTACACACTCTCTTCCCCTGATTATTTTCTGGGAGGGTTTAAAAAAAATGGTATTACGAGAGACATGAATTGAGTACAAACACTAATGTAGTCTGTTTCAAACATGCTGAGCTTAGTCTGCATCCATTGTATTTGTAATACTAGTACATTGACTAATAAAATATAACATAGTACATTGACTAATCACCATTTCTATATAGATATAGCTAATTTGCAAAATAAAAGTATAAGAGTAAAAAACAATCTGAAAAGTCTTAAAACAGCTGATTGTTTCCTTTGTACAATTTTTTTAATGAATAAGCGTCATGCTCTGTCACATAATGACACTCTTTCAAATGGGATGGTTTATTTGCGGTCTAATAGGAAAATTGGAGAAAATTGTTGTAATATTATTTCAGAACCCTCCCCATTTTCCAAACCCTAAAAATCAAGTTCTTGGTTTGTCCCAGGATAATAGCAGAGCTTATAAACAATGATGATAAAAATTTGAAAAAACAACACATTACATCCACTTTGCAAGACAAACCTGAATATTTGGTTAAAATTAACTGTACTTGCAAGGGTTGATGATTTGCAAAATACTTTATAAAATTAGTGAAATACTTTTGTAGATACAGCGTGTGCAATTTGATTTTGCTACGAAACAAATCTGTGAAGACTCCAATACACTCCTCATAATTATTTTTTGTTATTTGTGTGGTAACAAATGGATAATTACACAGTATTTTTTAAAAGTCCATTCTTCCTTATCTGTTTCCACCTGCTAGATGTGTTGTTTAGCTGACTTCAATGCATTGCAAGTATTTTATTAAAAAAATTCTGTTTAAATTTTTCCCTTCCAATATTTCTTGTTTCCTGCAGCCAAGATGAAGACCCCGTACAAAGTTAATTTCAGAATAAACCTTTTATCTATTATATGTCTTGACAGTTATTTTACATGTCAAACATTTATCACGTTTAGGGTAAAATTATTTATAGATTTTATATATTTTTTCTCCCGCCCTAGCCACTGCAAGAAATGAGAAACAGCATCCTATTTGTGAGAAAATCTGTTAAAATCGACTCTGTGATGGGATCAGGTGTCAGCGCCTCGATCGTATTGACCTCTGGGACAAATGTTCTGTTTGCATTTCTGTGTCACACATGTGGCTGAGATATACTGAGATATAATTTCAACTTCAGATGGACTATCTCCTCTGATCACTTATGAAATTGAAGAACTTGATCCAGATCATCGTTTTTGTCAGCAATAGGCTTATTTCCTGGTGAAGTCTGTTATAAATGACATATAGTACCATGTACAGATGATTTATTTTTATTGAAAGAATGCTGTCCAAGCTGATGCTCACTATTGCTTGATCTGATGATTACTGATATATGGATGGATGGATGAATGGGACAATTAATATTTCAACACTCACTGGAAAATGCTTTCGCTTTCGTCCCAGCTTGCCGACTTTACAAGAGGCACTACTGTTGGCCGACGTCTCCTCTGTCATCAGGTCCATGTCGAGTATTGTGCTCTCACCCTGCGAACACAAAAGCAGCATGCTGGTACAGAGAACCATCTGTGACATAATATCCTCGTTTTTTTTGTTTTGTTTTTTTTCGCTCATGTCAAGCTGTGAAAGGAACATGACATTGAGAGTTTTGTAAAACGGTCATTTCAATTCTTCTTCTTTTGAAACTGTGTTTATATCTATCTGGGTGATTTGGGGGGAACTTTCGACATATTTTGCTGTTTTGTTAAATGTATTTTTTTGGATTTGAAGTGACAAATATTTTACATTTTATTTTGATCTAATCTTCGATGGATTTGACAAGGTGACTGCACATTTTTGGTAATATCTTGTATATTTTGAGATCATACCTTGCTGACTTTTATTTGCTTTTAGTGATTTCATTCAGGTCTTGTGCACTTGAATGGAATTTTTGCTTTTAAAACGTTTGTTTTTTGAGGGGAGTGGCAAATATGGGAAAATGTCATGATTTCATTTTTTTTATCTTTTGTAGATTTGATGTACTGTAGGGGGCTGAGTATTGTGCATTGTCCAGCCCAACATTAATATGAGTCAGTTGCCCCTTAGCAGTAGAAGTGAAGTTACATCTGCTGGACATACACAAGCTGTACCACATCAAAACACTTGAACATTTGGGGGTGGAGGAGATCCTCAAGTGTCTTTGAGTAGAGAAAGAGACAGATAGAGACTAGATGACAAGTTTCTTTGAAACAGACTGAGGTGAACACAGCGCTGACCTTTTTAAGAGAAACCCCTCTTCACATGGTTACAAAGACGCAGACTTGCCCCCGCCTAAGCCTGCTGCAAGTTGTTTTTGATTATTATAAAAAAAAAAAGTCTTTTGTCAAGCACAAGCACCTCCAGGGGCTGATGGGAAATAAGACTATCCTAATGTAGACGCTCTGATTTGCAATATTTACAGAAATGGACCACCATGTCACAATGCATGGAAGATCACAAGGCCGTTCCGAACAGCTGCAGCGGTCGGTGGGTGGATAAGTGGAGGGGGGTCTTTAAATTCCTTTGGTAATGAATGTGAGATTCCCTCAGAGATAAATGGGCACTCGGCACTGTAAGGCACTCTGTCACCAAGTACCTCTGCTGACTTGTTAAGTGCTTTCATTGGTTTTAAGCGTTGATGTATGATAATGTGAGAAAGGGGTGCTAATAAATGATCCATCGGTGGGAGAGAAAGTGAGGAGACGCAGCAAAGAGCAGAAAACCTTGAATTACTCACATCAGAAAGATGACATTAAGTAGGAGAGTTTTGGATTTAATATCTTAACAAATAAAATGTTCTAAATTTCAAGCCCTGATATTACCCGTCACCTAGGAACTAGTCAGTCATTCATTCATTTATTCATTCATTATATTTGAAATAGTTAAAATGATAATTAAAGCCAAAAAATGCTAAGTTATATTACTTGCAGACGATCCTTAATTTTGATGTGAACAAGCAAGTTTATACATTGTTATATATGTTATATATGTTTATATATTGTTTATATATTGTATAGTTATTTTATTGCCTATCTGTATATTTTATACATATTGTCTATTGTATACAGTTTTATATTTGTATTGTCCAGGACTACAGATGGAAATTAGCTATGAGCTATAATCTGGTGCAAACATCTCTGCCTCTGTGCTTAATGTATTTGTACACTGTCCTAATGAACTTCTAAACGAACAAACAAACAAACAAAGATCTCAAAGTTCGTTGAACTCGTCGTAGAAACTCCTCACTTATATAATATACATCCCAATGTGGGTCGGGGATATTTCCCCATTTCAATTGTTTTGTCTCAAAAGTTGGACATGACTATGGCCCGATTATAGGGATTAAGCCTTAGTTCTAGAACTAAATAACATTTTAAACCACTGCTTACTAAAACGGCTTTCCAAGACAAGGATTCAAATAGTCTCAGGCTTTTCCTCGTAATGATATAAATAATCTCAATTACTGTGTAAAGACTAGAGTTCGCCCAGGTCTAAATGCGGAGTTAAATCAAACCTGACAGGAGGCAGGTTTCAATTTAGTTTTAAAGCTGTGTGCCTTACAGTGCATTGTGAAAATGGATCACCATGACAACATCAGTGATAGTGAAAGACCACCACCTGGACCGGTAAGAAGATTGCTCAGAGAACATAAGAAACCCGGTATGAATTCAACGATAAAGGTTTACGTTTCTCCATGTGCAAAGACCATGCTGATGAAATCTTTGGTGTGCTTCAAAGTTTTCATGTGACTCAGTGAGGGAAACCCCTTTTCCTCATTCCTTTTAACCGCTTCTCACCTGGAGATTTTTCACATGTGGAACTTTCCATTGTGAAACAGCGGATTTGCATGACGTAAGTGAATCTACTGTCCGCAAAGCATTATGTGAACTGAGAAAGGATTACATCATAGACCACCTGCAAGGTGCAGTTCTATGAATATGGGAACTTCCTTGCAGTAAATGGGCTGTATTGATGGATGTCATATTCCCATTAGGGGTTCTTCAACAGAAGATGCTGAGCTGTACAGGAATCATAAAAAATGGATTTCAATATATGCACAAGGTGTGTGCACCTCTACCATGCAGTTCTAAGTTGAAATCCCATCGCAACAAATGTTTTTTAATTTACAAAGGCACATGGTTAACAGGGGCTTGTTAGAAGTAACACTGATCTATTGCTGCATTTTCGTGTCTCTCGTCCCATCTTTGATAGACATCTTGAGTTCTTGCTTTTGGAAATTTAATTTTACGCTCATGGAACTCTTGAGCAAGATTCTTATGAATGGCCTAAGCGGGCGCCCCTTACCTGTTTCGAAATGCTCCCGAAGAGCAATGGCAGTTAATTTAAACTGTATTTTAATCTTTTTCCATGGGACGTTTTCAAAGCATAGTAAGAATTGAATTCGCAGTTGTGTCACGAGGAAAAACATACTTCAAAAAGAGCGATTAGTACAGTCAGGCCACCGTGAATTATATAATTTAACCTTCCTGATGTTGTTCCAGGGCCCGGTTAATTACCGGTCCTTTTTATTTGTGTTACATTCAATTACAATTACACCAATGGATTCCTTTTGTTTTTGGATTTCAACGATTGAATGATTCTGTTTGTTTTCAGTGACAGAGTACTTTGAAAGACCTTCCTTTAAGTGTGTCTTTTCACTTTCACATTTAGTTTTTGAACGCTGCGCACACACGAGAACACACACTGCTAAGGTTTTTTTTTTTTTTAATTATTCAACCCCTGGCTAGCAGAGCACCCTCCCCTTTGCGCCATGTGAACATCGGACTTTTCTAATGATCTGACTTGTCCTTGATTACCTTTATCTGAGACTCATTAGTCTGGATCAGTAAATCTGAAGTTAAGCAACATCTCAGCAAGCCAGAGGATTAGCGTAGATTAACTTAAACCACATTAGTTTAGTCCTAGTTTTATTTAAGCCCTGAATGCGAAACATGGCCCAGGGGACGAGCAGTCAAATTCTGATAATATGAACCCGCTGAACTTAGCAGGACTTTGCGGTGATTTAATCAGTTAAAATCGAATTAATTTCTGCTGCAGTTGCTGTGACTTCATCAATCGACATTTTGCTCCACACATTAGTGAGTTCTACTACGAATCACGACTCTGGGCTTCTTTACAAGAATATTGATCTGTGCACCACTTTTTAAATAGTGTTGATTTCATGTCAGCTGGATGAGTGATTAGCAGCGATAACAGTCGTGTCCAAAAACTCTCACTGAGCCCTGAAGTCCCCTTCAGAAAACACACTTTACTAATGTGGTAGGGATGTAGACCTTGGGACCGAATTGCTCATGGGACCCATGCAACGAGAGTAGAGTTTGGATAGATTTATATACAATCTTTGCATCACACACATGATATGTTGTGTTAAAATGTTGCCCTGGATCCAGAAAATCACTATAATAATATTGAAATGGGAGTTCTTTGAAGGGGAATTTTTCCAATACACTAGGTGAAACGCATGATCACATTTCTCATTAAGAGACTTTTTTTCTTTCCATTCTTTCTTCCAAAATCCACAACATTCTGCTCTTTGGGCAGTCGATGATCGGCCCATGTCACGATTGGTTAGCAGTATGAAACAGCGCAATGACGCATGGATTCTGGGTAATAGCCTTCAATCAAGTGTTTTCTGATGCGGCCCTGTGAGGGAGGTGCATTAAGAGCCATTCGGAGCAGCTCTGGGGATCCAAAACCAGAGAATTTGCAAACACCTGGTTACAGACAAGGGAGGACTGAGTATATATTGTTTGACAGAGACAAATAATAGAAAAATGTTGCCTTCTCATATTTCTCTGCTATCACTTGCAAGTAGAAAGAGTTGGGTTCAAAATTACAATTCTGAATAGACAGCAAACACCAGGGGTGACTTGATAAACAATACGCCGCCTTCAAATTCAGATTATCACATTTCACTTGGACAAGTTTGGTATAAAACAACTGTGCAAGGTCCCTCGACATGGTTTTTACAGCTGGGGGAAAATGTCCTTTAGATGTGCTGATAAGATGTTAAATACATCTAACCCTAGTAGTAGCTCCTGTCAAAGATACATAATATAACCTAAATGTTTGAAAGTCACCGGTATTACAGTGTCTCATATGGAGATTGCACTTATACAATAAAGTACCGGAAAAAAAAAAAAAAAATAGGAGCAATGACATCTTTGTCCAACTGTTCAGTAACGTCAGGACGTCCCATGGATTTCAAGGGCCAATACATGTTCTGATATTGGTGAGTTAAAACAAAAAATCTGATATTTTTCTAGCTAAAATCCTCAAGTATTAAATAAAAAGTCAGTAAAATGTATCTGTCAAAACACATCACAAGGGGCGTTGTGGCGCAGGGGGTAGAGCAAACATCCTTGGAACTGAACATTCCTTGTTTGATTCCCTGATAGACGGCGGCCAACTGCTCATGGTTCATCCATCATGGGTTAAATGCAGAGAAGGAATTTCCCCATGAGGGATTAATAAAGCATAAATTAAATTAATTAAAGCAAAATGTCCCAATTAGTGTTTTATGGACCAAATACATTTGTGACCATGTTGACATTTTAGCCTGATTGAAACACGAGCACATGAAACGTTGAATAGTCTGTAACCTGTTAAAGGTCAGAAACACTTCATTTTAACAGATTGATAATTACGTTTTAGCTCAAAATAAATGAGGTTGGCGTAACAAACTAAATCTCAAGATTAAAACAAATTAAATCATCAATGTGCGCACGTGAACATTTGGAGGTTAGGGAGATGTATTTTGGAAACTTAACGACACAACTTAAAAGCAAAACTGAATAACTCTTTAAGATAATCAAATAATATGTATTAGCTATGCTAACAGTGACTGCAGACCTTCAAAAAACCGTATACACTATACACATATTTTAAAAGTTTCTATCTGTGAATGGATATACAACAAACATATCACATGTTTCATGCATAATTTCATTCATATATCTGCAAACATAATACCCCAAAACCAATATATATCAGTAGAATCTGTTTCGGTTGCTTCAATAAAAAAGCATAAACTTTGTTCTGCAATTGTGACAGGCTATCGGTCAATTACTTATAAAAGTGGAGGAGGTTATTAACCTAAATCAGAGATTTTAAAAATTCAGACTATCATCCAGCCTGACCATATTTGTTTCAGCAAACTCAATCGGTGCATCAGCTATTACTTTCCCACAGTGGCAAGCTGATTTGCATGAGGAGGTAGATATGCTCCGATTTACTGATTCTGCAAGTAAAGGGACGAGGCTTAACTAATGAAAAGGGTTGAAAAAAAATAAAAAATAATGTGAAAATCACCAGGTACATATCATCAGTTGTTGTGAAAATCAGATGAAAAGATGCACCTTACATGCCACCTATTGGAGCTTATTTAAAATTTAGATTCGCTTGTGCTCTGCATTGTGGGATCACTAATAGAGTGCAGGGTGCTTCAGGATTTCTTAACCAGGGTTGGCAGAATTTGCATAGATAATAGCACGTTTTTAGTGCAGCTTGGTGTGCAGCTTCATTTGGGAATCGCTTACATGGATGACTCAATTCACTGGTGCCCAGCTATCTCTGCACTAACAGCCTACAACACACTCTTCATCCAATTCCCAACCTGAGAGGATGGCTGCACTCAATGAAAATAACACAGCGTTTTCACACAGCTTCATCCTAATATTTTCTGAAAAACACTACAACACAAAGCTTTGTTGCCTGGAGTGAACCCTACTATACTGTCAATATCGCCGCACTATTTCCGTCTGAGTAGCCGGTTATTTAAGGCAATGTCTGTTGCCAGGCAACAAGACTAAGGGCAGCACTGTGTAAAGGGAACGTGGAGGAAAAGGACAGATCCCCCAGTAAAAGAGCCATACAGCCATTCCAGCTCCGGCTCAACATACACCAGCCAACGCCCACGTCACCCACCACCATTACAGCAGCAAATGTCACATCATTCAGCTGCAGCTCTTTGCAACGGCGTCCTGCTGCCTCTGTGGAGCACCGGCGATGCTGCAGCTACACACACAGATGCTGATAATGAGACTGTCTGCATCACGAGAGGTGACATGGCAGTTGTGAAATCGTAACGCTTCTTCCCCAGAGTGAAGGACTCAGTCGCTTCCAGCAAATGATTGGATTACAGCGATCGATAAGGTACCAGTTTGACTGATAGCTCCAAGCTTTAAACTGGTGGTTTAGAATTGAAGTGAGTGCAAAACCCATATTCATCTTATTTCCAATCTCCCCTTAAAAACATTACCTAAACTGTAGCTTGATTTATGAATGCACAATCTCTCTCTCTCTCTCTCTCTCTCTCTCTCTCTCTCTCTCTCTCTCCATATATATATATATATATATATATATATATACATATTCTTCTTTGTATCACAACTAGTGACACTAATTTTTACTGCTACACAATTTTTAGCGAGCTGCCCTACATGGTCTGTTTGAAAAAATGTCTTTTCCATCACATTTTTTTTTCTTTGCTACTTTTTGGATAAAATTCATTACATAAAATTAAAGAAAATATCGCCTAACAATAAGGCATGTAGAGATGAGCGGAAAAAAGAGGTCACCGATGAAGTGTGTCAAAATTAGCCAAAAATCATTTAAAAATGTGGACTCTCATTTTGCTTGGCAACCCTCAGGTAATTCATTGGTGATATATACTTTGTAGTTTTCATACCACACATAAACACATATATATGTGAGTTTGTGATACTATGATACCTTTTTTGTCCGAACAGCTGACATACAGCGGATCATCTTAGCGTAACATTGTGCTGTGGATTATTTTAATTACATAGATTTGTGGCAATATGTTTTATGTAAATCACAACTTAATTGCAAGATGCCATATGACGGGTATCCTTACCATAACTGGGAGTCTGATTACCAAACCCGATCAGTTATCATGATATCTAACGACAAATGTTGCTTTTACTGCATTACCTGAACCAAGTGTCATTCTGTGACACACACGCTACGGAAATACTCTTGACTGCATCAGCAAGAGATTACCTAACTTTCAGGCCTTTAAAAGCAGCTCATTTCTCAGGAATTTTGAGTCACAACCAGAATTAATCAACAGCTCAGTCATTTAAAAAGCGATCTCAAGATGAGATCAACTCCATGACCTGTGTTGCTACAAAAAAAAAAAAAACTTGTGAGCTCCCCGGTTTTTCATCAACATACCACTCTGCAGGAGAGCCTTATACATTACATTCCTTCAAGGGGGAGATTCCAGAAACACACTTCTACTCCACACTCACCATTCTGTTTCCAGGTGAATCTGCGTAGTCTGAGCCTTTAAATGAAGCAGTGCTGGCGACAGTGTTGGACGGCATTGTTGAGATGTCTGATTGATGGGTGATGTGGATAAGGGAACGACAGTTTCAGGTGAAAACAAACTCAGGGTGGATGGACTAAAAATAAAAAAAAACAAAAACTGATAGATGATCCCCCTTCTCTCCGCTCTCCTGTAAGATGATAAACGAAAAAAAAACAACCTCACAATCAGCTTATCGTTGCATCACATTATTTGCCAATGTGCATGAGGTGTGCATGCCAATTCCAGCCTCACACACTTTTGTGTCAGCATACACTTGCGTTTCATGTCGTAAAAGTACACCTTCTCGGTATCAGCTTGCACTATGGAGGGTCTGTCATATAGGAGCCTCTACAGGATACAGTATGGCTTCTATAGGGCCTACACCACTTTATTCACCACATGGATGTATGGGGCTACGGCTGCCATTCTACATCATTAATATCACTACTAATATGCCTTTACTTGAGGTTTTAAATGCTCATCCGTGTGCAAGCACGCTAACAATGTCATTTGCAAAGATGTGCAATAACCCACATGTTATGATCTTTCATTGGGGGAGTGTTCAGATTCTCCAATTCATTAAAGAGGATTCTGAAAAATAATTGCAATAATATCCTGGATCTTGAAAAATAAATGTATTGTAAGGGCCACACAGGATGTTAGTGTCATGTCATTTCCATTCATAAAAGCCTACACCTGGCATATACTTTGCCGGCGCGCTGGATTGGGTGTATTATTCAAGTGGCAAAGCATTAAAATTGCAAAGTTTAACACGTCTTTTTTGCAGCAAGGGAAGTCTGCAATATGACCCAGGGGACTGGAGCTTTTTCACAGGCCACGGCCACTAGGATATATGTCGTTTTTTTTTTTTTTTTTGTTAATGAGGCCGGTGCTTTTAGAGTCGCGATCCTGTTTCCTAGCCGGACATATTCGGTCAAGTTCAAGTGCACATCGCGATATCCAATCAGCACATCTGCAAAAAGCAAAGCCCTAAAATCGCTATTTCCCCGTTTCCAACGAGCGCCTTCCGCTCACGGGGGTTCCTCTCGGTTTGGTTCCTCAGCAAGGTTACATCTCTTACGGTTAGCTGTTAAGGGTTAAACGGATATTAAACGCTGTGTGTTTCGTTACCCGATTTTCCCAAGTCTCAGGCCTGACCCTTTTTGTTTCGAGCTCCCGGAGCCTCCTTCCTCTTCTCTCCCCGTCCTCCACCTCCCCAGCCGGTCAGCACTACTCCAGATGCGCCGCTCTCACTGCAGGGGCCTGCAGACTGGCTGCCGGCCGCCACCGGGTCCTAACGCCTGCCGCTTCACCTCCATACTGGCAGAGCGGCAAGGGAGTAGGAGGTTAAATCACGAATATTATTGTTGGCCCCACCGATGACGCCCTCATCGAGATCTTTACCTGAGAGAATGTCGACGCGGTTGCTCAGAATACGAAGTCAAAACATGCATATGTGTTGTCAAGGGTCCGGGGGGGGGGGGGGGGGGGGCTTGTCCGCCATATTGTTTATGTTTGGCTATTAATTGTATCATCTAACTTAGATAAACACACTGCCTCGTGTACTTGCTGTTTTGGTTGCTGTTTTTAATTTCTAATTTTAACTGTATATTATTTGCCTGGAGTGTGTCGAAAATATACAGTTACATAAAAAGAAGTGTACTTTGAAAATACAGTATGCATACTGGGCTAGCAAGAATAAATTAGCTATTAGGCAACAAGTGGGCTAACTATTTATTTCCTTCCAGGTCGCGTATTAGATTTCCCAGTCGGGGCCAATTCCTCATACTTGGAAAAACAAACAAGTTGTCCTCGTGTCTTGTGTAAAGCCAAATATTAAATAGGTATTTTGTTTCGCTGGAATCAACCAGATAACTGCGAGACACGAACTTAGCAAGGCTAATAAGGAGCCCCCAGCGCTGCTGAAGCTGACCCAGATGCCGGCCTCCGGGTCACTTAGCACGGGTATGACTTAAGCTCCACGTTTTTATAGCATGATTTTTTTGTCCCAAAAATATCCAGATTTATCACCTAGGACTGGAATCCTTAAAACCTCCGACAACCACCTGATAAAAGCTGTCAACCAGCAACGTCATCATGCTAGCTGGACAAAACGAAAATTATGCTAACGCTTGAAGTCAAAATGCTACATTTGCTACGATTTAAAAGGTAGTCTGAAAACCTTCATTGTATTCAAGTTTTTCTCTGTAAAATCATTTACTTTGTCCTTGCCACTCCGGTGAAGTTTAAGTTGGTGGTACTTGTCTTATTTATAAACTATTCAAATAAACAAAAATATTTACATTTTAGCTACAGCTGTGAGCAATTGACAGTAAATGTGTATTGCTTACATGTTTTGCTTTTACGTGCAATTCAGTGTTCACCTGCCTTCATTAGAAGCCATAAAATTAAGTTTGCTGATATGTCTGCCTTTTTTTTCCCCACTGAAATTTAATATGGTGTCCTAATTCCAAAAACAGGAATGGCAGGAAAAGAGCCATTTTACTGTCATAACATTTGATAGCCACAATTTGACATCAGACTCTGAACCTCTTGTCTCAGCGTGAACTCAAAGCGGCGATGTCTGGTTAGTTTCAGCCCTGGTCCCCCCCAAAAAGTCAGCTTGCAGAACGATTTACTTCATATTAATTAAATAGCTCTGAATTTGTCAGAAATCTACGCGAACGTTTCACCGTCATCGCTGTCAACCTGGGTTCTGCTGCCACAGACAAACATCGTGACCTTCAAGGCCTCATCGGCAAAATTCAAATGGTCAGTTTTGTTTCATTAAACAAATGCGGGAATGTTGTGATCTATGCCTTTCTACAACCTTTCCAGTGGTTGAAAGCCAAGAGAGCAGACTATATTAAAAACTAATAATGTGGAGGGGGAAAAAAAGAACAGAGGAACCTGAGGAGACTTTCCTGTTTTAATTTGCTTCATTTATGGTCCCCCCTGGTGGCTGAGGGGCCCTCGACAGCCATGTAATTAGGTAAAGCCTGAAGCTAGCCTCGGGGTAAATGAAGATCAACATCATTTTTAGTGATTTTTCTTTGTAAAATATATATTTTATTTAGTCAAAAACAAAAAAAAACAAATATTTTTTCATAGAATTGTTGCTGGTACCTGCCCACCGCATAGCTATTTTCATTATTATGTAATAAACATCCAAACTACAGGAGTCATTCACCTTTGTAATGTCTATGATTAAGACGTTTTGTGTGTAACATATTTCATAATTGTCTATGTTTATTTGTATGATAGCCATGACACCAAGTCATTAACTCTACTTGTTTTTTTTCCTTCACATATGTAACTTCTTATGTCATAGTAGATAATTACTTCTGGTCGTGGAAACTGGACTTGAATTTCTTCACTTGAAGCGTTTCAATATATATATTGAAAAGGCTTCTTCAGTTCAGTGGATAATGAACTTTGCACACACACTTCCAAATAATGAGACTAAGGCTTTTTTAATTGCCACATTGTGGTACATTAAACGCTGGAAGTCGGCGGTCAGTGAAGCGATTAGTTTTAGCTGTTTTTTTTTTTCTTTGACGAAAAGACATTTAAAAAACAGCAGAAATTAAAGATTTTGCTTCCAGCAAAGATTCATTACATCAAGTTTCATTCATGGACTGACTTCAGACTTTACTTGTGATGCACATTGAGAAATGCATCCAACCTCCTTCTATCAGTATCAGAATCTAGGTTACAAACATCGGAAACATTAGTCACAAATGAATCTGGTGTTTGTGGGTGTTGACACAAATGCAGATTTCAGATTGTCCTTGTCCAGAATGTGAATACAAGAGAGAAACAAACACAAACAGATAGTAAAAAGTGAGAATAGAGCAGTTTTAAAGTCAGTTTCGCATTAAAAACTAAAACTATATTGATGCTCTTGCAAGCAAACACCTTTGCAATCTAGCGGGGTTATTTTTTGTTGTTTTTATTTAATTTTCATCTTTTCACAAACATTTTCACCAAAAATCAACTTCTGAGCTCTCAAATGTAAAAAAATATTAACCTAAAATATCAGCTCAGGATTCTATGGTGAGCTGTGAATTAACTGCTGGTGGATAGTCAGCCAAGTGTAACGGATGTAGATGCCGTAGTGCAGAGCTAAAATGACTTGGAAATGGAAAAATATATGAAAAGGTAGTATACAAAAGCTTGTTTAAAAAAAAAAAAAAACGTGAAAATTTACTTCTGCACTTATGCTGATCCTGAATTCCTTTTGGCTACCTAAAAAACAAGGATGATATTTAATTTTGTTTGTTTAGGTGTATGGAAATATATTTACGTTTTTTTAAGTTTTTAAGTGCATCAAACCCTGATACGTGTTTCATCTATTGCATCTGCTGGATAGTAATATAGTAAAATAATGGCAGCATCAGGTTTTCTTCCATTTGTGGTATATGTATTCTATATGGGTTTTTCTTTTTTCCGGTCTTCATTGTATATAAATCTTTTGTAATTTAAACGTTATATTTCTTTCATAATATGTACAGCATTTCTTTATGTAACTCACATTTCTATTTTAATATGTATGGTATTTTCCTTGTTCTTTTTTACTGCATGTAGTGCTGCCTCTGCAGTTATAATTTCCCAGTTTCGGGATCAATAAAGTACATTATGTACTCTATCTACTGTATCTATCCATCAGTTTTGTGCTGTATTTCAAAAGGTGAATATTTATTTTTGACAGTACTGTCCCAAATTGCTCTGAACTTGAATATGCATTGGTGACAACATGGATGCAGGAACATGAAAGTCGGCCCGACAGTCTCTCCATCACCATCCTCCGAGCAGAGCTCACCATCGGCGCCTCATTTCCTAGAGTGCAGCGCGAGGCAGATATGAAATCTTCTCCCCGTTTCATTACATTAACCCAACAGCAGTCTGCTTCTACAATCAACCTAGTCTGGGTGTCCCCACGAGGCCGGAGGCACTGTGAGAGCTAAATGCTACAAGCTGCCAGATCCACGAGTGCCGGAGAGCTAAAGGCTCAAAGTACAAATCCCTCTGGGACCGACTGGGCTTTTAAGGGGACGGAGGAAATATGTGCGCATCAAGGCGGATATGGTGTGGTGATGTGGAAAGCACCGCTGTCTCCTCTTTCTCAGGGAGGATTTGGCACCTAGTAGTTCATCTGAGGACGACAATAAGATCATGCCACATGGCCGATATGGAAGGGAGGCGTGATGACAGTTGACACTTTCTGGACACCCACATAGGGAGATGCTGGAGGAGTGAGGTGCCACGGCATCTTGTAAACTGGATGGTTTCAAACTGACGGCATTAAGGAAAAAGCAAAGAGTAATTGGTCAGAAACAAATGGAAACAAACGTTCATACAAATGAATCTCCATAAAGATGTTGCATTTATTTTCTTTTTTGTTTGTTGGCCGGTAGGGGGCAAGCCTGCTGGCTGGAAAATGATCATCTTTTTTTCCATGACAAAAGAATAAAAACCACCTCGAGGGGAGGAAAAAAAGTGATAAGTGAGTAAAAGCATTCCACGATTAAGTTCTTTCAAGCAAGCAGTAAAGGTCGTCGTATTATGAGTGAGTTGTAACATCGCGTGTCAGAAGTCTGAAGCTGTCAATTTACGGGAAATAGAACTCATTTCAAAAGGAAATAAAGTTGTGATATTTAATGCTCTTTGTGAAATGACTTTATCTGAAAGCGTCACCCTTGTAATTTTATCAGTTTTGGTTAGAATTTTATTTCTGTAATATTATAACCACGCCCTAAAGTGAGGTTTATAGAATGGGTATTAGGTATCAAATAAACCCTTTATCCCCACATGATTACAAGCTTTTTTGTTTTTCTCTTTGCACACTACGCCATGTTTCCTACTCCTCCTGAAGAACCAGAAGAATTCAAAAGGTGAAATGAACAGAAGCTGGTCTCTCAGACGAATGAAATGAAACATCCAACTGTCATTTAATTCCTTCAGGTGGGATTTCTAGAGGGGACGCTACAGGGGTAATAAGCCGATAAATGATCCCCTTCGACGCCTTCCATGTAATGATGGGCCAAAACATCGAGCGGGAGGCTTCAGAGAGTCTCCAGGTGGGCAGTCTAAGGTTTCCCTCCATCGTGCCTGAAGAGGTGAAAAAAAAAACCTCTGTTTTTGATCCAGGTTTGTACAAGAAGCAGGAAAAGGTAGCACTTTGGCAGTTCCTGAGGAAATGTTTGCATGTGTGTATGTGTGTGCAAACACCCATCCCTCATTTAAGAAGCTGATAAAATAAAAAAGGTGGAGTGGATTGTACTGTAAGAATTTGATCTCAGGCCAAATGCTAGTTTCTTTGCGATAAGAAAAACATTCTTATCTCCCCATGAGAGAGGAAGGTTTCTTTACATTTCAAATTCCATACGATGGCACCGTCAGCAGAAAAAGTCAGACCCTGAAAAAGCTTAAACACATCCTATCAAGTTTGTCTCAAAGAAAACTCCCACACCCATATGTACATTCAGCAGTGACTGGCCACTGTGGGCTACTTGTTCGTGCTCCGGACCAAAATGCACTTCAGGTGTCAAAATGTAATTGAGCGATTTAGAAAGACAATGCAAAGACTTTGAAGGAAACATAAAATAAAAGTTTGGTCACAAAGGACATATGAAAATTTGCATTGAACAAAACAAACATCGGGTCTCTTAGACCAAGATGGTGTTCAAATCAGGTACCTGCAGCCCACCCCCGCTGAGAGACTTCAAATGTTTGTATCTGCACAGGTTTAGATGCAGGCTGCCTGCAGCATAATTAGCTGGTTTATCGGGGGGGAGGTACAAAAGTATGTGTAATTAAAATTAAAAAGGGGTATTAGGTACGCAAATGCCCGCAGACAAATCAAGAACCGCAAAATAAGGCAGTGGAAGAGAGGAAATATGATTATTACATTAAACTACGAGTCTCTATTATTATATTAAGTTACAAGGGCAAAAGAAATTCACATGTATTTCCTAACATTGACTATTTTTATTAATACTGCTATTTTTATAGGTTGCTGTTTGTTTACTAAATTCTGGAGATGGGTCCTGAGAATCCAATAATAGTTTATAAAATAAAAAGAAATAATATTCAAAGTCAAGACATTTTGGAAATAATGGCATTACTTTAGAAGGTTAATTAGAAGGTAAATATTGGACAGAAAAATATGTCAACAAATTACAACACACTGCAATATTTTAAATTATTTTAATATATCTCACATTTGATTTTATTTACAAAAGACAGTGGATCTGTGACATAAAACGAATGTGCTTTTTTTTTTTAAATAAACATGAGAAACAAATGTAAACAACAAATGTGTACCATAAGCGCGACCATACAGAACACATACATAGATAAATAACATCAGCAGGGCGTTGTCATTTTAGCACATTGTCTTTCTGCCAACAATAAAAGAATCACAATGTATGCACATTGATGACCCGCTGATTTATTTATTGGAGGGGAGAAGGGGGGGCGTAACACTGACCTCCGCAAACAGAAGCTAACGACTGGAATCTGGAATGTGTCTAATATATTAAATGAACGGTCTTGAAATATGAGCGTGTCCAGGCATTCTTAGATTAAACAATGGGCAACGACAACATACCAACGCAGATATACTTGGATTATATACCTGTAACTTTGTATGACGCACAATGTCTTCAAACAGTTTGGCACAAATGTAAAGGCCGAGCGCAAGTTTTCCCCCCGGAATACGAGAAATAAATAAAACCCCTACAAAGTCACAGACTAAAACGCTGACAAAATGGCTGATAGATAATCTTAACTGGATGGTTACTCTGTACATCACTTTACAAAACAGCTACAGGCACAAACTGAAATTCCCAAAAAAGAAATTTCAATGAAACGGGGTTTGGGGGAGTGTCCAGTACTCTGCGTTTTTCCCGAAATATTTTAATAAAGTCTGAACCTCGAGGTCAACTTGTGATCACGCTCTTAGTGAACATCATTTTGTTTTTTAATTTTTCTTAATCATCCCTGCTTTGTATAAATAAAATCCGTGTGGAACCGGAGCGTGAGCGTGCATGTTAGTCACTTCGTTACGGTGACTTTGACTCCGTCGATACTGTAAACCAAAAACGGGGACGGTTAAGCGCGACTTAAATGAATGCGACGTCACATTTAGGTTAGCGATAAAAGAGGCGCCCCTCTTTTGTTTTCTCTTTTTTACTCGACACTGTGATGAGACGCTCGAAACCCGACGACTTGGTTTCGACGTGTTCTCGAATTGCACCG
This sequence comes from Fistularia commersonii, assembly GCF_037954325.1. NCBI lineage: Eukaryota > Metazoa > Chordata > Actinopteri > Syngnathiformes > Fistulariidae > Fistularia > Fistularia commersonii. The sequence goes on along the minus strand of NC_141284.1, from coordinate 26,485,008 downwards.
ATAAAACCCAAGCGGCAAAAAAATAAAAAAACAAACAGGAAAAGGTAAGTAAACACCCTCTCTGGTGGATGGCAACTTCTGTGACCCACACGAATTCACATACGTACAAACTATATCCAACATGCTCCACCAAATAGCACTTCAGAACCTTAAAAAAGGAAGGTCTCGGCTTCTTATGATCCACATTCCTCACGCAGCGCTCCATCGCTATTTCTAAAAGAGTTTCTTTCCAAAAGGAGACACCGGGAGAGGCGACATGGGGTCTAAAATTCAAATTTTTTCTAAGGATTTATTTTGAAGAGCAAAATCAAGTGGAAGAGCTGATTTGAGGACACACAAGTTCGCAGGGGACGGATGTAGTTGAGGATCAGGGCCACATTAAGGAAAATAAGAAGCTACTGATAAGAGTTGTAAAGATGTAATATTATGAGAATATTCATAATCAAGAGGAAAATCTTTGTTAAAATATTTAGGTAAAGAAATGAACTGTTAACTGCTAACTGTTGAGAATGAAGTCTTCATTTAAAGAGGTCAGAAAAAAGCTAGTTATTAAATCATAAGAGCGTCAAGAAAAGCTGATGCAGAATTTCAAAAGTTAAGTTTTAACTATGCACAAAAAAAAACCAAAACGGCTGTATTATGCAGCTATATTGACGATTCAAAAGATGAATTATTTCCTCAACATTTCCGTTCTATAACAACAAGTATCCTAAAATTATGACTTGATCTCATAACATTATACATTTATTTCAGTTAAATTCAGACGTTTTGTTCTCATGATATTTTATTCCCCCCCTTTTTTTTTTTTTTTTTTTTTTGCAACATCATTTTTCTTTAATGTGGCCCCTTAAATTCTGTTTTATGCTTCTGGAATGAAACCCTTATATATTTTATCACCACAGAGCTCGTCTTCGGGCAGTGACTTCTCATAAAGGACATCGCCACCGCATTTCATCCGGAGTACCTCTGCAGTCCCTGAGCACCGATCTTCATTGCACATAAACTTTTTCAATATTCCTTTATTAATCAAATAAAGCTATCAAAGCACTTTGTCTTCACATACAGGTGTTTGTAAGTCACAACTGACGGAGCCTCCCGAGGCGCCGGCCTCGGCAAACACCAACCAGCTCGAGTGTGTGGAAGGAGGCACCGGTCTGCGTCGAGTGTGACGGCGACCTTCGGGTTTGTTTTCACCCGAAGGGCTCCTGATGGCGTTTGTAGCAGCCACACACTCGGCCTTCTTATTTAACGGTGGTTCAGAGAGCACAGCAGCAGCAGCAGCAGCAGCAGCACTGTATGTGACTCAGTGTGTTTACACACACACACATACACACGCACGCGCACACACACACACACACACACACACACACACACAAGCTATTCTGGACAACAGCTCTTGTCATGGTTGGTTATTTGTATCTCCATGCTGAAATAGCAAATATCCCCTGACACACACACACACACACACACACACACACACACACACACACACAAGACAGAACATCGCCATGGAAACTCAATTTGGATCCCGGCAAGGGCAATGATTTGCGAATTACATTTAGCTCTTTCTTTTGGGTGGCGGGTGAGGGGTGGGGTTGGGAATTGAATCACCGTGACTCTCTTGCCTGTACACGAAATGTGGAGCCAGAGTCAGTTGCTAGTTAGCTTAGCTTAGCTTAGCTCAGCATGCTTGGAAGAGCGAGCCCCGCCGTAAATGATGTAAATAAGAAAACGTTGATATCAATGTGTAAGCCACTTTTTTCCCCCCCACACACGACTAAAAATTCTAGACTAAAATTTATGGAAAAGCTGTGAGGGAAGTGAGAATGTTATTCAAGCCCGATTTTGTTGATGTAAAATGGAATTAAGCGTCCAAATTTTTTTTTTCTCATCAGTCAAATGCATTTATAATCTCAGTTTGAAATGGATTTGACCAAGATGGGAAAAAAAAAAATCCAAGTTGCCCCCTGGGCATTTATTTATTCTTTTGCGGGCTGAAATGAGAGATCAGAAGTGATTTTTAGCAACCAGAGAACTTTCTGGCTGCGTCTGCGTGTACTTGACAAAGATCGGTTTGTAAACAACCGAGAGTCTGAATTTTCCACTTGGTGTATTTTTGTTTCCATTTGAAAATGGAAAAAAACCCTAATCTCGCCTTCATCTCCACCAGTGGAACTTGGGATTTCCGGCTGAGGACAGAAAATCATGTTTTACCTTTCTATATGTTTTTTCTGCTTTAATTTGTTGTCATTATTTTGACCATTCTACCAGTCAAAAGGCTCAACAGAATTCATGGAGTCGGCGGCATTAACACTTGAAAAGGTTTCCAAATAAAGAGCGTTTTTCTGGGATTGAACATCTTGCGGGTAACTTTCGGGTCTAATTTCTAGCAAATTTTTGAGCAATTTCTTGATGGTTGTCATGGAAATTTGAGGTGATTTTTGATTAGCTCATTGCATTTTTCTCCGAAGCGAATCTGTGCATGGATGTAAAGTTATCGGTCACAGTTTTTAGACATTACAATTCAGTCCAACATTGCGATATTTGTCGAATATTGTCACAACCCCACCCAGATTCAACCGATTGTTAACGGTTTCTTTCACGAGAACTCCGACATCCCCAGCTGTCGAAGCGAACCCACACAGGGCTGGCATAGCACGGTACAGTACCTAAATCAAGTATGTGAGTGCAACTTCATGCAAAAAAAAAAAAAAAAGGAAAGAAAGGAAAAGAAAAAAATATTAATACTAATCATACAAAAGCTCTGACAGGGAACACGTAGTGACGGACGGTCACGTCTGCGCCCGTCGCATTTTACACATAGAATGATCTGCTGCGGTTGGACAGATGGTGGGACGAGGGCACAGCAAGCCGTTCTCCGCAGTCATGAGGGAAAATACAGGGTGATTATAGCAGTTTTTCTGTATACAGGACTACATACACACTTGCTAAGTAGACACGCCTTGCAACCAGCAAGGTGTCAAGAAACATTTTTTTCACATAGTGAAATCCTGTTAGATTACAGCATGCATTACTCTACGTGCTAATGCCGGGGGGGGGGCGTTGTTGTTATTACTGGCTTTTCCCACTTGGTGATGACTGCGTGTTGTTAAGGATGGGCCAGCGTTGCTTTTTCCCCCTCAGTGCTTCTGTACTCTAATTGTGCCTGGATAAACACACATAAAGGCATAATTAGTGCCACTGGCAGCCTGCAAAGTTTAGATGAATGAATTTGTCGAAAATACTTTCCCTTGCTCTTTTTTTTTTTGATGAAGGATTTCAGTTTTAACCCGTTGTAAAAAGCAAAATATGTCAAATTGTCATGCAAACGTTGAGAGCTGCAGCCATTATCATTTTTTATAAATAATAACCCCAAAAATACTCTTATAATTAGCTTATAAATTCAAAAATAAAAGATACCTCAGGCAATTTGTTTCTCATGTGTACTAAAATTGAAAACATGGAAGCTGAGAGTGGTCGCGGTCGCAATAATTTTATCTCATCCTTGTAACAATTGTGAGACTATTACACACGGGATAATACATTTATTATGTTGGGGTATCAATTTAATTATCTCATTATCTTAAGATAACAGTTTCTTGACATAATGGGATAATTAAAATGGCCATTTGATGTCTCATTAAATCAGGTACATTTCTTGCAATGGTGACAAAAGAGGAGGGACTAAAAATTACAGCGATCATGACCGCCGTTGGCTTCCAAATCGGATATTTATGCAAAATGTAATCAATTATTATTCCTACTTTTTGTTGTTCATTCTGCTTCAGCTGAAAAAAGAAGGGAAATATTGCATTGTTCATTGACATGGCCAATCTGTACAATCAAGACAAACAGTTCTGCCTTCAGTCTCCCACGCTCTACGTAGCATAGCTATTTTATAAAATAGATAAAGAAATAAAGAAATAAATAAATACACAGAAATCAAAACAGTATTTGCATGCAAGTGAAAACAAAATCGGACTTACCTCTGTCTCCGCCATTCCTCATGTTCGTGTCCTCTTCCTCCCCTCCGTCATCTACTGTAAAAATAAAACCCCAAATTTCACTGTGGAGGGTTTTGGGTCACATATAAAAAAAAAAAAAAAATGTAAACAATATATAAATAAATAATTTATAATGTAATACAAACAATCATTCACTCACTCATTCGGAGCCATTTTTTCCACTTAACCCGCTGCATGTTATTGGACCGCGGGAGGAAACCGGAAGACACCCATGCAAACCCCTACGAAAAACATCCCCTCGCCGTTGCTTACCCGAGTGTAGCTCTTTCACCAGCGACGACATGGTGTTTGTAATCGAGTCAGCAGCGACTAGTAGATCATTACGGAGATTTCGAGGCACACCTTAGAAACAGAAACGGTTTTCAGACCCCATGAAACACATACACCTAAAGCAGTGGTTCTTAACCTTGTCGGAGGTACTGAACCCCACCTGTTTTACATGCGCATTCACCGAACCCTTCTTTATTGGATCGAGGATCGTTTCGTTGATGGGTACAAAGAACAGGCAGAGTAGCCTTTTCATCGAATCTGGCTCCCTTCACCTTGAAGTCAGCAAGCGCTATGTTCTTGTAGTTCCCATCTCCATGCAGCTTAAGGAAGCCTTCCCTTAGTTTTGCCGATGCTGGACTAGAATTGCTCATCTTGTCTTTGCAAATCATGCCGTTAGGACATCGATTCCAATCGCGTTCCGTCATACATGTGAATCCGTATTGTACGTGTTCTTCCGACCCCTTTCTTTTTTTGCCCGACATAATTAGTATGAAGGGATCAAAATATTAAGAAAGAAATCACATGACGTACCATCACGACAGTCACAAGTTACTACAACTGAGCGCGCCAAAATCCCTGCAGCACGGATAGGCCGAGCTATGTAGCGTGATCACCTGCGGCCAGTGATGTCATCACCAATGTGTGTCTTGACCTCCGCCGAACCCCTGAGACTGACCCACCGAACCCCTGGGGTTCGATCGAACCCAGGTTAAGAACCACTGACCTAAAGCTACTGCAGAGGAAATATAATATTTCACATCGTACATGAGTTTTATCATGTCTTGGTTGTACTCACCCTGAGCGAAGGCCTCCAGCACGTCCCCTCCCACGCCGGCCAGGCAGTCCTGCGGCGTGTGAGTCGGCGTGGACCCGGCCGAGGTGGAGCGTATGGGCATGGGCATGGAGCAGCCTGCACCGTGGCTGGGGGAGGAATGGGGGGAGCCTCCGGACTGGGACTGCAAAAGACAACATTTTCTTCGTCATCTGGAAATTACTCGACTCGTATAGGTCGGCACGGCTGTAAAAAGATGTGTTGCTTATAGACGGGCATGTTTTTTTTTCCTCTTCTTTGTCCTATTCAGCTGTGGGGATTCTTGTAAACGCATGGACTATCCAGTTTTGAAACTGCAAGATGCGAGATGTTTTAAACTTGTAAATCTCATGCTGGAGATAATTATCGTGCAAAACATCATTATTGTGCTCTGACTTGGAATTGCATGGGGGTTTTATCAATTAATTTTGTGTGATACCAATTAAAGCGGACGCTAAAGAAGAACTATCAACAGGGTCAAGAATGCAAAATCTGCGTTTTGTGATGCTGGAACAAGAAAAAGAGACATAGGAGGGTAAAAATCAAGAGATATTGACTCCTTGCTACCCTTCCTATCAACAAATGTTGTGGATTTCAGTTTGATGCATCCCCTTATTCACAGAAAAAGGAATGGATTTGGACAAGTGTGTGTTTTAGAGAATTGTGCACGAATAGCCAATTCGGCGGGCTAACAAAGTGAAAATTGACGGCAGCCACAAGTGCTACCGATCAGGAAATCATTCAGATTAACTGCGATTATTATCAGCGATTAATCGTAAGGCGCTTTCGGAAATGGTTTCAATCGTCAAAAATGCTTCTCCCACTTTTATACGATGTTTTTAATGGCGATACTTCAAATACCTGGCGACTGTTCACAACATCGGCCTTTTTTTAACTTCTATAATCTTCTGATTTATTCCAATTCAGCCCGTATGCGCGTTGTTTGATTTGTAGCTCTGATGTTGGTCTTTGTTTTAATATTGTCGTGTTTGCATTCTGTATCGTGTGATCCCAACATTCAATGTGCAAGAAACGCTGCAAGTTACTCGTTCACCTAGTATTTACGAGTTTGACAGATATATTGCATTAGTAAACAGGAGGGGAATGAAGGTAGAATCGCAAATAACTTCTCAATTAAGTGCGTCAGTGTACTAACACATGTCAGACAAAAATGCAGAGACAATCACGCTACTTTTTTTTTGACAGAGCTCGTAAAAGCAGGCTCCATCCGGATTTGACACATCGCGCAAAAATTACCGAACGGCTTCTGAATGGAACGTTCTCTTGCATTTAAATGATTGCGAGTTTTTGTGTCATTTATCCCATCATTCATGCGACTTCTAAGTGATTTTCGGTTAATTTCCTCCTGATTTTCAGGTGACTTGTTGATTTTTTTTTTTTTTAAAAGACAAAATTGAATTGAAATTCTGAGGAATTTCTAGACTATTTAAGGTAATGTTTAGGTCATTTCTTACCGTATGTTCTTGTTTGTTCGTTTTTTTAAAATAGTTTGATGATTTGATGAAATTTGATCCGGCATTTTCCCAAAAAACAATCGGTGAATTATTGATGCTGCACTGCATCGATAGAGTAACCATTTATGACCAAAGCCTGATAATACTTTTAGGAGAGCAGGAGGGATGTTTATGATCTGGGTGTCATCTCTGTTTTCATCTTCAAATAAACATACTTTTTGTATTATTTATAGATATGCACTTGGGATGCAGGCAAAGTGCAATTAGGAAAATATCTACCGGTGCCAAAAAAATTAAACAGCATTCAATATTTGTTGCCAAAACTTTGGATCAAGACATAAGCGAGAAAATTCCTGATATCGTTTATAATCTCTAGATAAATAAAGCTTATTGGGGAACATCTGCGACGCTGTATCGCCGTCACAGATTGAAGCTTTAAGATGTAATGACCTTTTCGGTTCTAAATGTGACTTCTAAAAACAAACACAAACACAGATGTGCACAAAAGAACTTAAGCCTTCGAGCGGGAACAAACAAAAACAATGCTTTACAGGCAAGAAAAGCCTTCTGGTCATCATACCCTGCTTGGCTTTAGAATATCTCTCTATGCTCCACCTTTACGCTGCTGAGGCGGTTATGAGAAGCATGTGTGGTTCAGCGGTTGTGGCCCGAGCTGAGTCGGGGGGCTGGATCTCACAGAAAAAGGATCACTGTGACTCTTGCAGGCCCGGAACGGTGGCCGGGAGCCAGGCGGCAGATGGCCGGCCAGACTGCAGTCACGTTTAGAAGGGAGGTTGTTAGAGCCGATGAAAGGAGCGGGTCACAGTTCTCTCAACTTGTTTGAACCTGCGCAACCTGGATCTGACGCCTGTGGTTTGAGCGCTGACCGGGAGCTGCAGACGTTATGAATCGAATTTAGTTTCACCGCCATATTGTACCGTGGAATTGTTTCTTATTATAAAAACTGTAGTTCACCAAGCCTCACCCACTCTACATTAGCAAGGAGACAAAACCGGTGAGAAAATAGCTGCGACTATGACAAACATGCATGGCAGAGCATTGAGCGCTCGCCTGTCGATCACAGCGTGATTTACACGTCGAGGATCTCCAGCGAAACCACCGCATGATATCAGATTGTGGGGGGGAAACCGGAGAAGCGGCGCAGAAACGAGGAGGAAATACAGAAAGGTCCCAACTAGCCACGGCGCCACTGTGCTGCCCGCTAAGATATTGGATTTTTTTTAAAAAAATACAACATTTTACCACCCATAAGCCAAAGAAACGGCCACAACTTCACTCTACTAGCCATAACAAAAGGTTATATTGAGTAAGTGTTTTGCATATGACCTGTGACGGACTAGATTTTTTTTATTTTTTTTTTAAATCAGTGGTGAAAACCAGGCTTCTGAAAATCATCTTTTAAATTTTTTTTAAAAATACAACATTTTACCACCCATAAGCCCAAGAAATGGCCACAACTTCACTCTACTAGCCATAATAAAAAGGTTGTATTGAGTAAGTGTTGTGCATATGACCGGTGACGGACTAGATTTTTTTTTTTTTTTTTAAATCAGTGGTGAAAACCAGGCTCCTGAAAATCATCTTTTAAATTGTTTCTTAAAAATACAACATTTTACCACCCATAAGCCAAAGAAACGGCCACAACTTCACTCTACTAGCCATAACAAAAGGTTATATTGAGTAAGTGTTTTGCATATGACCTGTGACGGACTAGATTTTTTTTTTTTTTTTTTTAATCAGTGGTGAAAACCAGGCTTCTGAAAATCATCTTTTAAATTTTTTTTAAAAATACAACATTTTACCACCCATAAGCCCAAGAAACGGCCACAACTTCACTCTACTAGCCATAATAAAAAGGTTGTATTGAGTAAGTGTTGTGCATATGACCGGTGACGGACTAGATTTTTTATTTCTTTTTTAAATCAGTGGTGAAAACCAGGCTTCTGAAAATCATCTTTTCAATTTTTTTTAAAAATACAACATTTTACCACCCATAAGCCAAAGAAACGGCCACAACGTCACTCTACTAGCCATAACAAAAGGTTATATTGAGTAGGTGTTGTGCATATGACCTGTGACGGACTAGAATTTTTTTTTCTTTTTTTCTTAAATCTTTGGTGAAAACCAGGCTTCTGAAAATCATCTTTTAAATTTTCGCCCCGTCTCTCAGCCATACGGACGACTACATCATTTAAATCCAGTTGCGTGTTGGAATCGCTTCCTCGGGTCCTAACAACCCTCTTGAAATGAATTTTAAAAACATGTATTGGGAGGGCTGTGCAGCAGTGCTAGACTAAGCGCTGCAACTCGCGCCAGGTATTGAGTTTTGCAAATTCAATTAAGGAAAACTTACGGCCTGCTTCTGCTCCTCGTCCTATCAGCCAGCAGAGGCAGGAAGACAGAGAATGCAACATAATTAAAACAGAGAAAGGTGAAGAAAGAGATTTCTGCACGGAACATATGGTACGCTGTCGTAACTTTAGATTTGTCCTGATCTGAAAAAAAAAAAAAAATCAAACATACCCACAATTCAAGCTGTTAAAACCAACCGTGCGATTCAACCCTCGATTATCCACCGTTGTAGTCTCGAAACGGATTTGATTTCTTTTTCGGCCCCGATGAAGCAGCCTACCTTCAACAGCCTCATCAGTCCCTCCAACTGCACCATCAGTTCCCGTCTGCTCTCCTGCAAAGCCGACATGCGCCTCTCCAGCTCGTCCTTCCTGTGTCTGCAACAGAAGGGAAAGGAAAAAAAAACAAAATCGATCGATCTGTACTTTTCGGGTTCGAGCGTCATCGTTTTTTCTGAGGAAACTTGTGCACGACGCCGGCCGTTTCCCGCCATTTGGTGAAACTTTTGCCCGCAAGGCCCGTGCATGCTCAGGCATGTGCTTGTAATTAAAGGCATGGATTCTGACAGGTGAAACAAGTCACAATAAAAAAAGTCTTTGTGTAGTAAATCACAACTTGCCTGTTGGTAATTGGGTTAAACAGTAGTCCTGGTTTGCCTTTAGGCACCTAAATTAAAGTTGACAGTTGCAGGCAAGACACAATGTTCAGTGATATAATACATATTTTCCAGCTCCTCGTTGCACCGCCGGTGGGTTTAATTTCATTCGGCGGCGTGTTAGACTCCATTTTTGCATATTTGCGTATTTTAGTTACCTTGAACTTTAGTTATTCTTTACATTACGGTTTTATTGTTTGAATATGACTCCGGTGTATTTTAGTTAGAAAGCTGCAATGAGAAAAAAACTACAGTTGGGCTCGGTGTGATCGTGCTGCGCTCCGGCTCAATGTCTTCAACATCAAATAACTTTTAATATCATCATTAGTTTGGGACAAACCTCTTTACAACACAACCTGTAAATGTGCAGACCTGGCCATATGTTGGTGAAAAGCATCTCACTACCTCCCAGTGTTCACAGTGTATATTGCACCTCAAAAAAAAGCAGAAAAATCTGAATTGTGTGTGAGAAAATGCTAAAGGCGACGTCTGCAGCCATATTATGTTATTGTTTTCGCGATAGGCTACACTTTACCTTAAACTCTACTTTACTTTTGCATTTTCTCTGCTTTCATTAACGGCTATGGATGATATGAATTTTGAAATCGGTGCGGTGAGAGATTTTTAAACAGACGACAGATTTTAAATTTCAAGTCCGAATTGACAGCGTGACTTAACCTTTACGAGCCATCTTGAGATTAATTCTATTCACGTCTACTTTACATTATATGTCTTTCAACACATCTGGTGATGTCATTTGATAATCCCGGCTTCATTGTTGAGCGCAACGGTGCAGTTTCCTCAGTAAAGTGCAAAAAATTGTTTTGAGTAATAAATCAGGAAGCGCTGACCGGGTAAAACTTTACATCCTGGGATTGAAACATATTTATGTTCCTCTCTTTTCTAATGCAATCGACCAGTGGGGCTCATATCATGGATTTTTAAGATTTAAAAAAAAAAACAAAACATATATTACTTAAAAAATGATGGGATTCATCTATCCAAAATCAATACAATAGCTGAAAATAGCTTTGCAAGAAATGATTTAAAACTGGAATTTAAAAATATTTCCCAAATGATGGCTCAGCAACTTCGCAACATGCATGTAAATTTGTTTTAACAGAATTAATAAACAGGGAATAAGCCGGAACTTCAACCATCATCATTTGTGCAAAAGCACTCACAGAGGTTTATTCCAAATAAAATACTCTGACGCATCTTCTGCTTCCTGTTTGTCCAGACGTGCAACTATTCGGCCTCGCCGTCGTCGTCATGGTCATCATACCTGAGGAGCCGCAGTTCCGTCAGGAGCGTTGGGTTCTGCTGGGCCTTTTCCGGTGTTGGCTGAGACGCCTGTTCGTGTTCTAGTCGCAGCCTCTGAATCTCCTGAAGGATCTCCCTGCATCGGTCAAGCGGTTTAGTCAGCGCGTCAGTGGAAGACATAATACAAGTTGTTAAAATAGTGAGGAGAATGACCTACGTCCAAAAAAGATCAAGTCCGGGGCTTTTTATCAAGTCTTCTGTCACATCTTTTGATTGGTGGGAAAATTTTCCTTGTTTTTTAAGTTGTGTTGTCGATTAACCGAAGTTGCAAGTGTCATTTGCAGTCCTTATGTCCTCTACTGTAAGTCGCTTTGGATAAAAGCGTCTGCCAAATGTAATTTAATGTAATGTAATGTAAAAGTTGAACATCTCACAAAGGTCCAAATTTTACACAGTGAGACGTTGATATTACACCAGCTTTGTCTCTACTAATGTGGGATTGTAACCCGCTTCCCTTCTAAAACACATTAGTTTCATAGTATTTGCCTTTTGACGTGGATTCGGCATTAAACGTCGCATTTTCGGTGACAGAAATGTATATTATGTGATTGTAGTCGATGCGGCTTGTTGATGCCGGATTCACAAATGAGGTAAGAATGTATCTACAGTTTGATCACTGAAATGTTTTCAAATGTCATATTTCCAAGTTTAGGACAGGACATATGATGTTGAACAAACATCAAATATGTGGAACAGTTAAGAATAAGTATTTCTGGCAAAATGGGGGGTATCAAGAACAGTGTTCAGACAGAAATCCTGCTTTTTGTGTCATTTTATTTCAGTTAATGTAGATGACATCATATCGTACTTTATCAAAGTCCAAGTCGGGCTCAATCTACTGGAAACACTTTAATATGCTGGGAAATAAACTCCTAAATAGGAGGTGCAATGAGTTTTGTTTCTAGACTTCCATCATTTCCTTTACAAGGCGCTTCAGGCCGTTGGCAGGAGGAGCGACCGACGTTCCCGCAGCCGCTCACGACTGGCAAGAGCGGAAAGCTCCGGGTCCGACCAGCACGTGGACGGTGCAAGAAACCTTCTGCTCCTCCGGCGACCTTCATTTTCAATTCCAGGATTTCACATAATTACTTTAATGCAATTTATTCTCAGAAGCCCGACCGGAATGACACTTTCAGCCTCCGAAGCAGGTTGGCTGCTGTTTATTTTACCGCGGCACGTTTTGGCACATCTTTGGACGTTCATGAACGTCTGGTTTCTCAGAATCTGACCGGCTAACATTTTAGCAGCCTCCAGAAACACTCGATTCATTATAACGTTATTCAGAGGGTCTATTCAACCCCCAGGAAGCTTTTACAATGAAAGCAACTGCTGATCTCACTCGTTCTTTGTATTCCTCGGTGGCCACCGGGCCTTTTTTTGTTTTTTTTTTGTTTTTTTTTGCTAAATGTTCTGGGAGTGCCCTCCAGTGGACAGACGGTGATGAACGACCACATCCGACCTCTGACATCCTCCTTTACCTTGTACATTTCTGTCGATAAAATAAACCGTCGCAAAACAACAACCGAGCGCGTCGGGTTTCACGGTGCGATTTGTCGATGAGGTTTTTTTTTTTTTTTTGGACTGCGATCGATTTATTTGAACCTTGAATAGTCAAACCTTGAGAAATTAAGCGTATACGGACCGAAAACACGACGAGTTATCTTTAAATGAAGATTTCGGTTGACTAAAAACTGACTGTGACGAGGAATTACAGGACCGTCTTGGAAAATTAGAATATTGTGATAAAGTTCTTTATCTTCTGTAATAAAATTACAAAAACAAAAATGTACATTCATACATTCTGGATTCATTACAAATCAACTGAAATATTGCAAGCCTTTTATTATTCTAATATTAGTGATTATGGCTTACATCTTAAGAAAACTCAAAAATCCTATCTCAAAATATCAGAACATCATGAAAAAGTAATTTTTGTTTTTTTAATTGCATTACAGAAGATAAAGAACTTTATCACAATATTCAAATTTTCTAAGACAGTCCTGTATAGAGTCGGTTTTTAAATAAGAATAATAAGAATAAGAATAAGAACAACTTTATATATCCCGAAGAAAATTGTTGTGCCAGAGTTTCAAGTAAAGCATAACAATAATAAATAATAGTAGGAAATTGTATAAACAGTAAAAAAAAAAAAAAAAAAAAAAAAAAGGGGGGGGGTGGGGAGAGTAAAAAATACAAATAAAACTATAAAGTGTTAGTTAAAGTTAAAGTTGAAGGTGTTGACCTTGAAAAGAAACGAACCTTTTGTGCTCTAGGGACGTCTTGGGCCACGAAAATAAGACGAGTATTTGAAGTATTTCAACGTTTTAGCCTTTTATATGTCAAAGCAAAATGCGGAATAAAACCCCGGTGAGCTGAAGCGAGCCCAGTGTGTGATCCCTGCGCCTGGCAGCTCGGCCGAAAAATAAGTAGCTCGGAGCGCGTATTTACTTTGGAAATTTCACTCTCGGATCCGAATTTCATACCGTGGACACGCAAAACACAAGGAACGAGTTTTTTGATGGCCTTTGACAGAAAGCAGGCGAGCATTTATCGTATTATTCTAATTAACAGAAGACAGATGTTTCTATCTTCTTGTCTCACAATAGCCATCATGGCAAACAGGTGAATTTCCCCCCCAAAAAATACAAAAGAATAATCCTCTTTGTTAAGAAGCTGCTGGTTCTTGCAGTATTTTTGCAAACTGTTCATTTAAGCTGTCTAAAACATTGAGGATGGAGCTATTTCTGCATTCAGTTTATAGCCTTGAAGCCTTTTCTTAATTTGAACCTCAGTGTGCAAACTAAGTACAGCTGCTGTTTCTGTCAGTGCAGTGAAATCCAAGATATCGAGGCTTAAAATGAAGGCGGGGATTTGTTTAAAATGTAAACAGTCAAACCGTACCTGTTTTTGTTCTCCAGCTCCGCAATCAGTTGTCTCTGTTGTTTATTGGCATCAAAGTTAAAACTCAAATCTGTTGGAGGACACTGCTGCTGAAAAACAAGCAAACAAACAAAATAGCCCACACACATTAATGTTGCCGGGTGAACAAATGTCAAACACCAGCGGCTCCCGTCCGACGACAGCGAGCAGCAATGACACTCTGCCGGAGACTTATTATGTTGGTGACAAACAGAGAGGTATTTCAGCTCATAGCGGATTTATTTTATCCCCCGATGTAAGAATCGGGCCGCGAAGTACAAATCCATATAACCCTTCTGTCATTGCCTTAAAGGAGTGTTTGAAAAATTCAGCATGTCACTTTCTCGCTGACAGTCAGAGCAGGGGACGGATTCCTTTCTCCCGTCTCTGTCCGAGCCTTAACCCTAAAAAAACTGCATGTAAACGTCAAATTTAGAGGCTGGTTGGAAGGTGACTTTAACGTTCATACTGGTTTCAAGGATATCGACAACACTTAAAATAGGGTGGAATTAAAAAAATAAAAAATTGTAAAAAAATCACTTTTTTTTTTTCAAAAAAAAAAAGAAAAGGTGATTTTTGCATCTCAAATCCGAGTTGAACTCTTAAATAGAAAAACTGAAACAGGGTTCAGGATCATTTTGTCAGCTGACACTGATTGAGAAACCCTGAATCCGAATAAACTGAATTATCCCGTAGTAATATTACACCTTGCACTATTACATTACATTACATTACATTGCATTTGGCAGATGCTTTTATCCAAAGCGACTTACAATAGAGGACATAGGGACTGCAAATACACTTGCAAATACATGATGCACAGGATATTATTATGTATATTCCAACTGTTATCTATCCGGTATGTCGAGGGATTTAAAAGCGGGCTCATACCAAAGGTAAGATGTGGAACTATACCGACCTCAATTTTTCAGTTTGCAAAAAAAAAAAGAAAAAAAAAGAAACTTCATCCTGAAAAATAGGAAAGTCTCATGTCTTGACTTTCATGAAACGAGGAAAAGGTGAACGAACTGAATGTATTAATTGAGTATAAGAACGACTAAGACTGAAAAAAGAAACGCCAGTAATAACCCCTCGCTCGGCTCTTTAGGCTTCCGGAAGGGAAAGGAAAACCTTTTACGTCCAGAAAACCGAAGTTGTTTTTCCATTTTTACGATTTGCACAAAAAGTCAGGATGACGCCGCAAGAAGCAACACAACCTTCAAGTCGGGCTAACAAGTCTATAATGACCTTTAGAGTTGCTTGTAAATGGATTTTCTAAAATGCGGACGTAGCCGAGCTCTGGATCCCTCTCCGTTTCCATCCTGGATGCCAAACTGCGTCAACAAGCTGCCAAACGTCGAAAACAGAAACATATCCGAGCATCCGCAAGGAGAAAATCCCCTTATTTTGTCTTATAGGACTGCTTGGTTTTACAGTAAAAAGCGACGTTAAGGGGAGCAGAAAGTGTATTGGATGTGAGACGCGGGTTGACGGCGTCCTGCGAGCCACTCACTGCGGAGTTGCCTGCCTCTGCTGCCAAGCGGGCGGCGTAGCGAGCGATGAGGCGGTGCTCTTCATCTAGCCGACTGGGACTCTCCAAAACACTGCGGGAGAAAAAAAAAAAAAAAAAATGACGGACAGATACATTAAAACGATTATGTAAAAGAACTTGCGCGACCTTAAACCGGCATGACCTTAATGTGCGACACTTGGCTATCACCCCGGCGTCGACATGCAGGCTGATATAATTGCTCATAAGAGTAATTTTGGGAGGGCGCCACAGCGCATTCTGGACATTTCATTAGACTGGAAATGTCAAATAGGCATGAAACATTAAATGATCATGGGTGTGGCATATGGCGTGGACACATGATGGGACATATGCTGTCTATCTTGGCAAGCGATCCACAATGAGAAGTGAGGAAGAGCTGAAATGTTGGTGTGTCTGAAAAGAAAACTAAAGTCCCTGCAGGCTTGGATAGCCTCATATACAGGATTGTCTCAGAAAATTAGAATATTGTGATAAAGTTCTATATCTTCTGTAATGCAATTACAAAAACAAAAATGTCATACATTCTGGATTCAATACAAATCAACTGAAATGTTGCAAACCTTTTATTATTTTAATATTGCTGATTATGGCTTACATCTTGAGAAAACTCAAAATTTCTATCTCAAAATATTAGAATATCATGAAAAAGTTTTTTTTTTTCTTTATATTGTGATTTATCTTCTGTAATGCAATTACAAAAACAAAAATGTCATACATTCTGGATTCAATACAAATCAACTGAAATGTTGCAAACCTTTTATTATTTTAATATTGCTGATTATGGCTTACATCTTGAGAAAACTCAAAAATTCTATCTCAAAATACTAGAATATCATGAAAAAGTATTTTTTGTTTTTTTTAGTGGCTCCTCTTATACTCTAAATACTCGTCTTATTTTTGTGGCCCAAGACTTCCCTAGAGCACAAAAGGTTCGTTTGTTTTCAAGGTCAACACCTTTAACTTTAACTTTAACTAAACCTTTAACACTTTATAGTTTTATTTGTATTTCTTATCCCCCCCCCCCTTTTTTTTTTTTTTTTACTGTTTATGCAATTTCCTACTATTATTTATTATTGTTATGTTTTACTTGAAAGTCTGGCACAACAATTTCCTTCGGGATAAATAAAGTTCTTCTTATTCTTATTATTCTTATTTAAAACCGACTCTATACAGGACTGTCTCAGAAAATAAGAATATTGTGATAAAGTTCTTTATCTTCTGTAATGCAATCAAAAAAAACAAAAATTACTTTTTCATGATATTCTAATATTTTGAGATAGGATTTTTGAGTTTTCTTAAGATGTAAGCCATAATCACTAATATTAAAATAATAAAAGGCTTGCAATATTTCAGTTGATTTGTAATGAATCCAGAATGTATGACATTTTTGTTATTTGTAATAGCATTACAGATGATAAAGAACTTTATCACAATATTCTATTTTTCTGAGACAGTCCTGTGCACCCTAAGCCAGCAAAAAAAAAAAAAAAAAAAAAAAAGAAAAAAAAGAAGGTAGGGGGACCAAAAAAAACTAAAAACAAACCAGGGGAAAAAATAAAATAAATAAAATACGGTGGAGTGAGGAGATTACTTTGACTTCTTCGGCTGCTACCACCCCCCCCCCCCCCCCCCCCACTGATATCCCGAAGCACACAACTTGTTTCAAGATCACCTGTCTGGAGAAAATTCATTTGATCTGCCAGGAAAACATTCACCAGCATATCAAAGTATGTGTTTTGAAGGAAATTTCAACAGTGTCAAGAAAGTGGAGCACTTTGAATAGGACACAGATTTACCCTCGGGTCGAAAGCGAAGACCGAGGCCAGACCTTTCTGGTGAGATTAAGGTTATTATTGTGTCAGTACAAGCCGACAGCCTCCGGGGTCGCCGGGGGAACCGACCTGTCGCGTGGACCTCGATCACATGTCTTAAAATGTGACACGCTACAAGATTTGGTGCCCGGTGCCAGTTTTTTTTTTGTATTATTGGAGCACCTGCTTACTTTAAAAGATTAAAGAAAAAAAAAGAAAAAAATCTGTATTTACTCTTAAAAAAAAAACCCGCGCGTGCCATCTGGCCCCTTTCAACATATTTTTCAGCGACGAGCACCGACTGTACATTTACGTTATTCAAAAAACAGAAATGTCACTTTTTTTTTTTTTTTTTAAGATGCGTAATCCGGACAGTTAAAGCTTTCTGTGATCTCTCCACGAAGACAGTCTGCAGACGTGTTATATTATCAAGATGAGATCATCCGGTTTCAGTACAACCGTAATACTTTGCCGATTTTTCGACGCGAGGGAGGAAAATAATCCCGGGTCGGCCACGATTCTGTTCTTGGTCAAGTTTTAAACAAAAACTCCTTCTTTCCGGCCTAAACCAGCATCCGTCTGCATCGTGATACTTTCCATTTTGATCTAAATGTGACCGCTTGAAGTGATTTAGTGGACTTGCGAAAAATGTTACGATTCAGTTACTTTTGACGTTTTGGTTTGATTCAATGATGAGAAGAGTGGAGATTAAATAGTAAATAATCATCTCATGATACTGCCTCCCGAGCGATCTTTAGCGATAGGTCAAAAGTGCAAGATGCAAAGTGTCTTTAGGCTGTGTTTAATCCGTTCAGATCAAATAAATGACAAATTATTTGGGCACGGCGTCCAGAATGTGGCGCCCAGGGGTTCTCATTTGTGCGCCTCGCTCAAAAATATTTCTGGAGCACAAAATTTGATTATTATCATTCCCCAGAGAGTTTCCTCTGACTTGTCAAGTCTATAACAATTTTCAGTTTTGCCGCTTCTGTGTTCAACAATATTTCCAGAAGGAGGACACTAATTCACAGAGAGGAGATATGAGCAGCCTCTTCTTTACCGTCACTCGTGTGATTTTTATTTCATTTTTTCGGCATGGCCTGTGTTTATAAAGCTAGAAAGATGCAGGTTGTAAACTGGATCATCTGAATAGAAACAAAAAAAAAATGATAAGCATTACCCAACTAGCTGCGTAAAATGGGTGTGACGAATTGAGCCGTTTGCTTAAATTAAAAAAAAAAGAAATGATATTGACATTTTTCTAAAACCTAACCGACTCGCCACCGAAACAAGCACTATATTTCTCTGCTTTGCACATTTAAGTGCACCTTCAAACACCAAAGTTATAAAAAAAGGTTTCTATTTCCCCTGGAGACAGGGATGTTTGTCCTGAAGCGTGCCGCTTTATTTATAAGCTCCACCTGAATGAAAGATGCGTCACCGAGCAAGTGTGACTTCAAACACTTCAATCCGTGACGGACCGGGAAGCGTCCGGTTTGTTGTGATGGGATTTATCGCACTCCGAAGGGAGACGGGGAGACGTACGGCTCCGTTCCTTTCCGAGAACCCGCTCGTTTTTGTTTCGGGCGACGGGGTCGCGGGGGGGGGTCTCCGCGGAAAAATCATCGGCGTGACGAACGCGTGAATTTAAATAGATGCTCCCGACGATAGCTTGTCCTTTATTACATTACATTACATTGCATTTGGCAGACGCTTTTATCCAAAGCGACTTACAATAGAGGACATAGGGACTGCAAATACACTTGCAAATACACGATGCACAGGAAATATACAGAACTTTATGCGCTGTAATGAACTCGTGAGCGCTGGCGAATTTAGGAGAATAGACTAAAATGAATCATAAGAGTGTTCATAAGAGGCGGCGCTGCAGCCAAACAATCAAATAAATGCGGGACAACTGATGTTTCTTCATTGGACATGTCACAGAAGTAAAAACGAGATATTTCATTACCTCAAAGCTCCAACATCAATCACACTCCGGTCTATTTCAGTCCACTTAACGTGCGCGATCTGGAAGTTACCGAAGACCGTCGTTTATTCATTCGTGATCTAGAATGCCTATCCTGCACACGGGGTTGCAGGAGGTTTCGCCCCAAATCCAGACAAACAACCGTCCGCTCTCTAATTCGCATATCTTGGCAATTAGGGTCTGCAACGAACCAACGGCATGTTAATGGACTGCGGAAGGAAACCGGAGATGCACTGGAAAGGAGAGGAATGAAAGTTAGTAGCAGCAAGACAGAATATATGTGAGTGAATGAGAGGAACTCGGGTGGAACGGTGAGGCTACAGGGAGTGGAGATCAAGAAGCTGAAGGATTTCAGGTACTTGGGGTCAACAGTCCAGAGCAACGGAGAGTGTGGAAAAGAGGTGAAGAGACGGGTTCAAGAAGGTTGGAATGGGTGAAGTGTCAGGGGCTTTTGTAATTCCAAAAAAAAAAAAAAAAACAGGGTTTCATTTACATTTTAAATTTTGTAAAGATGCTTTTTTTTTTTTTTTTTGCCTGTCATTTGCCTTTTTTTGAGTTCATAAAAATAGATTTGTACTTTTACTCTGACACACAAAAAAATGATCAATAAAATGAGATAGGGGAATAATGAATAATAAAATAATAACCGTCCTAATAACTTCTTGTATAACGCTGGTAGTCTGTAAAACTGCCTCTATTTTATGTTCCCCAGTAATGAAACTTTGCAAGAATATCTGATTAAATTATGTGAATACAATAAAAGAAAAAAAAAAAATGATATGAATAACAGCGATAAAATGGGGCTCACAGCAAATCAATGACTGGAAAAAGCTTTTGTAATTCCAAAAAAAAAAAAAACAGGGTTTCATTTACGTTTTAAATTTTGTAAAGATGCTTTTTTTTTTTTTTTTTTACCTGTCATTTGCCTGTCATTTGCCTTTTTTTGAGTTCATAAAAATAGATTTGTACTTTTACTCTGACACACAAAAAAATGATCAATAAAATGAGATAGGGGAATAATGAATAATAAAATAATAACCGTCCTAATAACTTCTTGTATAACGCTGATAGTCTGTAAAACTGCCTCTATTTTATGTTCCCCAGTAATGAAACTTTGCAAGAATATCTGATTAAATTATGTGAATACAATAAAAGAAAAAAAAAAAATGATATGAATAACAGCGATAAAATGGGGCTCACAGCAAATCAATGACTGGAAAAAGCTTTTGTAATTCCAAAAAAAAAAAAAAACAGGGTTTCATTTACGTTTTAAATTTTGTAAAGATGCTTTTTTTTTTTTTTTTTTACCTGTCATTTGCCTGTCATTTGCCTTTTTTTGAGTTCATAAAAATAGATTTGTACTTTTACTCTGACACACAAAAAAATGATCAATAAAATGAGATAGGGGAATAATGAATAATAAAATAATAACCGTCCTAATAACTTCTTGTATAACGCTGGTAATCTGTAAAACTGCCTCTATTTTATGTTCCCCAGTAATGAAACTTTGCAAGAATATCTGATTAAATTATGTGAATACAATAAAAGAAAAAAAAAAAATGATATGAATAACAGCGATAAAATGGGGCTCACAGCAAATCAATGACTGGAAAAAGCTTTTGTAATTCCAAAAAAAAAAAAAAAAAAGGGTTTCATTTACGTTTTAAATTTTGTAAAGATGCTTTTTTTTTTTTTTTTTTACCTGTCATTTGCCTGTTATTTGCCTTTTTTTGAGTTCATAAAAATAGATTTGTACTTTTACTCTGACACAAAAAAATGATCAATAAAATGAGATAGGGGAATAATGAATAATAAAATAATAACCGTCCTAATAACTTCTTGTATAACGCTGGTAATCTGTAAAACTGCCTCTATTTTATGTTCCCCAGTAATGAAACTTTGCAAGAATATCTGATTAAATTATGTGAATACAATAAAAGAAAAAAAAAAAATGATATGAATAACAGCGATAAAATGGGGCTCACAGCAAATCAATGACTGGAAAAAGCTTTTGTAATTCAAAAAAAAAAAAAAAAACAGGGCTTCATTTACGTTTTAAATTTTGTAGAGATGCTTTTTTTTTTTTTTTTTTTTACCTGTCATTTGCCTGTCATTTGCTTTTTTTTGAGTTCATAAAAATAGATTTGTACTTTTACTCTGACACAAAAAAAATGATCAATAAAATGAGATAGGGGAATAATGAATAATAAAATAATAACCGTCCTAATAACTTCTTGTATAACGCTGGTAGTCTGTAAAACTGCCTCTATTTTATGTTCCCCAGTAATGAAACTTTGCAAGAATATCTGATTAAATTATGTGAATACAATAAAAGAAAAAAAAAAAAATGATATGAATAACAGCGATAAAATGGGGCTCACAGCAAATCAATGACTGGAAAAAGTTTTTGTAATTCCCCAAAAAAAAAAAAAAAAAAAAAAAAACATTTTTACTGACTCAAATAAACCAGGCATAATTTTCCATCAAAATCATAAAGTCTAACGGAAATCGACCGCTCATAATCTTCGAGATGATGCGGCGGAAGTGCGGGTTTATTTTAAAGCGAAGCAAAGAGGGGTCCAAAAAAAAAAAAAAAAAAAAAAAAAAAAACAAAAACTCACCAAGGTCAACATAGCTTTATCTCCCGCCTAACAGGTAATAAATTGCGCGGTGCCGGTCCGTCCCCGGGAGGACCGGCCGGCAGTGAGCGATCGTCGATGAGAAAGTAGGTGGTTGGGGGAGCAGATGCCGTGTCAGCAGAGCAGACAGTATCAGAGAGCAGAACCTGACGGATGCTGGAAGCACAACACACACTTCCCGGGTTTTTACTCTGGACCGACATCTCACAGAAAGCTCAAAATCATTAGCGGGTTGTATTTTTGGTGCCGCTTCTCGTGAGCTGAGGCAGAGCCACCAGCAGCTTTGAATTATTCAGCGGTGGCATCTTTTGACTCATAGACCCTTCATGTGAAAGCTGGCGGGCCGGTGGGATAATTATAACAATTGATTAATATTTAGAAACCAAAGGCGACAGAGAGGGAGCGTCTGTGCCGTGCAAGGCAATCTGAGCAAAAGCTTTGCGCTGAGCAGTAAGAGAAAATATATCATTGCAATATTTGAAGGCCAGTTTTCATATTGATTTAATATTGATATGTATCACACTTGTTACTTATGGGATGTACAATGCCAGTTACGTACACACACACACATATGTATACTTAAGCTATCTTTGTATCTGTTAGATCATTTCTTACTGATTTTAAATTTTTGTTTTTTTTTGGATTATTGACGGCCAATTTCTTGGTGATTTAGTCATGCGTTTTTGCTCATTTCTAGATAATCTACTCTTGATTCAAACTGATTTCTTTCCAAATTTCCCTGTGATTCTTTTTCTCATTTTAAGCTGATGTCTTGCTGCGTTTCAGTTCATTTTGGGATTGTTTCCATCTCATTGCCGTCTGATGTTGATGTCTTTTATTGCTAATTCCTGAGCAAACTCTTGTTTTTATTTCATCTCATTTCTTGAAAGTTATCAGCAAATTTGTCACACATTTTAAGGCGAATTCTGGATAATTTTAGGATATTTCTTCTTAATTTCCATCTCATTGTCGTCTGATGTTGATGTCTTTTATTGCTAATTCCTGAGCAAACTCTTGTTTCTATTTCATCTCATTTCTTGAAAGTTATCAGCTAATTTGTCACAGATTTTAAGGCGAATTCTGGATATTTCTTCTTAATTTCTTAACCCTGGCACATTATCAGTGATCTTAGAAACATGCAGGTGCATTTAGAGAGTGATATGTGAATGAATTTGCCAAATTAAGACAAAGGGGTCAAAAAAAAGACAATATACTTTGGTTTGATACAGATTTGTACAATAAGGGATATTATTATGTGACAGTTATCGGTTGCACGTGGTGCGGATCCATATTTATCCAAGCCCGAGTGCAGTCAAACCCTCTTTTTCTCCTCTTTCAACACTCCGGCCGTAAGTAACACCAACACAACCTATTGCAGCGGGGTCACGGTGGCTTAATGTGCAATTTCTGCAGGAAACATGGCAGCGTTGTGGTTGTTATAACCCCTCCCTGAAGGCGCCGGCATCCTCAGAGCACCGCATCGTCCCGGAGCAGCACTGACTCACGGAGCCAAATGTCAAGAAAAAGGTTATCAGGCTACTTGATTACTGCCACAGCGAGACAAGCCTCGGGAGCGGCGAGCGAACACGCCGCGGCACGTGACGTCGTTCCCCGACCTCCACACAGGTCTGGATGCCGGGCTTCGTTTACCGCCTCGGGTGTCCCCCGTCTTGTCAGTTCCCCCCGCAAAGCAAGTCAAATCTGGATACTGTCGGCCCCCGCGGAGACGAGGCCGCGCTGCACGAAATGCATGAAACCGAATCTCCTATCAATTTATCGAATCCTTCTTTCAAGAGAAACAACCCGAATAAGGTCATCGTGCCTCCTCTACACTTGAAACCCAATCGATACAGACGCGCTTCCGAACTTGCGGCGTATCTTATGATTGAAACTGCGCGTTATTAGGTTCATGGGTTGATAAAAAGGGAACGCTGTAGATATTTTTTTGCAGTGTGTTCTACCCTTCAGATGACTCTCGCTCGCTGCAGAGGAGCACAACATCCGCACACCTCGCTCAAGCTTCTTTTATGTTTTCCCAAAAAAAAAAAAAAAAAACCTCTCAATCACACGTGTAATCCAGGGAGGCGCTGGACACGCACATCCGTCATCTGTCTTTTCATCGCTGGACAGTGACGTCTTTTCTCCAGAAATGTTGCTACGGGACGCTCCGAGTCCCCTGGCAGCTCCATCTTGCAAAACGAATTGCCAGAAAGATGTGATGGAAAGATACTCAGCGGCAACATTGTGCACAGACCTCCAGGACAGAGTCTACATATTATAGCTGAAGCATTAGCGAATTCAGAACCACGCCGGGTTACTATCGCTGGGAGGCGAGCGGTGGATTTTATCCGTACACCTTTCACTATGTAGACCTTTTTTTTTTTTTTTTATTTCACACTCAAAGCAAATTGTCACTTATAGAAATTGCTTAGCAGCAAATGGTAGAAAAAAAAAAAAAAACAACAAACAAACGCCACGAGTCCTTCACATTGTTGGTTCATTTTAAGGTAATTTTGTGACTAATTTCAAGGCGAGAGCTTCCTAGTGGTCACATTATTTCGTGCATGTTGTTTTTCGGGTGATGTCCCGCAGAGTTAAAAGGGTGAACGCTTGCTGCTTCTCAGGAAACATCTTGCAAATGTCTTGTTGCAAACTGTCTGCTGATTTATATTTATAATGATGATTTTTTTGGGTCATTTCTTGCCATTTTTGGATAATTTGTGGTTCACTTCTATCACTTTTATGACCAGAAGTACTTTTTGCTGTTTTTTAAATTTTTTTTAGTCCATTTTACTGATAATCCTCCTTATTTTTCTTGCCGTCTAGACTCATCTTATTTATTATTTCCTCCTTTTCAACTAATTTCTTGCTAATTATGACCTTTCCTGATTTTAGAATAATTCTGTTAATTTTAAGATTTATAAGATTTCCTTATTTTTCTTGCCGTCTAGACTCATCTTATTTATTATTTCCTCCTTTTCAACTCATTTCTTGCTAATTATCACCTTTCCTGATTTTGGAATAATTCTGTTAATTTTAAGATTTATAAACTGAAGTATAACCCAAAAAAAAAATAAAAAGTAAACAACGCTTCCGTGGAAGTATGTCATTTAGAGGGAAAAAAGTTTTTCTTCAAAAGTCTTTGAAATGAAATATTTACAGCGGTGCATTCAAAAACTTTGCCAACCTTTTATATTTTGGCGATGCAAATAAAAGAAACTGCTTTTTCTGTTTATGGTACAGTCTGTTCACATTTGTTCTCACAGGGCTGCAATATTTTGAGAGTGAACAACAGTCAGCGATGGCCTTCAACCGAGGCAGACAATCAGAGGACAATTATTCTACTGTGCTATTTTACACACTAAGACTGCCGCTCTATTATAATCTCTTAGTCCAATCAGCACTTTGAGCCGGAGCGTTCCCATGTTCTTCACGTGAGCGTTTTACAGATTTTTCCTCGGCCGCAGAACGCGAAAAATGCATTACAGTACAGAAACTGAACTCCGATTTGCTCCTCTGTTCATATTATTTACACCAAACTGAGCGGGAAAAGTCTATTAGCGAGAGAGACTGGGGGGGAGGAGGGGGGGTTATTTATTGCAATATTTGGCATTTAAAAAAGAAAAACAACACCGGAGGTAACAATCGCAAAACCGTCGAAGCGTCAGCGGAGAGGTGGCGCTTACCTTTTGGTGGGAGTGGGTGCCCCGGAGGACATGAGCATTGTGTCGTTCATGTTGTTGGCCACTGGTTTCGGCTGACTAAAAGACAAAATTAGAAGTCTTTAACACTACGCTGCGAGGGGCCTGGGGGTGTGTGTCGCTGGGAGGGGAGAGGAGGTGCATTTGCATTTTATTAATAATCATGAATCAGCAAGATAATCCATGTGTACAAAAGAGGGCAGGGCGGAGGTCATTTTCAACTCGACGGCCATCGCGTCGTGTTGTTTTACATACGCTTGTAAATAATTGATTTTCTGGAGATTCTTTTACGCGATTTATTCGCCTAAACCCGATTAGCATGAGCGAAAAGGAACAATGGCAGTCAAAGAATTTAATTAAGGCTGTAAGGGGGGGGGGGTGACATTGTAGGGGGTAAATTGTGCAAGTAAACAAACCAATGTGGTCCATCTGGCGTGCTGAATCCCCGGCCACGGCGAGCGCGGCGGAGCCGGGACCACAGGGTCATTAACGGCCGTCACCGAGAATATTGTAGCGGCCACTTTCCAGACGACCGTTTTATCCAAAGTGCTCATAATTACGGAAAATACTTTCCGCTTCCTATTACGTTGATTCGTCCGATCCGATCGATTTTGGCCGCCAAAAGTATTTACGCCCGGGTCGTGAAGAATAAGACGGGGAGCGCATCATAAACAACACAGCTTCCTCTTCAGGACGGAGCAACACAGATCGTCTGAAAAGAAATCCGAGATAATTGTATTCAAACAACGTGCGGCGAAAAGAAAATACACGTTCCCTGCATTAATGTTGACACTGGAGGGTTGTGGAGTTCTTTTAAGAAACGCTGCAATTATTTATCGTTCCTACACCCGGAACTCAGATTTAAAAAGCAAAGCGCGGTCAGGGTCGTACATGCGTAGTTATTAACCGTGGAGATAAAAAAAAACACTGTACATTCATAAATAAATCACTGTTGCGGGCAAGGTTAACCTTCACTACTCAAACCCCGCACATGCGTCCGTCTCGCCTTCCCAAGTAAAGTCCACAATTTTCATCGGGAGTTAATTTAATCGAGCCGTCCGGGCTGAAGGTGAGGCACCAGAACACTTACCTCTGTGAGAGAAAGCACCTGCCCTGCTGGCAAAATACATCCAACTGCTGCTGTTGCCAGATGCCTAATCTGCCCTCAACTGAGCAGGCAAGCATCTCAATGTACTACACTGCTGCTGTCTCCAAGGAAACTCGATGGTCACACGACGTCATGACGACACAGATTCTGTCTCTCTCTTTCTCTCTTTCTCCCCCTCCCTCTCCCTCTCTCTCTCTCTCTCTCTCTCTGGATCTCAGAAGCTCTCGGCTCCATCTTTTCACCTCTCTCGGGCGTCGAGACGCTCGCCGAGAATTTTCGGAAACGCGCGTTTAAGTCTTCTCTAAACAGCCTCCTGCAAAAAAAAAAAAAAAAAAAAAAAAAAAAGCTGCACGGGGGTGAATAAGGACCCGACATTTGCATATTGTAACTCCTCCCCTGACCTTTAACGAGTTACGTAAGTCACAACCTCTTTGCAGCCAGCCTATAAATAATCATCAGTCCCTTTCAAGTACATCAATATGACTGTGGAGCGGCGAGATGCGGGGAAAAAAAAAAAAAAAAAAAAAAAGGGCTTAGAGCAACCCCTTCCTCCTCTATCTGGGAAAATTCAAACTTTGCATCAGTGGGAAAGGGGGGGGGGGGGGGGGTTGGGGTCACAGGGGTCAAACGGCGGACGCGACATTTAGGCGCCCGCCGATCAAAGTCTGCATTGCGCTATAAGCCCGGCGCTACCTGTGTGCAGTGAATGACAATGTACTTGGCAGCTGGCAGGGAAAATTAAGTGCTCACATTCACCTTTTTTTTTCCTGACAACGAATGATGCATGGCCGCCTTCAATCGCCCTCAGTCGGCTAAAAATAATACCCAAACATGAAGCATCCTTCCCTGCTGGCAAACGGCGTCCCTGCCCCCCCCCACCCCTTTGAGGCTGTCAGCTCCTCCAGCATTAAAAACCCCACGGATCTGGCTCGCAGGAGAGCCAGTTACACGCCAGATCGCTCCGTTTTAATGACACTGATGGAAGATGCCAAAGCACAGAAAGACTTTTTCTTTTTTTTTTTTTTTTTTTTTTTTTTTTTTTTTTTTTTTTCGGCAACTTGTTGTTTTGCAAGTCCTGCGTTAAAAGTCAGAAACCAAGTCTTCAAACAAGTCACATGATCCGGAGTCCTGAATGAGTCTAAATGAGTTCTTTACAAATGTGACGCCCCAGCAACATTTTTAAGACAATTGAGTAATAAACTAAAAAGAATCGATAAACTGTTTTTACGGTTTATCTTCCGGGGCCAGCAGCTGCTCCTTCGGAGTATATATTTATTAGGAGTTTGGGAGAAGTAACAGTGAAGTTAAATCATAGGTCTTTTGAGTTCATTTTTGTGCGCTCTGGCAAAATATGTATTCAAAAATATAATCCATCGGGTTTATAATTACCACGACTATAAATAACAATAGTTTGTCGAACAAACAATTGAATGAACGTTTGAGTCGGATTTGAATCTAAAATAGATTTATTTCTTGAAAAAAATGTGCCACTGCTACTACGATTAATGGTAACAATCATACATTTTTCATGTTTTAAACGACAAAGCATTTGTCCGTTTCAGTATTTACAAAAAACGCCCTTTTTAAATCAGTTCTCTACGTCTGACGAAACATTCAGCAATAAAGTGAGAAGGAATGAATGTTCAAAGAGCAGGCCAATTAGAAATACTTGGTAATGCTGCCAAATTATGTGTTGAATAAATGAATCACTTTCAGTTCCCTCGCTATCATTCAAATATCCGCTGATTTATGCGTTTACTGCATTTCTTTGAACATCATATGGTTATTCGGGTCTCTCTTTTTTTTTTTTTTTTTTTCTAAGCCTTACAGAGTAAAATGTCTCTGCAGAAAAAAAAAAAAGAATATATATTTAGGAAAAAAAAAAAAAAGGATTCAGGTAAATTCAGAGAAGTTTATGCCACAGCATGTTCCTCATATGGATGCAAAGAAGGGAAAGATGCCTATTTTTAACTCGCAAGCTATTTGAGTCCTTAAAGTCTTTGCTGCAGGAAGGCCGGTAAGTCTGAATATAAGAAGCCGTATCGTAGATCTGAAATATCTGAGGAGACGATGCGTCCCGAACCTATAACTCCTCGCCGCATCACAAATCCCACAGGAAGAATTTTCACTTTACTCTGTGATGCCTGAAAGTGTTTCAGAGCGCTATCAGAATAGCTGCACTTTGCAAGGTGACGTGAGGGATTGAACGAGAGACTCGTGTCTGTTGGATTTGGGAGTTTTGATCAAATTTGACGCTCTACCCTGATTCTGCCATTTTCACCGACGGGCACTTCATCTCCCGACTGAGAGACTGCGCTGATGGATGCCGACTGATTTACAACATGAAATAACATCTCCCTCACCACAGACAGTATCCAGCAGGACCGGATACCAACAGGACGTCTTTCTTTTCTTTTTTTCTTTTTTTTTTTTGTTATAAATGGGGGCTTGGCAGTTTTCCTGTGACTCATTATCTGTGGGATTTGGTCAGATTGAAGATTTCTGTAGCCAGCAGGGGAATCAGCATGGGAATTGCAGGGAGATAATTACTGTTTTCACCTACAATTTCTCTGAAATAGACCACTAAAAATGGGAAATACTCCATCAGCGTCAGCTCTCCCTCATGGCTGGAAGCGGGTTGGTGTTTTCTAGTTTCTATTCTGCTTCTAATACACTCGTCTGCTCACCGAGATGTGCAGATACCAATTTACCACTTTAGCATTAGGCTGTATATTAAGATGGATGACAAGAAAGCTTCCCAAAATTGTGGTGGGGAAAAATCTGAGCTCGATGGCCCTCTGGCGGCAAGCAGGAGTAAAAGTTATTTAATCCTGCCCCCTCCACGTTATTGAAGCGTCAGAGCGCCACAGAGTCTACAAAGACTACAACGTCTTGACCCCCCCATCTGTTATGCAAGTATATTTTATCAGGTGAATACTGAAGTAACACGAGGAGGATGCAGAGAATAGGGGAAAAGGGTGAGATGGAGCGTCCATAAGGAAAAAAAAAAATATATATATATATATTCTTATATATTCTTATAATATACAATATAATATATATCTTATAATATAATATCTATATATTCTTCCCTCAGCCGCAGGGAATCTTCAAATCAAATCAAATCTTTGTAGTTACAGTTAACAGTTAAGACAATTTATATTTCATTATATTTCATTGTATTTCTTATTCTTCCTCCTTTCTACTATTATCTAATACTGTTATGTTTTTACTTGAAACTCTGGCACAACAATTTCCTTCAGGATAAATAAAGTTGTTCTCATCTCATCTCTCATATCTATCTATATATATATATATATATATATATATATATATAATACATATATTATACATATATTATACATATTATGTATATATACATTTATACTGGGGGTGGGCAATAATTTTGGCTAGCGGGTTATATTTCTTTTTCAATTTTTATGCGCGGACCGACTAGGTATCATGGAAATTGAACCAAATGAAAATTCCAATTTAAAATATAATTTAATTTAATTATATTTAATATAATAATTTAATATTTACATTTAAGGGGCATTTTATTTCAACTTTAAAATTGTTAATGATCATATAAGTGTACTGACATGATTATTTTGTATGTAATCATTCAAAAAATAAGGAGTTTCTAAATATTGATTGAAAATATTTATTGAAATATTTAAAGAAAATTGTTTGGCGGGCCGGATAAAAAAAAACCAAAATGGGCCAAAATAAGAAACATTCACCTGTCACCCGGCGTAGTGACGAGAATAAATACAATATATCTAATTATGGCCAAATTGAAGCTATCAAAGGGAGAAAAATCACCAATATTTTTATATTTTTCCAATTTTGTTCCAATTTTATCAAGTTTTTTTTTGTTTGTTTGTTTTGTTTTTTACACTATTTAAGTGAATTGTTGGTAGTGAATCAAGCATCCAGAACACTTGCAACAGATTTAAGTGTCTGGTGAACTAAACCTACCGGTAATTGTCCTTTCAGCTCATATAGTTGTTCACTGCAGCTGGTTGTTTCTATTTAGTATTACTTTTTCGTGAGAAGTTCTAGTTAGAGATAAATTTACAAGTACATTCTGCTCAAATGTCACAGAAGTCAGAAATACATATGAAAAATAAATACATTCTTATCCTTGTTGTCATTTTGGTTGTCTATTCTCACCCTTGCTGACTTTTTCTTTTTTTTCTCCATTCAGTTGTATATTCTTATCCTTGTTGTCACCCTGCTGTCTATTTATTTGTGGTTGGCTCTTGCTATCTTTTAATTGTCTCTTTATTTATATTTATTGATACTGCAATTTTTTTGCTACTATGACAAAAGAATTCTCCCTATGGAGATCAATAAAGTCTATCTTATCTTATCCTGTGGGCTACTTGCAAAATGGTAACTTCTTTCTGTAAACAAATTGTGTTAAAAGTCCTTTTTTTAACAAAGGATTTATTTCACTTTTCTTTATTTATGAAAGTCATCATTTAGTATATTGATGTCTTGTTACAGATATTGTTAATGGTAACAACTTTGTTATTGGTCTGTTGATCTATGCACGTGTTTCCTATCTTTTATATAGTGTTGGCTGACGCACTGGTAAGTGAAGTAAGATTCCAGGATGTAAATAATTGAATTGAAATGTTGAAAAAGCTCAATAAAAGACACTTTATATGTTTTAAACATCAAGAATATAAGATTTTTATAAGATTTTTTTTATCTGTGTCTCAACCTCAGTATTGTACTTGCATAGCCAAGGGAAAATATATGTTTTGTTTTTTTTTCTTATTTGAAGACAGTTGCTTTATGATAGTATTAACTTTCTGAAAAACCTTCAATGTCACCTCACACGAAACAATTCAGGAGCAAAATATAGCTGTTGTTTTACCATCAAAGACTTGTTTAATACATTTCCCGTGTCAGATGTGATTATAGAGGCAGAGCAGATCTCAGGGATCAACAGATTCATCTATTATCCTGGTATTCAAAGACACACACACACACACACACTGTCACCAACCTTGAAATGCCATGTGCAGGAAAATGCACTTTTTCCATTAAAAGCTTACAAAGAGGAAACAAGGACATGAAGTGCCAGGAAACTCAACCCAAAAAAAGGTTTGTTCCAGAGAAATAAATTCATATCCGTGTTTGAACCTATTTTTAACCTCGCTCATTCCCACGTCCACTATTTGACTTATTAATCATCGATAAACTGTGTGAATTAAACGCGTTTATATTTCTTGCTTACTTTCACGTGACTTTTTGTTAATCAAGGTAGTTTGCACGGACTACTCGTAGAATTTTGAACGGCCTTTAGCAAATTTCGGCAGATTGTTTTTTCCTCATCGTATACCGGTCTCGGTGCTCATTTATAAATATATGCAAATACTTTCCAAAAAAGAAAAAAATAATCAAAAAATTCCACCTTTTCCAGCCTATCACATAGAATTAGTATCATCACCGTCACAGTATTTAAAAACAAAAAGCAAAAACAAACATGGTGTTCTCACTGCCTGTTTCACACCGATGCTTCCATAGTGACAGACGAAAAAAAAATGCCTGCTAAAACTGTGCACAAAATACAAAATATGATCATATCAAAGAAAACAGATGCCCTTTCCTGAGATCATTTAATGCCACTTTTCATCTTGGAAAGGATTTGTGATGGTATCATTAAGCACCGTCCAGGCGTCTCCTCTGCCCTCCGGTGGTGAAACGTGACAGTGAAAAATTAATACAGAAATCCCTCTTTTCATGATTCTGTTTCCTTACATTTTCAATGTAAAACGTGCTAGCTTAGCATTAGCAAGCACAGGTCAATACTTGGCGATTAATATATAATAGTGATTCTTCTGCTGTTCTTTTACACTTGCAGCAAGTATTGCAGTTGTTGCACGTGTTTATTAATTTATACCGGCCAGTTTTGAATCACTGGCCGGGATATTAAGTATGAAAATGATTGCAGATGCTGTGGTTTTAAATGAGTATTGTAAAATTTCTTCATCAATCATATTAAATAACTGCTGGTGGGTGGGGCATAACCCATAATGCAAACCTGTTTTAAGTCAAAAATAACTATTTTAAATCAATATTAATTTACTTGCTGAAATGTAATTTCATGCAACGCAGCCGATAGAGCGTCAGCTAATCCGATTTCCGTTTTTGGAAAGAATTTTAAAAATTTTCCACAACTTGAATGCACAGTTTTGGGCACAAAATGAAAAATCCCCTTTTGCCGGCGGGACGCACACAGGTCGGAGACAACGGTATCTATTGTACAGCAAACAGGAAAAGAGCCAAACTGCCAAACCATCTGGATGTATTTACACTGTGTACATTTCTTCCTCCCTCACTATCAATTACTCAGTGACACTTGCCACCAGCCAAAGCTTAGATTTATGGTTGTGACAGGATTATAAAGAGGGATTTTTTGTTATGAAGTAGGCCATGAGGAGCTCAAAGGAGAAAGTTTCCTGTTAATGCTACAAAACAAGGAAAATCATAAATCTTTCATTCTGAAAAAATGATTTGTTTTTCATCAAAAACAGTCAATTCCCAGGGGGTAACGGTGATGCGGGTAAAAAAAAAAAAAAAAAAAAAAAAAAAAAAAAAAAAAAAAAACCTTTTGTGATGTGATTGACTGCAGATGAATTGCAGTGATGGAATTGATTATGGAAATCAGATTTTTCAGCTGAAATGTAAATGAGCGTGCCGAGGTCTAAGGCAGCGGCGGGATATAATGCATTTTCTATAATGACCTCCAGGAGCCCGAAAGCGCCGGATGTGAGATTTACACCATCGTCTTTCTTTCGCCGCCGGCGCGCTGATGAGGATGACTGGGCCGTTAATGGCAGCGGTGGGAAAAAAAAAAAAAAAAACGCACCGTATATCAGCATCTCCGCGCCGGCAAATAATCAGGGGCTTGACTTCTTTGCGGAACGGCGCCCTATTGGTCATGTGACGACAGCAAAATGGAAAGATGGCAGCAGTAACAGGAACGGAACGGGCCATCGGTCATTATCACGCGAGGCCTCGCCTGCAGCCGTTCATCGACGGGCTTCCCCCTCATTTACGACACAAATGGTGGTAACGGATGCGTACGGAAGGCTCTTACACCGTGTGGGTGATTTCCTGCGGTCTCTCGGCCTGCTCCGGGAACACGGGGTGCGGCGGCTCGCCGATGGGGACGCACCCCAGAGATTTACTGATGGCGTGGCTCAGCTTTTTTGCGGGAGACTTCTGTAAAAAGACAGCAAGGAAGAGAGAGCAGACGTCAACTTGTCGCAGAAGTCATTTACATAACTGGGTCAACGGGGTGTTTACGTTGTCAAAAGAGGGAATCTGTAGGACCAGTGCAGACCCGCTTCTTAAGGCGCGGTAACAGAAAACAAACTGGCTGAGCATTTTATACATATTTGTATATCTGTAGCAGAGGTGGGCCGTCAGGGCCTGCGAGGCCTTCGCTGCTGGCCTAAAAAAATATCTGAATCACAGATTATAATTATATTTTGTCCATAAATACTTATTAAATAATGTCAAATGGTCTGTTCATTTCCTTTCATAGCTTTTCCCGTGGTTGTGCCGTTCCAGACATGCATTTTCATATTAAAGCATTTAACCAATCACATTTCAGCCATCATCTGTTGCCAGGCAGGGTCAAATTCAAAGAAATCTGTCTTGGGGGGGCGGTACAATCAGCTCTGCTAACCCTTTACGCAAAAAAATAAGTGTTGATGACGCTGTTGCTTCAACCAATCAGATTTTTAGTTGACGGCCTTCTAGCAGGCTACAGCAACGTCAGCGCATTCACATCCTCTGATTGGACGGTCAAAGTGGACTAGTGCACTTGCGAGGAGAAGAGTACTAGCGAGCTGTTAACAGAAATATAATTGTGTTTGTTTAATATCGGTTTTGTCAACCCACACTGGCTGCACGAGGAGAAGAAATGGATTTAGTTGCTAATATAGTGTTAAAGCCATTTTCTAGATGGAATTTTGAAAAAAAGCTGGTGATAGTAAAGAAAGGTCGGGCAACTCCTAAGCTAGCGAACCTGTCACAACCAGGAAAAGGATTTGTCCAACATTTTCAAGCCACGAACGATGACCGGTACCCCTGAGGGTTTCTTTTTGAGGAAAGAAAGGAGGATGGATTTTGTCTACAAATGATCAGAATTTTTGGTGGGTGAAATGCTGCTATTTTCTTAAGTAACAAGTGCAAGTTTATAAGGTTATTATTGGTGCTTTTTATGTTGCAGCTGTTTGCTATAAAGGCATGTATTGTGGCTACACGGGTTATCTATCTGCGATGCACCTCTCTTTCTGCATAATAAGATGTTTTTTTTTTATAGCCATTGATTTGTAGAGATGGCAGATCTAAGGTTCGCTGGAATTAGAACCTTAAAAAGGAGGACACAGCACAACAATACGATAGCTGCATCTCTGGGTTGGAGATATAAGACAGAAAAAATATAACACCAAAAATACACAGCTCAAAAAAAATGTAAATTTGTGAAATCAAAACGTCCACTTAGGAAGCAACGCTGATTCATTTTGACTTATTTTAAGAACATTACATCATTTTGAGTGTTACCTCCAAGGGTTCATACATTTGATTTCCATTGATCATTTTTCTTTAGTTTTGTTGTCAGCACATTCGGCTATATAAAGAGCAAAGTATTTCATAAGAATATTTCATTCAATCTGATCTAGGATGTGTCATTTTAGTCTTCCCTTTATTCTTTTGAACAACGAATATTAAAAAAAAAACCACATAAAATGTATAGATAAGATTTAGAAGAATAAATAGATGTAGAAAGGATAATGTAATATAAAAGTGAAAAATGGAAAAAGAAAAAGGGTTTATTGCAGTGTACCGTCTGCGAGGTTCAAGTGTTCAGAGATGCGTCAAATTTAGAGCGAAACCACTCTGGGATAAAAACTGTTTCTCAATCTGTCAACACGATATCACATGAAAACATTCTCATATCTTTTCCCTGAATTCTCTCATTTCTGCAGGTTCTGATCTTACCAGGTGCCCATCACCCTCGTTTATGAATATTTAAGATATTAATGTATTTTGTCTCTGACCAAATAGCTGTTATTATCAGGAAGAGATTTTTTGCGGTTTATTTTTTTTGGAGCAGTATATCTGGATCTAAAATTAAAATACATGAAAAATAATATAAAATAAAATTAATTTTAAAAAAATGTTCTCGATTTTTTTTTTTTTTTTTTTTTTCTAAATAGCTTCTCCTTAACATTAAATTGTTTGTTTGCTGGTTGGGTTTCTATAAATTGTTTTTTTTAAGAGTGTGATCCAACCTGCTCGACATGGTAAATGTCATGAGACAACTGTATTGGGATTTGAAGCTATATAAATTAAATCTGTCTTGACTGTATTTGCGATGTTATTTAAATAATGAGGCGATACCTTGATCCTTTTTAGGGGCGAGGCCAGCAGTGATCATTTTAAATTGAAATATCTAGGAAGAAACGTGCATTAAATATCAATCCGTAAAATAAATCACTGAAAATGTTAAATTGCAAAACCCTGATATGTAAACTAATGTAGTCAGGCTCTAAATGTCTCAAATACATATTTCTAAGAATATGCCCTGAAAATCTGGGGGTTTGAGTTAACATATTTCACATTATCAAAAATTATGTCTAACATTACAGTAATTTGGGAATATCTGAAAATGATCTCTTTTATATTGTTCAAATTGGAAAATGGATGATTGAGAACATTTTAGATTTTCACTCATTTTTTATCCAACGCCAAAGCAATATTGAACCGTTTTCCATGTTTTCCAATGTACATAGACTTTTGAAATAAATGAATGCACAGAATTTCACAAGTGTGTCAGATTTGTTGTTCAAAAACACGGAGACCATCTGAATTCATCACCCAGAATTGATGTTTATCACGTTGAGATTTATTTCTACCGCATTATTAACATACTTAAGTAGGACAAAATATTAGAATTTTGAGCAGGACAAACTTTTGAGTATCAGAAACAACATTACAACATGTTGCATTTTGTAAAAACTAGAGGAGCTGTCATAGGTATAATAAAATATCTGTTAAATGCTACTTTCTTGAACAGCAGGACTTGGTTTGCAACCATGAATTTGCTCTGTAGCATGGTTGTTAACCTAAAATGTATTTATAAGTCTAACTGTATTAATGCTAGATAATTGGAACAGTATCAGAAGGGAAATGCTGCTAAATCATGAATGTTCGCAGCATTTGAGAGCTGGAAACCAAAACACAGGAAGCAAACTAAGTCCCAGATGTGTGTCATAGACCAACAAGCACCAACGGCAAATTTAAGATTACCTTTAATAAAAATTTAAAATCTGGAACTGCATCACCAGTCTCAAACTTACATAGGTATGAAACTCGACTAAAGAGGTAAAATAGGAAGAAAAAAAAAAAAAAATCCTATTTTCTGATGTCTTGCCATTTTTTTCCTGACATCTTGAATTTGTAGGTTTCTTGCATCTTTTTGGGGAAACGTATTTCAAATTTTGAACTGATTTCTTTCTCATTTTGACGACCCTTATCCAAACATGTTCTTATTTTAATCATTTAAGACAGGGGTGGGGTGCCACGTTTCTTATCTAATTTTTATGCGGGGGCCAACTAGGTATCATGTCAATTGAACAAAATAAAAATTGCAATTTACTTTAAATATTTCAAATTTTTTGGCATTTAATTTCAACTTTGAAATCAAGAATGATCTTATAAATGTACCGACATTATTTTGTATGTAATCATCCATAGAAAATTAAACAAAAGGAAAAAATAAGGAGTTTCTAAATTCAATATGGATTGAAAATACTTGCTAAAATGTTCAAAGAAAATAGTTTGGCTGGCTAGATAAAAAAATGTGGCCCGCAGGCCGTAAAATGGCCATGTCTGATTTAAGATGTAATGCAATACAAATATAATACACAGCATAGTTTTATTGCGATTTTTCAGTGACTTTTAAACCCATTTCTTCAGGGAAACTGACACTCTGAGAGCCATTAACGTAGTTTGACGGGGAAAAAAGACAGAAATGAAAGTGATCATTTGCAGAGTTTTGTCTTACCCAAGATGAGTGCTCCTTCATCTGGTGCTGGTTGCTATGGGGACCGTTGGCATGGCCACGCCAGAAGCAGCTCTGACAGAGCTGGTAGCCATGGCACTGTTGGCACCGATACCGGAAACCCATCATGCTCTCACTCCGGCAATATGAACATTCCACCGGATGGAAGACTGAGCGGATAAAAACAAAAAAAAAAAAACAATAACACACACAGGATGTTTTTTTTTTTTTCCTGAGCATTAAAACCTCTTTTGCTTTATTTAAAACCAAAAAAACCCTGTTTTTTTTTCTGGCTCTATTAAAGGAGCTCAACATGCTCCTCCCCTTTACCAGAAGGATTATGGTTTTATTATTTATTCATCCATCAGCAAGTTTATTCTTCAAATCAACGATGTTTTGATGGATTTCGACGGTTATTACGAAACAGAGAAGTGACCCGAATCATTCCACGGCAAGATCATGGAAAAACACACACGTGTTCCCAAAACAATCACAAAATACGTTTATATTTATTTGCACTTAATCAACACAAGAGACTAAAAGCACTAACGAAGAAGTACGTTACCGGTATAATTAACAATCACACATGCGTTAATTTAGCAAAAAACATTTGTTGCATGCAAACCTTTTTTTTTTTCCCCCCAAACTCAACCGGATTAAATAAACTGTTTCTTTTCCTCTTGAACCTGGAGGCTCATATTTAACCCTTCAAATTTTGCCACTTTTCACTAATATTTTGCAGAGTTTAACGTCAATGTGTGTCTCTGCTGTTGCCACAAGGTTCTCTTTCTTATTCAACAGTTGCATCAGCATCTTTCTTGCTGGCCCTGCAGCCGCAGAGCTTCTCTGTACATCCGAAAATTAAACATGCTGACTTGGACGCGGTAAAACCACCTGAATCCTTTGTCCTGCGAAGCGCAATCGACTTTAAACAGAGTTTTCTCTGAGATTGTCGATCTGCCAGACCCCTTCTAGTTTCCTAGAAAGTGTCCTCGCTAATATATTAGCTGTCGGGGGGGGGGTTTCTGAGGTAAGTGTGATATTCTAAAGGGTTATTATGGCTAGATGACCTTTTTTTTGGGGTCATTTCCTGACCATTCTGGTGAAATATATAAAATATCCGTTCAAAGAATGCTTCAATATGTACCGTTCCGATCGACAACACAATTGAGTTGCTTTGAAAATACCGCAAATTTGTGAACAGCTAAAAGTGAAACCTCCATGTGTTAGATTCAGTCAAACGTACTGAAACTAAGTTTTTACCAAATTTCTGAAATTTCTATTATGGTGAATGGAAGAAGGTTGTAATTATCTTCAGTATGCGTTCATCAAAATGTTTGAGAATTGGACATTTAAAGTTCATCTATTATTTTAAGAAATCTTTACTCCAAACCTATTTTTTTTTAAACTTCAACAACACAATCAAAGAGCTGTATTTGTGGATAAAGAAATGATAGATTTCATATTAATTTGCTTTATTTATATTTGTAGTTTTTCAGCTGATGGCCATTTTTAGCTGGAAGAAGTTAATATTTCATTTTACATAAGTTAAACCGAAGGACTGAGCTGCCTCATTTGTACTAAACCACTGGAGATAAAGTCACTTTTTACACCTTAGAACCAGAAGGGACATCATCCCAGTTCCTATTTAATTTTTGCATTCATTTTATCTTGAACACATTATTATTATCAGTATAATATCACCTGAAAGATATTATACTGATAATAATGCAAAAATAAGTAGGAACTGGGATGACATGTTTTTCTTATGAAATATCATGCATATATTACAAATTACAAAGTGTGCATACAAATAAAACAACAAATAATACAAAATAATTAAAAAAAAACAAACTAAAGAGTGAAATGAGAGTTCAGTATTTATCAATGGAGAATAAAATCAAATCCTCTCTCAAATCTTGATTGCATTTTCTTCAAACTAGTTGAGCTACTCTTTATTTTGCCATGTATGTCCTGACCAGGCAAAGTCTTGGCATTTTCATCTTATTTTAGATTCCGAACTAAACCAGAGGTCACGTGGCGCACCTTTGAGACGATCAAACATGTGGACGGTCTAGAATTAATCTTACCATTTTCAACATTAGCAAGTCGGTGCATGAGCGGCAGCCACACAAGGCATTGAGGGGGAGGATCGGCCATCAACACATCCAGAAATGTGTTCAGCATGATCTTCTTCTAGATGGAAACAAATGAAGGATGCAGTCATTTCATATATAAATACGGTATCCGATATACGCAGCGCTTTTATCGGAAATCTCTTTATGAATATGAGAACTACAAATCCGGAATAGATATCAGACCAAATACCTGCTGGGGGAAACACGTCCGCACTGAATGCTCCGTGTAACCGAAGGACGGGCCTTCGAAGACGGCCGTCGGCAGCTTCAGGACTTCCCGGAGAAACTGGTCAAACTTAGCAAACACCATGACTCCGCTCGAGTCAGAGATCTGTGAAAAAATATCTGAGAAATGACAGTGGCACGTTTAATTTGCGGCATGGAAAAAAAAAAAAGAAAAGCAAATATATGCATGAGGCTGAATGGAAACAAATGATGCACAATGAAAAAAGGTCAAATTTAATTACAAATCATTTTCCATTGCAAGCCAATCACTCCTAACTCCTTGTTTAAGAATAAAGAAATATATTTCTGAAAAAGGACCTCTGATAACGATAGCCTAAAACACCAAAATTCCCGTGGACCTTTAAGGCTATTTTTTATTCAATGACAGCATTTCTTTATGTCTCTTCATCCATTACGGGATGGGTGTAACCAAATGTAATGTAAAATAAATGTAACTTTATTACTCATTCAAATCCCAAATGTGCAT
This sequence comes from Fistularia commersonii, assembly GCF_037954325.1. Lineage (NCBI taxonomy): Eukaryota > Metazoa > Chordata > Actinopteri > Syngnathiformes > Fistulariidae > Fistularia > Fistularia commersonii. Next base: position 26,444,411 of record NC_141284.1, on the reverse strand, counting down.
CTATGCACTTGCATAGATGTAAATAAAATGATGTTTACTAGTTGCTCTGTTACAAAGCTAGCTTTTGCTGCTGCAGTGTTTTGGTGAACACGTTTTGCTGGCGTCGTAGTTTGGCTTTTAATTCTTGGACAATTTCGGTGTCAAAATGCCGACGTAGCTTGTACTCTGACAACCGACGCCGCCTCATAACAAGCATGTATTAGCCTTCCCATCTTTCCTGAAACAGCCTTCCATCTGCATCGACTTTTCGCTCCCTGGACATTTGAGGATCATTTGTATTTCTCAGTCCAACTTGTTGAAAATGGCATTGATTCATTTCACAGGTGACGCGTGATCGGCGTGAATTGTGTGAAATGTAGTTTATGGTCAATGCGCACGTTTGGCTAATTTATTTGAAGACAATCAGACCTTTTAATACGTTTAAGGCGGACCACATGAAATGACGTGGCGGGCCACATTTGGCCCGCGGGCCTTGAGTTTGACACGTGTGAAACAGACAAACAACCATTCAATCTCTGATTCACACATCTGGGCAATTTTTCGATGTTTCCGACCTAATTTTGTTTTCATTCAAGGTTAATTGTGGTTCAACAACAATTTATATCGGCCCAAAAATCTGCATAATGCTCTTTTTTTAATTTGAAAAGCAGTTGAACTCTGCATGCATGTTGCAACAGCGCCTCTATGTGTCTAATATGAGCAACTACATAAGAAGAGCAGTCAACATTATGTCACTGCAGCTTGGAAAACAAATGATAAACCTACTGTTAAGCTGTGCTTGAAATTGAATTTAACATCAAACATCACATGGAATTACTCTTAAAGGGTATCATTTGTCCTCAGAAATGCATTTATTGTATTTATTCAAGAGCAATTTTTCCTTTTTGACGGACAGTCTGATAAAGATAGATCAACAGACGGATAGACTTACAACGTAATTTGTCCACAATTTTGCCTCCGCACATTGTTGCTAACATGGCTTTCATGGAGAAAACGGTCAGCTTCCCGTGGCTCTCACTGCAAGCAGAAGATGATTCATCAAAATCTGGGACTTTGAACGACAAAATGACACAAGTAAAAATTGTGACAGTATTTTGGTGGCTGCACAAGCAAAGTTAGCCTGAAAATACCTGAAAATTTGCAGAATTTGAACAAAAAAAGGAAAGAAATGTAGCTGCAAATGTGGACGAAACATCAGCGGCTGACATTTTTACAAAATTTTCCCAATTTTTTCCAAATTAACCTAATGTATGTTTTTGGACTGTGGAAACCATGGAAACCCACACAGACAGAGGGAGAACATGCAAAGTCAAACACAAATGTCAACTCCCACAAATATATTTAAATGTGATGATAAACAATAGGAAAAATTATTTTTGTATTTGCACCGCGCATCAGATGATTATTTACCTGCAAGTTTAATATTATTATCAATTCCATAATCACCTTTTGAGTCCTTCCGCTCCCCTGACACGGATATCAGCAGTTTGCAATTTAATTTACTCAATATTTAAGATAAGAGGGAATTTTACATCTATATGTTTTGTGATTAATTCTCATAGCAGTGAAAAAGGCCCAGAGATCAAGCCTTTTCCACATACAGTCCCGCATGAAAAGATACAGAATCTTTTGTTGCTTTTCTTGTCATTTCTTCTGCCAGTATATTATTTTTTCTCTGGTCAAATGAAAACCAGATGAGTTTTGATCTGTTGGGTTTCCAAAGTTAATAAAATTGAAATGTCAGTGTGGAGAGTTAAATGTCACCAAAAGCGAAACAAAAAATATATATATAAAAAGGAAATATAACATTTAATTAACATGGAAAAATTAAAATTAATAATTCAATATGAATAGAGTCGTTTGTAAGCTTCTATAAATGAAATGTAATAAATAAAAAAAATGGTGGATAGAGAATTAAAAACAATAATAGTCATGATCTTAATATTCAATACATTTTTAAAAAATTGTTATGTAGTTCTCAGCTATATTTCTCTTTCCATGTTGAGAAAATGTGCCTATACAATGCATTTACCTATACAGTGCACCGATACAAATTTACGTATACAAATTACCTATACAAATTTACCAATACAAATTACCTATACAAATTTCCTATCTGAAAATTCATTTCAAGTAGAAATGAATAAATAAAACCCACAGGATATATTACCCCGGGTTATCCCGTAAGGGCTGCAACTTAAAAGATTTCCCGCTAGATGTCACTAATCCTCCATAAAGTCTTGTGTGTTTTAACAAGTTCAGGTCGATATTAAACTCAAGGCTGAGGATTCTTTCATTTTTTATTTTTTTTTCCCCTTCAAATTGCCAAGAGAGGCCATCTCTTTCATTTTCAGATTCATTTAGCTCAGACTTCCAAGCAGAGATTGCAAAGTACATGAAAGCTCTCCTGCCTAATTCGGTTCGGACCTCTGGGACTCGATAGCGAGGCGGCTTCCTGCGCTCGCAGGCCGTCTTTTCCGCAAAAAAGTTTTCCCGCAGACACACACCGACATGAATAATAACAAAGCCGCACTGGAGCGGCCTTGCAGATAAAAGTAAACCAATTGAACGGGCCGGGAACGGACGGGACAAGCAGTAATCAATTGGAGCGCGAGAGGTACAATAACGAGAGAGAGCTTTACGATCAATAATAAACCTCAGGGCTCCAGGATGCACGCTGTCTGGAGCCTTGAGCACGCAGGAGGCATTAAGGTGGACGGATGTACAGTAAAACATCGCCAGGGTGACTTCGGTTCACGACGATGCTTTTATGGGCCGCGGCCTCGTGCGGATCTGCATCGCTCACATTTACCTCACGGCTCCGAGGCCGAAAAGCCCGGCCGGTCTGGGAGGTCGACCCGAGACGACGATAACCTTTAGAGTCCAAAAGGAGTTTCCGAACACTTTAAGTCTGACCTTGCTTAAGTTCGCTATAATAATTTTTTAATTCCTTAAAAAAAAAAAAATAAATAAAAATAAAAAAAAAATCTCACCCACTTACTGTAAACTGTAATAATTTGAATTAGAAAGAGAAGAAAATAAGAAATATAAGAAAAAAGAAAATAATTTCATTTCATAACAGTACACGACAATTTTTCCTTTATCATACTATTGTGCACTCTTTACCTCACTTGTTACTAAGACACTTATAGTTTTATCACTTGTTTACTAAGACACTTTATAGTTTCACTGAGACACTTTATAGTTTATAGTTTATTTCTAATTCTGCCTTTTCTTTTTATTATTTATTACTGTTATATTTTCTGTAACTCTGGCACAACAATTTCCTTCGGGATTAATAAAGTTGTTCTTATCTTATCTTATCTGTAATAATTTATCTGTATATATGTTCATGACTGTGCAATATTTCATAACAGCTACATGTACAATATTTTTTTTCGTACTCTTGTGCACTCCTTTCACTTGTTAGTTAAGACACTTTATAGTTTATTTGTATTTCTTATTCTCCTTTTTTCTTTTATTTATTACTATTTATACAATTGTCTACTATTATTTATCATTGCTATATTTTTCTTGTAACTCTGGCACAACAATTTCTTCCGGGATAAATAAAGTTGTTCTTATTCTTATTCTTATTCTTATTCTTATTCTTATTCTTATTCTTATTCTTATTCCTATTCCTATTCCTATTCTTATTCTTATTCTTATTCTTATTCTTATTCTTATTCTTAATAACAACTGAGTTTTTTTTTTATCAAAAGAGGAGAAACAGAGATGAAAAGCCTCTTTAAATTTGTCTTTTGACACTGAAATATGTATGTGGTATTGAATTATTTAAATACTTTCACTAATTTTCCCTTAACAAAAAACATCAATTATTCAATTTCTATTTGAACCATCAAAAAAAAAAAGAAAGAGAAAAACAGAAATGACTTTAAAACTATTGGAAAGACACAAGAGAATGAGTCGGATATTGTAATAATAATTAAATAAAACACTGTTATGTTTCCTTACATCTCTCCATAAAATCAACAAGTAAATCCGATTCTGAATTTCTGTCAGTTGGGGACGTTTCCTTTTGATAAAGTGGAAAAAAAACAACTAAAAAGAATTGAATATGAAAATGAGTTGAACGCTTGAACACTGTTGTTGATTAGCACTTAAGTTGCCTTGAAGATTTTTACAGATTTGTCGCAAACGTGTCAAAACACTGACATTTATTTCGGCGTTGTATCGGAAAAACTGTTTTCCATATGAACGCACAGAGAAATAGATGATCATAAGGCATTTAACTGAAAAGAAAACAACTGAAGAAAGAAACAAGTACAGAGAAAACAACGCGGTGAGAGGAGGACGGAAAAGAAGTAGGTTGAATCTTTGGCTTATTGAAGTTTTACACTTTTCAGACTTAATATCTTTTTTCAAAAAAACAACAGAAGGACTTCATACAAAAGCAGGAAACACCTCCTACACAAAACTGACAATAACTTTGTTTGATCATCACCCGATTTTAAAAACTTAAATCTTAATCATTGTACTTGTTCCCGACCGTCTGTGCAAAACTATCTGCAGAAACATTACTGTTGGATATTGTTGTTTTTTTTTTTGTTTTCTGGGCTTTTTTCCAGCACCTAAACTGTAATATAGAACCAGATCCTTCATAATCCCACAATCTCGAGGGGTTTGATAAAGATTTTTAAATGATTTACTGGAAACGGTGAGTTGTTTAAAACAAGATTTGTGGGAATCCTTTTTTTTTTTTTTCTGATATCTGGATCTTTTAATTTTTTTTTTAATTTTGTTGCTTTGATAAGATAATTTCCTCTTATTTTATTTATTACTATTTATTTTTTTGGTCATTTCAATCCTGAGCAACATCAGTAACAACGGTCTACATCAGAGGTGGGCAATTATTCTGGCTGGCGGGCCACATTTCTTATTTCATTTTTATGCGCTGGCCAACTTGGTATCATGTAAATTGAACCAAATGAAAATCGCAATATTTAATTTAATATTTAATTTTAATTAATTTTAATTTAGATATAATGCCAAATATTTAATTTGGCATTTTATTTCAACTTTAAAATCACACCGGCATTATTTTCTACGAAATCATCCATACTGAATTAAACAAAAGGAAAAAATAAGGAGTTTTGAAATTCAATATGGATTGAAAATACTTGTTAAAAAATTTCAAAGAAAATTGTTTGGCGGGCCGGATAAAAAAAAACGCAAAACGGGTCTGATCTACATGATATTTTTCTTTTTTCCTTTGCTTTCCGAATAACCTCTGTTTGATATCCTCGCTTTCACGTGCACGTTTGGAGATGTCACCTCACCCGTCATAGGTGGCCACCATGAAGTTGAGCAGGAGGCCGATGGACTGCTCCACATTGATCTGGTGGGTTGTCGGCAGCCGCTTGTTGAGCTGGTAGTAGATGGAAGACAGGATGGTCTCCAGCCGCGACACATTGATCTCAGCATTGTGGTCCAGCGTGTTGAGTCCGTTGTCGCGAAAGGCTTCGATCATGTTCCAAACATCCACCAGATGGACTGCGAGCGGACGGACAGGGAGATTCATCGAGACGGTTTCCCCGTTGGAAGCGATCTTTCTACTTGTCTAGATGACGCTTTAGTTTCTTTGTTACAATAGCGGCTAAAGTCAACGGGTATTACGAAAGGGCAAACAAAAAGGACAGACGAAAACAACATAGTACAAATGAACAAATAATACAAATGCAGTACAAATAATTACCTTACGCATCGTCCCAAAATAATTGTCAATAACCATTTTTTTTTTTTTTTGCCAAAATCAAGATTCAAGATTCTTCTTTTTCTCCTTTCGGCTTTTCCCTTCAGGGGTGGCCGGAGCGAATCAATCTTCTCCATCTAACCCTATTCTCTGTATCCTCCTCTCTCACAACAACTACCTTCATATCCTCTCTCAAGACGTCCATAAATCTTGTCTTTGGTCTTCCTCCAGACCTCCTGCCTGGCAGCTCCAATTCCAGCATCCTTCTACCAATATATTCAATATCCCTCCTCTGTCCATGACCCAACCATCTCAATCTGGCTTCTCTGACCTTCTCTCCAAAACATCTAACATGTGCCGTTCCTCTGATAGACTCATTCCTGATCCTCTCCATCCTGGTCACTCCCAAAGAGAACCTCAACATCTTCATCTCTGCAACCTCTAGTTCTGCCTCCTGTCTTTTGGTCATTGTAACAGTTTCTAGTCCATTCATCATTGCTGGTCTCACCACTGTCTTGTACACCTTTCCTTTTATGCTGGCTGATAGTCTTCTATCACATGGTACCCCTGACACTTTTCTCCACCCATTCCAACCAACTTGAACTCTTCACCTCTTTTCTACACTCTCCGCTGCTCTGGACTTTTGACCCCAAGTACCTGAAATCCTCCAGCTTCTTGATCTCCACTCCCTGTAGCCTCACCGTTCCACCTGAGTTCCTCTCATTCACACACATATATTCTGTCTTGTTGTGACTAACCTTCATTCCTCTCCTTTGCAGCGCATACCTCCACCTCTCTAGATTTTCGTCTACCTGTTCTCTGCTCTCACTACCGATCAAAATGTCATCTGCAAACATCACGGTCCATGGAGATTCCTGTCTGGCCTCATCTGTCAGCCTGTCCATCACCACTGCAATAAGAAGATGCTCAGAGCTGATCCCTGATGGAGTCCCACCCCCACCTTGGACTTCTCTGTTACCCCTACGGCACACCGTACCACTGTCTCACAGCGAGCATACATGTCCTGCACCAGTCTAATGTACTTCTCTACCGCTGTAGATTTCTTCACAAAATACCAGAACTCTTCTCTTGGCACCCTGTCACATGCTTTTTCTAGGTCTACAAAAACACAGTGCAGCTCCCTCAAAATCAAGATTAAAAATTGAAAGTGTGTATCGTCATATGCACAGTGTGGAAACGTGTTTCCCTGGACAATGACATTCTTACAGAGATCATTCAAAATCAACTCCTTATTCAATATACAGCTCCATTTTTTGAAGGGGGGGTTCTGAAAAACTTGAAAAATGATTTCAGCGATTATTTGAAGAAGGCAACGATATACATGAATATATTTATAAACATGCACATGGGGGCGGGGAAGGAAATATGCACTCTGGAATATACAAATATTAAATAAGTAATGATTGCACTTGGAGAACTAATAACAGGTTGAAATGAAGTGCATGTGATATAAGAGAGAATGAAGTTAATGCAGCCGGAGCCAGCTGTTTTCTAAATCTTTTTTCATCCCACAATCTTAAAAAAAAAAAAAAAAAGATGACGAGAGCAGAATAGAAAAAGTACTTACGGTTGCATCTCTTCTGCACAAAGCGGAGCTTGCAGGCAGTCCTGTAAGTTGACAGTCGAATAACATCGAAGTTTTGCGCTCCTGAAAAACAGATAATGAAATTCTTGAACATGTAAAATCAGGTTAAAACATCATAAAAAGTCTCTTTGTTGAAGGGATTCTTTTAGAAATATACTTGCAAGGGATCATCTCTCTTATAACCCGCGTTCGGAATTCGCACGAGTTTTGGCTGTTTTTTTTATAGCGAGCTGTGATTTTTCTTGGTCGACTCCACTCACTCATTTCCATGAAGAGCTGTCTCTTCTCCACCGTGGCCTTGCCTCGCTTACTGCCCTCCTCGATCATTCTGTGGCACATCAAACAGCAGAGCATGTAACACTCGCCCTTCCGATGGCGCCACGTGCAGGAATACGGCGCGAAACCACGCAGATACGACGCCGCTACGTTCCAGCGAGCGACGGAGTTTATGTAAACTCTGGTTTAGCATGTGAGATATAAAGAATCTGGTTTTTATGCGTGCGTTTTTTAAATTTACTGTTCACCTTGCGCCAAGGACTGCAGTGGTAATTCCACCCACTTCTCGGTAGCTACCGATACGTTCGCACACTAACTTGAAGGTGGAGGTTTAAAATTCACGTGTTACATTTAAAACTGAAATGAACTGACCTTGTCTGAGGCATAAAGAGGAGTTGTTTAATCCCACCTCAGAAAGGATTCTGCATGCAGAGAGCATAAAGCTAAGCTGACCTTTCAAATATTCATTTATTTTTTTTGTGTGTTTTTTTTTTATTTACATTTCTGGGCCCATCATTTCCACAAACAGAAAAAAAGCAAAAAAAAAAAAAAAAAGAAATATGAAGCCAAATGAATTGAATGTGAAGTCCAAAGAACATGTGGGAAAAAAAACGGACATCTAACTATGAAAATCAGAACTAGAAATCAATGATGTATTTTTTTTTTAATTAACAACACTGCGTATTTAACATTACTTTTAAGCAATAAAATGGCATGTTGATTCGTTTAGCTGATTCAACGCTTTATTTATCAGTGAATTTATTCTGACATCAGACTCCATCAAGGCTAATGACAAAAATTGATTCCAGATTTCTAGTGGCTCAATTCATGAGTTCATTTCACAATGGAAGTGAATTCTTAGGCGTGAATCCTGTTAGAACTGCGTTGCGTGTGATTACAGATCTGATTATATTTACATCTGGCCTCCGGACGTGAAAGCCGGTGAAAGCTCGTCATCATGAAATTTTGGTTGGATTAAATTCAAATATAAGCTGATAAATCCCTTTCGTGCCATTTGGCGTTGTTGTTTAAAGAGTGACATAAATATTCAATTCTTACCAAAATAAAAGCACATTTGGTTTCTATCTGTTTATAGAAACAGAATCAATATGTTTTACATTTCATTTGTTTTAATATCTCCATGTTTTTACGTGATGAAGTGCGCGGTCAAATCCCCATCGCAGGAAAATTGTATCCGTATTAAAAACATTTGACGTGAAAATACGTGAAAATACCTTTCTTCCTCTGAAGGTCAGACAACTTGACTTGCAAAACCTCAACCCTGCAAAGAAAACATTATACCATTATTTCAAATGAAAATGTGCAAAAAGTGGAATTAACATCATCGTTCCTACGTGAGATAAGCTTTTCCTCTCTCTCAAGACGTCTATCCGATTTGTAAATAGGTAATTAAAACTTCCTCCCTTGCTCTTCCACTCCCACCCTCTACGTCTCTCTCTATTTCAAGGACTCCATTTATTCTCAATCTAAGCTTTTGTTTCCTTTCTCCATCTTCCCGGGAAGATATCGGTGAGTCGTCCGGGAAACCCTCCAGAGCCCGTGCTCTGCGCAAATGATAATTCTCCGTGACGTCCCGCCTGCACCGACCGCATCCTGTAGGCTAATGACGCTGACGGAGCTGCATAGGGAACACTTAATGGTGACAGACGTGAAACACATCACGGGTGGCCGGTGACCATCCTGGATGCGAGCTGAGGGGTGCAGTGAACAAACATGCCTGGATTACTTGCGTGTTGAGGGAAGTGACTGACCAACCAAGGGCGAGAGTTGGGTAGATGACCAGCGGAGCATGAACAAAGAAGCCAAGGTTCTGCTGCCCTTAGGAACTCTGCTGACAAGCATGGCTTCTCTTTGTTTGTTTTGCTGCAAATGAGATGCATCTAGAGGCTGGCTGAGCGATGAAAAGATTTTTGGAGATGATATAGCTATTTGGAGTCAAATGTAAAAAGAAAACAGAAAAAAAAATCATATCGGAGCTTATTTAGATACCATGATGTGGAATTGTTGACATCCAGATGTCAAATATACAGTATGCGTTCCGATGCTAATGAATTTACTAGCCTTGAAATGTGATTTTTCCATGAGCCACATTCATGTTACATTATTTTAGGTAAAATGACAATGCCAAATTAATTTCACAGCAATCCTTTTGTAATAAAATTATTGGGGATGAAGTTTTTGTTTTACGTGCTTATGCATTTTTTTTTTTTGTGCCTCCTCTTGGTAAATAATTAAACTTGCTGCTAATCAGCCGGTAGTTTTGTCAGACACGGTGCTTGAACATGTCACTGCGTAGCTTAGCAAGCGTTTTATTCTGTTTATTCGAAACAGATACTTTGCTCAAAATCTGGATGGTGAAAAATTTAAGAAAAATATTCTAGCCCTAAAACAATACACCCAATATCATCTCGGGTGAAGGAAGTCAACTCGGTTGGTTTTCCTTATGGTTTCCAGGTTGACAAGTTCATCTAATTTTATAAGAACCATGACTTATTATAGTTTTTAGCAACTTTTAAAAGAACAAAATAACATTTAGCCACGTTCAAGGGTCAGAATGGCCTTAATTTTACATAAAGCGGACTGACATCTGTAATTCACATGTAATACATACATTAGTGTTCCAACAGATGATCCAACCACCACTAAATACCACGTGTGACAGGCTATATTTTTTAGTATTTTGCAACCAAGTTGTGTAAACTATGACTTGACTCAAATTCATTGGCTAATTATATAGTAGCTAGCTATTTTTATTTGATCATTAACTCATCACACTTCCCTAATGGAAAAAACTGACGTTTCCAATGCACCAAAAGCATTTCTTTTTCACACAAATATAGAGTAATATAACCAGAAAGGATGAAAATACCTCCTAAACAAATTGCTCATAGCAACATTAAAACTTATAACTATCAGATCCCTATGCAATATCCTATTTATTTATCCATTATCATATCATTTTATTATATGTGGTACATGTATCTGTTATATGGATACAGCATAAGGGCTCCCCTCAAAGGGCCACATGTAACAGTAACAGTTTAAATGTAACTAAATATAGCTAAATGTAACTTCCACTTGTTTGTCCCAGCCTGCACACATCCTGCCTATTTTTATTTATTTTATTCATTGCTATTAATTTTTGTCACTCTATTTATATTGCTGTTTTGTTGTAGTTGTGTATTTTTCACCCTCACAATTCCTTGATGTTGCCTGTTGTCACACCAGATGTTGTTGTTTATTTATCTGCTGTCTGTTTACTTGTGTTTTTTTTTTTTATTTCATTTCATTTCATTTTGTTTTATTTTATTTTATTTTATTCTGCCATGCTGTCTCCTGCCTTTCTATTTATATTTATATTCATATTAATTCCTTTTTTTTTTGACATTAGAACTGTTACGCTGCTGTGACAAAGGAATTTCCCCTATGGGAATCAATAAAATCTATCTTATCTTACCGATTGTAAGCAAATGTAATGTAAAATAAATGTAACTACTCCTTCATGTTAAATAATTCTGAATGAATTGAATCATTGTATGTTTTGTGGGAAATGTACAGTAGTTTATGGTTAATGCACACATTTGACTTATCAATTTTACAGACATTTTAAGACGTTCTTGCGGGCCGCATAAAACGACCTGGCGGGCCACATTTGGCCCGCGGGCCTTGCATTTGACACGGGTGATGTAGAGAAAAAAAAAATTAAATAAAAATTGATTTCAAAAATAAATACTGGAGAGGAGAGTTACAACCCCAATCCTAAGTTTCTCCATTGGAATGAACGGATGTCAGGATGATTAGCACACATAGACAAAGCTATGTGGAAAATAGGTCGTTTTAAAAAAGAAAAATAACAGATTAACACCAGCAACAGTCATCGGTAAACACCATCTTATCTTCTGACAGTAAATGAACGTCACAGTTTCCAATATTATGCCGATGTATTGGTGCGTCATCCTACTTCATATCGCAGAAAACGATCCTCTCCAATTGATACTAACCGCAGAAAAGTGGACGAGCCACATATTTGAGAACTGGACATGAGAATTGCTTAAAAAAAATCAATCCAAATGATCAACCATCAAAAATCAGGATTAAGTGTTCACTTTGCCAGTTGTAAATTCACCGGAAAAAAACCACTCAGCCCACTTCCATATTCAATTAGAGCCTAAATAGGGCAAGGCAAAGTGCAAATGTTTGTTTTTGTGTGGATATGTCCGTAAAGCGCTGCTGCACTTGGGCAACACATCAAAAACAAAAAAAAAAAAAAAGGGAAGTTCTAAGAAATAATCAGATGAATATTTCATCTGGTTGTTAAGATGAATGGGTTGGATACACGTTCTCAATAATTCATGAGCAAATACATTGACATCACAATTCAAATATGAAGTGTTTCCACTCCTCGGAGCATAAATGATCATATGATAAGGTGTAGCATTTTTTTAATATAGATATTTTTTTTTGATGCAGGCTGTTTAACCATCGTTACAGGGTAGAAAGGTTTTTTTTTTTTTTTTTTTTTTTTTTAGTGTAACCGCACCTTCAGCTGCGAGGTAATGACAACATCCGTTGAGTCAACATAAGGACTCGGTTACCGCAGTATCTCTCTTCCGCTGATATCATTCACTTTCACGCAATTTTCACAGCGAGCAACCGCACAACACTTGGAATTCACTTCAGAAGCGACGGCCACCGCTCGAAACGCAGCCATGTTGCAGATTTAACTGCTTCTTTTTTTTCCCCCATATTTGCACAATGTAGAGAGTGTGGGGTTTTTTTTTTAGTTGTTATTTCAAAACAAAAAAAAAAAAAAAAAAGAGAGCTAAGAAACAATGGCTTGTTTTCACGTCTCGCTCGGGGGGAGATGGGGGAAGGGGGGGGGGTTCCCACGCCAGATAATAAAGGAAAGATGAGGAAAAAACACGCAGGTTGCGTTTAAGTCAGAGCATCATCATCATCAGCAGCAGCAGCAGCATCAGCAGGAGCAGCAGGAGGAGAATCAGATGGGGAGAGGATAAGAGGATGGGGGGTAAATAAGGAGGATGTTTCCCTCCGTACTCACCTCTAAGGAATCCCCCGCCGTGGTTACAGCTGTCCGGCCGATGAGAAACGCTTCGGCCCGGCCATCGTCAGTCTCCCGCCGGCCCCCCCTCCCGCCCCCCGCACTCCCTGTCTCATTCGACCTCAGCCTTGGAGGACTGCGGTCTGCGGCGGTCTTAAGGAGATGCAGGGGCGGCCGCTCCGCTCGGCAGCATCATCGGCGACCCAGCGGCGGTGGCAGAGGACGTGCACGGCACGGCGCTGCACGGCACGGCACGGCACGGCACGGCACGGCACGGCGCGGCGCTGCGCTGCACGGCGAGCAAAGGAGCGGAGATGCCATGCGCGGAAACATACTATACTTTACGCATGTCTGCACGCAAGCGGGTTAAAGGCGCACTACTACTGTTGTCATAGCTTTTTTTTTTTTTTTAAATATATATATATATATATATTTTTTTTTTTTCAATCCCCGGTGTCACGAACACGGAGATGAAATGTAAAAACACTTGCAATTTAATGTGAAGGGGAAGCTTCAAAAAAAAAAAGACATCGTAAATACAGTCAAATTATATTTAATTTATATAGCTCCAAATTGCAACACAGTTGTCTCATGACATTTTCCATGTCGAGCAGGTTGGATCACACTCTTTAGAAAAAAAAAAAAAAAAAAGATTCATAGAAACCCAACCGGCAAACAAACAAATTAACGTGAAGGGGAAGCTATTTAAAAAAAAAAAAAAAAAAAAAGATTTTTTTTTTTAATTAACTTAATTTTGTATTATTTTTCATGTATTATGTATTGATATACTGCCCCAAAAAATAGACCGCAAAAAAACTCCTCCTGATAATAACAGTTACCCGATCAGAGACGAAATTCATTAATAGCTTTAATATTCATAAAGAAAGTGATGGACATCTGGTAAGACCAGAACCTGCAAAATGAGAGCTCAGGGAAAAGATATGAGAATGCTTTTATATGATTTTATGTTGACAGATTGAGAAACTCTTTTTACCCCAGAGTGGTTGTCGCTCTAAATTTGGCACCGAACACTTCCAAACGCTTGAACCTCGCAGACAGTCCAGTGCGATAAACCCTTTTTCCCCCAATTTTCACTTTTATACTACTTTATTCTTTCTACATATGTATCTATTTATTCTTGTAGATCCTTTTTCATATATTTTTTTAAATATATACTGCTCAAAAAAAAAAAATAAAGGGAACACTGACATAACACATCCTCGATCTGATTGAATCAAATATTCTTATGAAATACTTATTCTTTACATAGCTGTATGTGCTGACAACAAAATTACACAAAAATTATTGATGGAAATTAAATGTAATCAAAGTGGAAAAAAAACTACAAGCTGATCCAACTATATGTTATGTCCTTAAAACAACAAATTTCATCCCCATTACTTATAACGTAACTTTTTCCACATTTTCCTTTCGAAAAGATTGGCATTCACTTGCCATAGATGGGTCAAACAAGTACATGTACGTATTTGAATCTTTAATTGAGACATTTACTAACTTTGAATTAACGGCAAAGTATTGCAGTTGTAACATGACGAATAAATGGAAAAATAATACAAATGTATAAAATTAAGTCAAATTCAAGGTTACATTAAACTTTACACACTGGCTTCTCAAGGTGGTACACAATCGCTAATCAATAGTAAACTATCTGTTAGTTCCCATACTGTCCACTAGCAGAAAAGCTTTAACTTGTAAAACATATATTTCATTTGAGAAATACGATAGGTACTCACTAATAAATACAGAACCACCAAAGTAGGATTATATAACTTGATTATATTACAACTATTGCAGCTCCACCCCAACATGACAGCTGTGAGGGCATCTTGGAGATTCGCGATCAACATGTATCATTTGCAACAGGTAAAACTCAAGGCCAAATGTGACCCGCCACTTCATTTCATTTGGCCCATGAGAACGTTTTAAAAGGTCATTGTTTTAAAATAAATAAGTCAAACAAGTGTATTGACCATAAACTACAATTTCCACTATTCATGCAGATCACCTTAAGTGATGTCATCCCGCTATTAGGTCCCAGTGTATCCACATTAGTGCCATTTCCAACAAGTGGAACTGAGAAGTATCCTAAATCCCTAAATGTCCAGGAAGAGAAAATTAAAATAAAATCATTTTGACACCAAATTTGTCCAAGAATTAACAGCCAAACTACGATGGCAGTAGAATGTGTTCACTAAACCCGCATCCAAAAACATAGCAGCAGTGAAAGCTAGCTTTGTAACAGAGCAACTAATAAACATAATTTTATTTACATGTATGCAAATGCATATGCAACATTTTGGATATGAATGAGTTATAAATTTCAAGTTATTTACATGTAGTTACATTTTTACGGTTACCGTTCCGCGTCGGTAAAATGAGTTTGACACGCCTGAATTACAACTTTAAACCCAGTGTGGGAGCAGTTGACAAACCTTGTTAGGTGTTTGGAATGATGTTTAGAGTTGAAACTCTGAGCCGATGTCTATATTTTGACTTTCTCTTATGATTCCGAAACAAAGCCAGGCAAATTGTAAGATGTAAAAGTGTGTATTTACACAATTCGGTAACCATGATAACGCTTATCTGCTAGCTAGGGACACCCATACCGGCATTGTTTGCTTATGTGGAAATTGCTACAACAGTCCTCAAAATAAACTGAATATAAGGATCCATTAGTACTAAACTAAAAACTTTATTAGGAAAATATTGTACACAAAACATTCCCTCCACAAATTAATCTTTTTGGTTTGCTTAGTCAACTAAGGAAACTCAACCAGGCACCAACAGACTAATTCCAACCCAATCTTGTTTCCAATTGGTGAACTAGCTTTTTCCAAACTGTGCGTCTACAAACGTATAAGCCCCACATTGAAGCCCTTTAAATACCAGATAGTTCTTCTTCAACATTTAAGAATTCATTTGAGAATATGGTGGATGTCAGGGGGCCTAGAGAGGACGTAAGCAGTTGAGCAGTACATTAGGGTGGTGCAGGACATGTATGCTGTATGACAATGGTGAGGTGTGCCCGAAGAGTGACTGAGGAGCTCAAGGAAGCACCTCTGAGCCCCTTCTTGTTTTCCCAGGAATCACCATGGATGATGATGTTTGCAGATAACATTGTGATGTGTAGTGAGAACGGGGAATAGCTGGAAGAAAATCTTGGGAGATGGAGGTATGCCCCGGAGAGGAGAGGAACGAAAGTAGCCACAAGACAGAATGTGTTTGCGTGAATGAGAGAGACCGAAGAGGAATGGTGAGGTTACAGGGACCAGAGGTAAGGAAGGAGAAGGATTCAAAGTTCTGGGTGGCAACAGTCCAGAGCAATGGAGAATTGGGAGAAGAGTTGAAGAAACATGTGTAAGCAGAACGGAACAGACGGAGAAACATGTCGATAAAAGAGTATCAGTCAGAATCAACCGAAAGATGTGCAAAACAGTGGTGAGGCAAGTGATGCCGTATGGTTTTGACAGTGACATCGAAGACAAGAAGCAGAGCTGCAGATGTTGAGGTTTTCTTTGGGAGTGATGAAGATGAATAGGATCAGAAGCGAGTCCATCAGACAGACAGCACTTGTTTTGGCGATAAAAGTCAAGAGAGGCCAGACTTCGATGGTTTGAGCATGGACAGGGAGAGGGATAGTGAATGTCTGGCTTGGGACGCTGAGGTCGGAACTCCCAGGCAGGAGGCCTGGAGGCCTAGAGCAAGACCGAAGAGGAGATTTATGGATGTATTGGAGTGAAAGAGGACATGAAATTAGTTGGTATCAGAGAAGAGAATGCAGAGAATGGGGTTACATGGAGGCAAACTATTTGCTGCGGTGAACCCTGAAGGGAACAGCCGAGGGGAAAAGAAGCGGTATGAAGGATGCAATCATTTGGGTGATCTCTCCTACCTCTCACGAGTCCCTTCAAAGTGTCTGTGACCAGGAAGGTTTAGGTCTTAACATCACACTTGTATGAAATGAATATCGGACCCTGACGGCCTTTTACAATTCCTGATGTCACAACACAAATCCGACTTGTCGGCTTCTCTTTCACAAGTCAGACCTGAATTGAGATTGAGAAAATTGTCACGTCGATCAATCAACAACCTTCTTGTGTCGAATTCTGCACGGTAAAAGGCAAGGAGGGAAAGAAAGAGGAAAAACACATTTTTTCTTACAGCACAGGGAGATTCCGTTATCTCGGTAAAATAGAGATATGACATGAAACTGAGAAAAATATTCCAGTACATTGGGAGAACCGCCCTTGATATTACAAGATAATGATCTCAAAGAGGAAATAAATAGAACAAATTCTTTATCGTGGCACACGGAGTAAGGTTTCTGGATGAAAGCTCCAAGCTAGTATTCTCAAGCTTTGGAGACTCCTGAAATATGAGTAATTAGAACCCATTGTGATTAGTAAACCAAAAACAAGAAGGGGGAAAACACACAAAATACATCTCCTTTCATTATTTATTCATAATATTCTATAGTTTTTGATAAAATACACTTTGTTTACAAGTGTTGATTATTACATTACATTCACCTGGAGTTTCAGATGGAGATAAACAGACAGACATTTCAAACAAATTCCCCTAGAGACAAACGGGCTATTTTAAAATGGTGATTTTCCTGTTACATGTATAACCCCAGCCAGTTCTACGTGAAGTGTTCGTCTAAATGCACAAACAACAGAAAACGTCAGCGAGGGGATGGACGCGTGGGGAGAGGGGGAGGGGGTTGGGGGTGCTGTCTGACTCATTTTTGAGTCTTTTTTAACAAATATTTCAGCTGCCTCGGGGCTGGTAATGAAATGTTTCTCTTAATTTCTTTGCAGTGCATTCGGCTCCCCAAATCGAGGCGAATAAGTACAACATCCTGTCGTCGCATTCAGTTAAATGAGTCTATTCTAATATTCGTGGGGAGACGTTAAATGCATCTCAATAAAATAATACCAGCTTTAGGGAAATTACAATCTTAATTAGAAGAGTAATTTGCGACAAACTCTAGCACTTTAATTTAAAAGCAAATCGGCTTGGCGCTCCTCTCCATTTAACTACAAATACACTTAAAAGTAGACATGGAACAGTCCACTGACCCTAATATCAGTGCATCTCAAACCTGTGTTTACATTAGGTAATAACACAAATGTTGAAAGATACACATTGTGGATATTTTGATGGAAAAAAAAAACATAGACCCACAGATCCGCTGGAAGTTCAGGGCCATGCGAAACATCAGATACCAGGGCAACTTCAGTTACAAAATACATGTTCTCCGTACGACTGTCTCTCCAGCCTCAATGAAATTATAGGAATGGACAGCCAATATATTATTAGAGTAAATGCCCTGTTGAATTTAAAAAAACAATCAGCAAATAGATTTCTTTTATATTAAAATATATTAATTAAAATATATTACTTTGATTAACTAGTCAAACATTAAAAACAAGTTCTGATTATTGTTTTGTTTTTTTAAGGTGACTTTGGCGTTTTACCTTGGAAATAACTGATATAAAATGTACTTTGCACCTCTGGGAGAAAACAACAACCAACAACTATAACAACAAAAGTGTCTTAATTTGCAAAAGTACATGACCATTTTGAAAACCCTCCTGAGGACTTCATGTTTGCCTTTTGGGTAAAGAGAGAAAAAAAAAAAAAGCAATTTAAGCAGTGTTTTGTTTTTTTCTAAAACACCAATACATACACTGAATATTGCCTGTGACATTGAACCATGAACATTTTCACATGAAAAATGGATAAAGATCGATTTCAAACAAAATTATTTTTATGATTGCAACTCCTTTGCTTATTTAGAACATTTTCTTGTGATGCCAAAAAAAATAAAAATAAAAAGTTGACATGCAAAAGGAAATGCCATGCTTATCTTAAAAAATTGTAAGTACCGAAAAACAATAATTTGAAAATTCCCTCAAAATGTGTGCTTAACATCGACAAAAATGACTTAAAGATTAACAAAATATTACCTCAGAATCACAAAAAGTGATTAACACAATGGTGGTAAACTAATTCTGGTCACACTGGGAAGACACAGGGTTAAAATATTTGTGTTGTGTTTCTAGTGCACAAGATTTCCATAAATATCGATACCATGAAATATATCAATATCAAATTGTACGAAATGTGTGATATTGATTTCCACCCCTAATTTTGAAAATAAGAGTTTAGTAGTACTACACTCCAAAAAGTGAAACCAATGTATCTCATCAATGTGGGAAATCTCCCTTGGACTGACCAAAAATGCTTGGAATATGTCATTATTTTGAAGGATACATGTCACAATTAAATTAAAAAAAGATCTTTTTAAAGTGAAGCGTTACAGCAGTTTGTTAATCGGCACGTTATATTACACCTCCAAATCACTTTGAAGGAAGCTTTCCATGCAGAACCACCCCAAACAGTTTAGACTGATTAAGCATAGCATGCTAGAACATTTAGCGTTTCAAAGTGTCTTTTACTGCCTTCCTTTCCACAGTAGAAATCATTTTATAATAAAATGGATATGCTTAAACGTGATCTTGTTTTGTATCGATAAAATAATTTTTTACATCTAGGCATATACAATAAAAACTAATATTTACAGTGAAATTAACAATTATCTTCATTTTTGTCCCCTTGCTGTGTGTTTATATATATTTTTTATTTTGTGCCACATTTACTATTATTTATTCTAACTATACAGACATACAAGCATGAAATA
This sequence comes from Fistularia commersonii, assembly GCF_037954325.1. NCBI lineage: Eukaryota > Metazoa > Chordata > Actinopteri > Syngnathiformes > Fistulariidae > Fistularia > Fistularia commersonii. The sequence goes on along the minus strand of NC_141284.1, from coordinate 26,425,006 downwards.
TCACCACATAAGAAGAGAATATATCTACAAACTGACTTCTAGGGGGGAAAAAATGCAGGTTAACACAGTAGGAAGTGACGAGACCTTGACCGAAAAATGGAAAAGGTCTCGATCTGCAAAAAAGGCAAAATGATTCCACCCCCCCAAGTTTGAATCTAAGTGCTTTTTTTAACGTACTACTTTATATTCAGGCTGTTTCCAAGTGTTTCACCCTGTTATGGTTAGTCAGGACACGATCCGATGTGCAATCAATAAGTGAATTTTTATAAAGTATCATTCAAAATTCCATGTTTTTTTTTCTAAAACTATACATGATCTTTCTAGTTCATAAATCTGAGAAGGTTCAGTAATAAATGTACAGTTGTATATAAAATAATTATTGTAAGTTGCACTTCCCTGCCATGTGTGCATAAATGCCTAATAGGAGGTACTCTACAACCGATGATTATCATTAGCGCCCCTTTTTTTTGCCTTTGAATCATAAATGATTAGGCCCAATAATAAAAAGTGTCAGTCTAAAACACAAGTCATTATTTTCTACAAAAATAGCAACATTCATTTACTCCTCCATTTTTAACTACACAAATATATATATTTAAAAAAATATATCACACTAAACCTAACCATGTGCAAACATTGCCAGACGTAACAATTCTTCACACATCCGGCAGACTACTGATTTGATTGAAAACTGATTGACATTTCTACCAAAAAACATTGCACAAATAACTTCTTTCCAAAGATGTTGGTGAAAGTAAAGACCATCCAGTGTAAATCTTTGCCTTTGGAACAGTGACCGCATGCTGGCTCTTTTGTATGGTGCGTGACTAATGTGCTTTATGTCGGCGATGATCCTTTTATTGATTCCGAATGACCTGCTTTGTGCCTCAATTCGGTACGAATCGACACCTTTCTCTCGTCTCCGATTTCATGTCACCGTACCACTAAACACGAGACGCACAGTTTCGAGGGGCCGATGCAGTCGTCGTGACAAAAGGCGCCGCACCCTTTGCACATGATCATCGCCTTCAGTCGGCAATAGCATTTAGACTGAACGTCCTCCATGCCGGGGCCCTCGATGAAGGACTGCTCGGGCGAGGGTTCGCTCGGGTTGCTGTGCTCTAAGGAGTTACTGGGTATAGTGGTGACAGTCACTGAGAAAGACATGACGCTCCTGTGGACGCCATTGCCTCTGTCCGCCTCCAGCGAGGGTGAGGGGGCGGCTATGCCTGCAGTGCTGTGATTCAAAGTATGAGGTACAGACATGCTGATAGTGCCACCGTAGCACGATGCTACCACAGATTCCTGATTGTCAAGTTTTGTGTGGGTGTGAATGGCAGACAACCGCTGGTGATTGTGGTCTATTTGTGTAAGATATGGCTCGGAGTTTCCTCGATTACGGGTGCAGGGATCGAATTGCTTCCGCTCCGGTAGAGACAAAGGCCTGACGTCTTTGGCTTTCACGCAGGCGCTGTTATTATCGGCACAAGCTAAACTGTCCTCCGATGCAGGCTCGCTCTTTACGTGGGGGCAACGCCGGGTGCTTCCTGCTTCGTCCGACTGGTTCAGCGGGTACTCCTTGTGCTCTGATTTCACCTCAAATACCTCGCCCTCCTTAAGCATCTCTTCGCCGTCCGCGCTTTCCCTTTTTAAATCGAACAAGTTCGGGATAGCAGACTGGTACAACCTCTTGCTCTCTGCCCCTCTACCATAGGTGGACACATTGAGAAGATAGTGTCCTGTCATGGCGGGCCTGGGCGCCCTCTTACGGGCCAGAAAGCCTACAGAGATCCTGGGTTGGCTGAGATGCTCGTCCACGTGCACCATTTGATGGGCTTCATACCGGGGCGGCTGTGGCTCTAGAGCCTTATAAGGCTGGCTCTGCTGGACTTTCCTCTGCATTAGAGTCTGTAGGATCTGCTCCTGCGTCTCCTTATCAGGGAGTTCTCTATGATGTCTGGTGTATTCGGAGACAACCCGTCCTGCTGTGCTGAATTGGTTTGCCACCTGCTTATCGGCCTTGTGTTCAGCGCCGCCAGCAGTGGCTGCTAGGGACGTCTTCCCCCTATTACTGGAGGGCAAACAAGACATCTTTACCTCCACCCGCGCCAGAGGCTTTGGGAGGATTTGCTCCAAAGGAACCTCTTTTCCCTGCAGAAGCTGAGTGACCAGGGGGTTGTTGGCAGGGATACAGGAGCTGGTCCTGTTGGAGGATCCGGCAGAAGAGGGGACTTCCTGAACCCGTGAAGAATGTGAAGATAAAGGAATGGGATGTGATGAGGAGTCTGAATGCTTCTTAACGGCATTAGGCCCTGCGCTGGCACTGCAAGTGGAGACACCTTCCTGTTTGACATCGGTTTTGTTGGAGTTAAATATCTGCGACTGATTCGGAGTAGGAGGTGCGGTGCTGTTCACGGGAACTGTGCTGCTTTTACTGTTACTGGTGTAGATTGGCGACCTGGTTGTCGCCTGCGGGGACGTTGGGATGGGATTTAGGGAGGTTTGTTTCTGCTCCGCGCCACCTCCGCCTGGTCCTGGGCCTGGCACCGATCCCTTCGAAGCAGATGACATCGCCGCTGCAGCAGCTGCTGCTCGCTGCGCACGAGCGAGCTGAGCTTTCGCTTTGATGTCGGCCAAAGTGCGAGCACCAGTCCGTCCCGGGCTGCTGAGCGGGGCAGGGAGAGGCGCTCTGGGAGAGATCTGGATTGGTGACACAGGGACGGGAAGAATTCTTGACACCGGAATCTGCAAAGTCACAAGACGGTGAGTATCTCTTGATGGATGAGTATGAGAAAGAGGACAACCTCATCGTCAACAAGTTAACCTTAAGGTAACTGTAACTATTCCTACTCCAGAGCCTTTCACACTAGCACTATGAGTATGAAATGATTCAGACATTGCTGAGGAGCTGTATGGTTGCACATAAACATCTCGCATACGGTTTTCCTGTCTCCTGCTAGAGCAAAGGTAAAGACGTGCAAAGTCTGTATATCGTCTGATTGAGCCCAAGTGTGAACAAAGCAGCACCCCTCGGGAGTTTTGTAGGTAGAACTAGTTGCTGATGTTTACTGTGCGGCTGGAGTGAGACACATACAGTACATGTACACCAGTGAGGTACAGCCAAGTGAAATTTAAGGCAAAATAATGCTTATAAATCGGTCTTTCCCATAGGGACCTCTTATTCAGAAAGTCGTCTACATGTGTTTGAAAGGGCCTCAACCCAAAAGAACCATCTTTTTTTTTTTTTCCCCCCACAAAACAGAACATAACCCAACAAATGTATTAACATGCGTGCATGTACTGAGTTTATATTCTACAATTGCTTCTGGAGATTGAGAAGGTCTCGATTTTAGAGGTTGGAATAAATTACGGAAACCTCTATTAGATAGCTGGCAAAAGAAAATTAAACCTCTTGGAAGAAATTGGAAATATGGAGGAGAACATGCTAAAAGTAATATATGTTGATAAACAGTCACTCCTACCTTGAGGGGTGGAACTCTCTGATTTGATATTAGTGTAGGTGTAGCAGGGCTGGATATGGAAGATGCTGGAGGCGATACAGAGGAGACGGAGGACGATGATGAAACTGAGGACATACGGAGTCTTTTCTCTGGAATCAATTCCCCCTCTATCTCACCGGGAGACTTTCTTTTTAGTGGTTGAGAGTGGGCTCCAGGCTCAGGCATGACCCCCTCACTCTCTGCAGCGGGCTTAACCACAGATACGGGCTCATTCTCTTTTAACTCTGGACTGGCCTTTGGTGGAGAGTCCTTTATGACAGCGAGCTGAACGGGCTCGGCGTCCTCTTCCTTGAATTCCCTCTTATGGTTGGTTTCGGGCAAAGCCCCTGCTGTGGCCTTACCGGTCTTCTTCTCGACCTCTAGCGCTGTCGGAATCGGCGTCGGGCCCGGCAGAGCGGTAGCATTTAACCTGCGGTCCTCTGCATGCTGAGAGCGCCGAGTCTTCATGGGCTCGATGATGGAGAGAGTCTCTCTCTGAGCGGGCGGCACTTTCAAAGGCTCCTGTGACGGTTGCTGTGTTTGCTTTGTGTCTTTGACTGTGGCTGCGACTCCATCAGGCTGACCGCTGCTGTCCTTGGTACCCTTCATTTCCTCCTGTGCTTGAACGCAAGGTTCTGCATGATGTGTGGGGGACTCTTGATTCAGATCAGCCTTTGTCAAGACTTTGGATTCTTCATAGCTGAGTCCAGAACTGTACAGACAGAAAAAGGGGGACAGTTCAAAGTCGGACAAATAAACAAAACAAAAATACAAATCAAGTCATTTAAGAAGTATAAACATTCTTGTTAGGTTAAAAAGGGCTTTTATAGTCTCTAGAAAATCTGTTGTTTTTTTTTTCTTATGGATAAGTAAAACTGCAGTTTTCGCTTTAACATCAATGATGTAAGTGATGATGATTCATCTAGACTCGGAAAATGAGAGCTCAAAAAATAATAATGCTTCCAATCTAGACGTTCTTTTCAGAAGGCATGAAGTGATTCGGCAGCACGTCTCCAAACATTGTTTGCGAGGGTGGTAGCACATGAAACCAAATTAAATAGATAAAAACAGTTATTTGTAGAATATGCCACATTCATTTGGACACGTCTCACAACAGTGTGGAAGACTCCCCTACATTTAGATCTATTTTATGGTCTATCTTCTCCATTGTTAACTGCTTGGGTCTGTCTGTTCAGCCCAGAGGGGAGAAAGACCTGGCTAAAGAATTGATAATGTTACAGAAACAGCGCCGGCAAGCACTGGGCAATGCGGTTCAAAAACACTGCTCTGGGCAATAATTATTACTGGTAGACTCATAAAATGTGAGCGGTTCTATTTTATCAATTGTAGGCCTAACATGTAGACTCATTTGAATCTGTTATCTTGAGTCCAAATTGAAATCAACGGACAACATACTTTTCTCCATAATAGTTTTCAAAGAACGCTTCCTTCCAGTGCTCAACTTTCTTCTCCTTCTCAATCTCCTGCCGCATTCGTAGCTGCAACTCAGGAGTGAACTCCCCTGTAAGGATAGAAATTAAATCTGTGAATGCTCTGTGGAGTCACACTGAGCCTTGGTGACACATTCTCTCTCTGAATGCAAAGTGAATGCAGTTATTATTGGTCGGGAGCAGCGGCACTGACCCTCAGCCAGTCTCTCTTTCCAAGACTGGGCTGCCGATGTGAAGAACTCATTGTTTAAGGCAGAACTAGTGACCTTCAGAAGGCCGTCCATGCAGGCCTGCGGAGAGGAGGCACAATGTTATGACTAATATCATCACAATCACTCTCCTTCCTCAACACACTGGGTCATGTCGCATACGTGCACTTTTAGAATTAGTGAATTCAGATTTACAGATCGACAAATATTTACAGGATGAGAGATGAATGATACATAGCATAATAAATGTACACTCTACATTGAATGCTAAAAAAAAAAAGTATGCCTAATTTTAGAGCCACCTGCTGGTCAACTTCAGGCAGAAGCCTGAGCAGCCTCTGTTGGCAGTCTGGGGGCAGGACAGAAAAGGTGTGCTTGTTGATGATTGCCCGCAGGTTGGTGTTAACCAAAATAGAGTCTGGTGTCTCTACATCTATTTTACACTTGGTACGTTTCAGCTGCCCTGCAATACAAAACAGGACATAAGTACAAACCATGATAGATCCACGGATATATTAAAAAATAAAAATAAAGAAATCTAATGATACAAAAAAAAAAGAAGTAAAGTTCTCGGACACATTTGAGATCAAGAGTTCGCGTAATAAATCGCGTTGGCGAAAGAGGCCTTGGAATTTTTGCAGTTTTTTTGGGTGGGAAATTTCTACTTGATTCTCAGCTAAACTCAGTTAGGGTGAACGGCACACTCACCGGCACTGAGACGACTTGATCTCTGTGAAACCTTCCTCGGTACAACTGCGTGGCAAAGGTCTGGTAAGACACAAGGCAAACGTAAAGACAACACGTCAGGGGAAAAAAAAAAAAGGGACAATGATCTGAAATTGAGCCCCTAAAAAGATGTTCTCACTTGTTAGATTTGTAGTATCTGCTAAAATAATTTGAGTATTGTGATTTGACTGCATGAGCTTACGAGCACGATTAAACCAATCGCTGCCAAATTAATCTCTCTTTTACAGAATACAGTGTTTATAAATCTTCTGTCCGGTTTCCCATTTCCACACTGGTCCAAAAGTAGGGATTATGTGCGATCACTCAACCAGAAGTAATTGTTTTGCAAGAAAGTAAGAGGAGCAAAGAGCAACAGTATCAAGCATTGTGACAAAACAGGATGCAGCAGCTTGGAGTGTGAAAGCATCCAACAGAAGTTTCTGGAGTTAATACTTCTAGTACAAAAGCAGCTGTGGCTGAGCATAAAGACGGATAGTAATTGTTGATTTTCTCTTAAGTAAAGGCTGATAGGAGAGGAAACAAAAATGCGTTCCATTAATGTTCTTTGACAGGATGGCATTTGTAAAAATTAAAGTATTTAGACTTTCATCAACAGCGGTTGTTTTTGCTTGGCAATAAAGCAAGTATTCTGCGGTTCCAGAAATGACACTCCCAATTGCCTTGTTCAGTAAAATTATTATTTCAGACCAAAAAGCTGGAATCACTCAAGGCACTTTCCATAAGCAACCACAGTGTGAAGGGATGGGATCAGCTAACATCGAAGCCACAGGTCTGAATGATATAAACCTGATTTCAATAGAAACATTATTAAATTGATGATTACTACGGTACCCGAAATCCTAAAGCTCACCAGTAATATGCCTTCAAATATCAGCCAGTGTTTCCTTCTCACACTGAATGGTTGATTACAAAAAAAAGTATAACTACAAAATACTTGTATTATGCTTGTCTACAGAGTTTTCCTATTAACTAAATTTGTTTCACGGGTAAATGTTGTAAAGAAGGTAACTGTTACTTGCAATGACTTCTCATTGTGGTATCCACAGTAGTTTATGAGTTACCTTTCTCTAAAAATAATAAACTCAATCGTTTGCTGTGGAATTTCATTTTTTTTTTGTTCTTATCTTGAATGGGCTGCATGTGTCAGGACAGAATATAAATGTGTAGAAAAAACAACAACAAACGGTCGCAAAACAGAACTCCATTCTAAAAGAGTTAAATAAAATTGGGAGTTTCAGTTACCGCCATCAATACAGATGAAGCTGCTGAGCCGTCTTCGAGCATTTCTGTCTCTGATTCTAAATGTCTGTAGAAACCCTTTCAACCCTCAGCTGCCTTGCAGCTGATCACTGCTGCAAAGGAAACTGCTGACTAGCAAAAAAAAAAAAAAAACCTTATCAACTGCTATAGCAAAGGGTCTCTGGCATGTCAGGTGTGTTTTCTGTTCACATTGAAAAAAAATAAAAGTGTTTGTCTGGGGTTTGGCCTGCCATAACTGCGATGACTCTACATTGGACCGGGCTCTTACTTTCTCCGGCTGATCAGGATTGGGTTGAAATTTTCAAGGCACATTGAGAATTCCAAACCCTTTTTCACAACATTTACATAATGGGTCTGTGAGCCAAACATTATGCTATCAGTCTACCGGTCAAAGTCAAGGAGTACGTCATAGGAGATGGCAAACCACGAAGGAAAATACAAGCAAATTCTTTAGTGCTAGACTTTCCGCCAGGGCATTAAGATGCAAGGCAGACATCACATCTCTTTTCTTGCACTGTGTCACTGCAATGGGTAAAAACACATGTTAGTTGTTTCCAAGGCTCCACAGCTAAAAGTCTCTGCAGGGTTGATACCGCAAAGAGGGAAACAAAGAGGCTGACCAGTTAGAGGCTCTCCAAATGAAGATGCTACAGCAGGGCAAAAAAAGGACTATATTCTCTCATCTTATACTTACCAGTTTTGGTAGTAATGTTGTCAGCCATATCTTTGATGGTTTTGAGAAGCAGCCTGGAATTGGAGCTGGTTGGCATTGCCCCGTGTCTGCGCTGGTTTCTCTGCTGCTGCTGCTTCAAGGCCTAAACAAGAGCAAAAGAAAGTTGGAATAAATTGCTGGTAGCTGAAGAAAATGAGAGCAAAAATGTGTAGAGCCCACTGTTTTCCTGCAACTACTCCCCCTGGGCCACTTGCCTGCTTAAATAACAGCTAAATAGAAACTTTGATTGCGTAATACAAGCGTAAATCATCTCTGTGTGTTAATCTGTGAAGAAATAGGATCACCCAAAAAGCATTTTATCAAAGATTATAGAAGAAACCAACTCAAATTGCTTCAGTTTATTAAATACAAAAGTAATTACAGAGTGAAAATACACAGTAGCTTGTCAACAGCACAATTTTCTAAGCCATCTCGTAATCTTCCTTTTGCCTAATAAATTCCTACAAATTGGGTCCAAGAAAACTAAAAAACTGCAAACCAACACAGATGGAGTGAATTACAATCTTTGCAATCAAGTGAAATCTAATTAAATGGAACGAAAAAAGGCACAAGGCAGCCAATAGGAAAATGCAATAAACCAGCTACAAGCATTTTTCCCTGACGCCTCATTGTTTCTAAATAACCAGCACAAGATGTTAAACTAACGGAGTCAGGACAGATAATGAGAACCAACACTGGCAATGCTTTACATGTGGACTGAAAATGGGCATAAAATCCAGTTGGGCTTTTATGAAATGAATCAAAAGTAGATGTGGCCTTGAACAGTCTTCCCTGGATAATAGTCCACTACTCTGTTACACTGTTTTTTAACCTCAACCCATCAAATATGTCTCAGTACATTTCAAATACAATTTGAAGTATGTTTGATATCTTTTAAGCAAACGCCAAGTAATACTTTCAGATGAGTGAAATACAATAAAATGCCCCTTCTTTTACGATGACAGGAAAGGCTGCGCTTTCTTTTTCCTGACCAAGGCCCATTTTCCTCATCTTTTGGTTTTGAAACGATTAACAGGGACAAAAAGTGTTGGAATGTTTCTGATATTAAGCCAGAACAAGCTAGTGCAATGTCGAACAAAGCATAACTATGTGTCAACAATGTCCAGAATGTTTAGTCCGAGTAGGTTTTGCTGATGAAGGAAAAAGACAAGAATTACGAGCGAGAGGGAGAGGGAGAGGGAGAGCAGCTGACAGACAGAGGACAACTGATCAGACACTGAATTACAAACTATCAATAAAATTATATTCCCAAGGTGGGGGGAAAAAAAAAACTACAGAATTTTCTATTTTTTTTCTGGCTATTTTTCATCCATTTTTAACGCTTTTCTTCAGTAAAGATTTGTGATGAATTACAGGTTTTGAGCACAAAAAGTACAACTAAAATTACTGCAGTAACTACTTGGTGGTGTTTAACAAAGTTGTAATTGATCAACTTTGTAACAACACACTTTGCAGATTTAAAGAAAAAAAAAAACATTATGGGAAGGATTCATTAAAAAAATTCTTCCAACTACATAAGGCTTAAATTTAAAAATCAAAAATACAAATGTCCAAAATGCCCTTTTGGGATTTGATTTGAGCCCATGCCATATAAAAGAATGGCTGCAGAACTTTGCACATTCCTCTCTGGCCGAAGCTCTACCCTCCCACTACACTTTTTTTTTTTGAAAAATAGCCTCTGCAGTTTCTGCTCTATCTCACTGTCACTCATTCAAACCATGGCATTTTAAATCATGAACTTTTTGGCAGGAGTGAAAGTTGACACCGAAGGTTGGTACCATTTACGATATTATGTGTGAAACTCTGCACTTGTCGTAGCCGTAGAGAAGAACTAGGTCGAAGTTTGAATGTGCCAGAGCATGTTTTTGCTTGTGTTGCAATGTGGAGTCTAGAGATTTGTATGAGTGAATGTGTGCATGAGGGTGTGGCACGAACCCGTGAAACATCAGATGTTAGCTTTTGTGCAAAAACCAAGGCGCACTCTCGACCACTACTACGGAACAAAAAAATTAGAAATACAGAAGAATCCAGTACCTGTTTCAAAGCTTTCTTGCTGTGTTTCTGCGAGGGAGAGATGAGCTTACTGGTGGGAACAGAAGGCGATGAGCATCGAGGCTGTGGAGATGACGGCTGCGACTGCAGCTTGGAGGGAACTGTGATACAAAAACACAGATGTTACAAAATACACTTCCTGAGGGAGGTGTGTACATTTTATCGCATCACTCTTTTGTACTGATGAAACTGAAACCACTACTGTGCACAAAGGAGCAGATAGCATTACTTTTGCCAAAACATCTTGCTAGAAAAAGAGGTTGGACTTCTGGAAGGTTCCCTTTGCTGTCTATGGTTTTATCAAAACATCTTTGGATTGTAAGGACGTTGCAGTTGTTTCTTCTCCGATGCAACTTCATTTCCATTTGACTTTGTGAATCCCTGCATTGATTAGTTCAAAAATAACGCTAAACTGGAGTCCTCCCACTCAGCTGTAGGCTAAGGTTATTTGCTTGGCAGTTTCAAACTTTTGCATAATGAGGAAGTGGTCACAGGTCATGCTGAAAAAATACAGTTTCCTGTTGAACAGTTGCTTAGATTATGACAAAAAACAGAGAACTTATGAGAGTCGGTAGAAAAAAAAAAGAATTAATTATTTCTCTACTTGACTAAATGCTCATTGGCAACATGCACTGTGGGATCATGTGTTCAGTTGGCGCTGTAGATTTTTTATTTTGGAATTCTGAAAAAGCCTCTCTCATTGCATCATATCAAATAAATCTGGGTTTTGTTAAAAAAATATATATATATATTTATGAATAACTTATTTCTATCAGCTTGCCTTTTTATAATCACAGCCCCTGTACAGCCTGAGCTTTGTCACATTTGATTGTATTTTTTTATTCTTTAAACTCATGTCTGAGTATGCATCCCCTTATGCATACTTAACAATGAAAAAGTTATTAAAATCATGATAAATGATATGATTATAGGATGCATGTTTACTGCGGTGTGGCTACAGGGCTCTCCAGCCATGCAGCAGCAAAACTGACAGCTGTGCATCTTGACAGATATGATGACTTGCAAAACAAGCCCAGTCAGCTACAGGGAGGGACAATGTAGCAGAAAAGCGAAGAGGGGCTGCTGCTATGTCTTCGGCTGACGTGAATTGGCGAAGGCTGCGGTCAGGCTCACTGTGACCATCTGTGCTGCCAATGGTCAAACACAAACTAACAGCTCACAGCAACAGTTTATTTTGCCACCTTTTGACAGATATAGCATTGCATTTAATTCATTCAAATCCTATGGACAACATGAAGAACACAAAGAATGCAAATGTTATTTTCTCAAAGGACAATGCACAGCACAAGTCCTTCATGGACCAGTTGTGAGATGAGTATAAAAGTCAGCTTTTACTAGCATTATAAATGAAGCTCTTTTCATCCCAGGTATCATATTATGTAGTGATGCTGTATGTTTTTAGACGAAACCACTTTCCTTGGCTGGTAGATCACATCTTTCGCTGGCCTCTTAGTAACCAGAGTGAAGAACAGGGTGTGAACTCTCATGATAAAATCCTCTGAGAAACAGCAGGGGGCTTTTTTTTCTAGCATGCAGCGACAGCCCTCATCCTCAATAGACAATGAGCTCCCATACGAGGACATGTTCGGGTACAAAACAAGCCTTTTACCGGGAATTTCTTACGCTTTTCAACCCGAGCAATGTCAAAATGACCACATGAAGAGGACAGGGACCAATCAAGTCAGCTATGACGGAGACCTCAGAGTGAATATGATGTCGCTAACTATAAGTGTGTGCTGCAAAGATGCTAGTTCCTGTCTCTGACAGTCTGAGAACGTTAAAACCATGTCTTGAAACATTGTGGAATAAAAATGAATAACTGCCAACATTATGGCAGCCTATGACTTCAAAATACATTGAATCTTACAGACATATTTGGTTCATGCAATCACAGCCTTCAGTCCCTTTGTAAGCACAGTCTGAATATCTTTTTATTTTCATAGCTTTGCCACAACTTTTGCTTTTCTAAGTTCCCAAAAGCTTCACATACTTTTGTGCTTCATTTGTGGACAAAATTAAATTTTGTTTTTTTGTTGTTTTTTTTTTTTGTTGTAGTTGGTCTTTAACAACTAAGTGGTTCTTTATGTGATGGTGCCAAAACTGTCCCCTCTGCTGTTGCAGCTGGGAACTGTAATAAACTCGCACTGACACTCCCCCGGAGATCACAAAAAGGCTGCAATTACACGCCCAATCTCTCTTATGTGGGATCTTCAGACATCGGCAATAAATTTCCAAGTCTGTCAGAAACAAAAACTAGCACGGTTAGTGGACGGACGATCGTGCAGAGCTGTGCCTTACATTATGTTACAAACAGATTTTTCCCTATAAATCATGCCCAAAAATGTGCACGGTAAAACAGACCCTGACTTCAAAAATGACAGAAATTTTACTCTGCTGCAGTTGACAGGGTATTTTTCACAGAGTATCAGCTGCACTTTCTGAGAGTTTTTTACTACAAGATTGGGTTGAGTTGTTTTTTCCATTTCCAAAAAAAAAAACCAAATCCTGCTATGTCAGTCATCTGGATTGTGACACTCCTCATGAAATCAAGCACTATTCAATTATTTATAAATACATTAAGCGTTTACATAGTTTTATGCTGGTTCACTCACTTTAGATACGTGCAGGACCATGTTGAAATTTGTACGGGCGAAAAATGGAAACATCAAACGATGCATTTGAAAGTTAACTATGAACACAATTGGAAAATACTCCTACTGATTCTAAAGGAGGGATCTCAGAAAAAAAGTTAAATTACAACCTCTTTGTGATACTCTGAATAATACAAGAAAAAGTACATAAAGAGTGCAATGACAGTACCTCTTCGCATCCACTTCCTCCTCCTGCCCTCCGGAGTGTTGGCACTGCTATTGTTTTCTGTGCTTCGGGAGTCGGAGAGATTGTCGCTGCTCTCTTCAGAACCCTCCTCAGACAGCTCCTTGGCTACATCCGAGATGTCCTTCTAGATAAAACACAAGACATGCCATACATGATTTTTCATGTGACCAAGACAGCAAAGAGGACAAACAGCCAGTGCTCAACTCAAAATCACCCGTTGGCTCACAATGTAACCACTGTAAGATCTGTTGATATATTGGTCTTTTTTTTTGTTGGACTCGCCTGTTCACCGACAATACTCATCGTTCCAGGAAACATATCAGAAATCAGAGATGATTTATTGATCCGAAGGCGAAATTTGTCACACACTGCATTAAACGAACCTTTAATGTGTAAACTCCCATTCTGCCCGGAACTTTGTAGAAGATCCCCTCCTCACCGCGAGAGTTTGTGTGCAGCATTGCATTCAGACATGCCAACGGCGAAGTTCCACTATATCATTAGAGAAAAACGCAAATTACATATCAGTTCCCAAATAAATCAGGACAGCTGGGAGAAAAAAAAAAGCAAGAGGGCTGCTCTGATATCTGGGGAGAAACTGCTATCATGCATCAGGAGGAAACATGTGAGTTCAGATTCACATTAGTGTACTGGTGAGGCAAATTTAATGTATGCTCAATTGTATAAAACGCAAGTTCAAGACAAATGCATCATTGTGGGGGGGGGGGCTGATACTCAGATTAAACTAGTGTGCTTGTTTCACAATAACTGCCAAGATAAGTGAAACTTTTTCAGAACAAAGAGGCTCATTAAGAGCACACACTGAATCAGATTTCATGGAACAATGACACATAATAAAGAGGAAAAAAAAAAAGCGATTTCTATCAGCTTTCCTTGGAAGTATGTGGATTTAAACGTAGATAAATGCTGGAGACGCTTGAGAAAAGTGACGAGTGGGTAAAACACATCTGTTGCATTTTTCAGGTTCATATAGCAGTCATATAATTGATTTAACTCGCACCAACACAACCAACCAAAAATGTACCAGATCATTCACCACATCAAGTAAAATACACTTCCATCAGCTCCCTTGTTTTCTTTTATTAAACATTTAATCATACAGGACAATATAATCATGATTTTATGCAACGAGCGGTTACAGAAGCGCGGTTTATCGTGAAATACGAAAACTCTGTATTTCTGCCGTTGAACCTACGGCAAGTTATGGTTAATAACGTGCAAACAGTAGAACCCACAAAAAAATAAAGAACGCATTGCAGTGAGTTTAAGAATTAAGTGAGTTAAATTGAGAAGTGGCTGGGGGGGCTAAGCTTGGTCTTACCTTCTGGTTGACAACAGTGACAATGAAACAAAAAGAAATGAAACAATTAGAGGTTGAGTTAAATATTCACTGTGTTGTGAACGAGAAAAAGGAGAATGCACGACACAAGTAATCAGTAACAGAAAGAAAGTGAGAGAGAGAGAAGGAGAGAGAGAGAACGCTGGCGTACTCGAGAACATCTTCACCAATGCGTGAATGAGTACCTTATTTCTTTGAGCCTTTCTCTTTGGATCACTTGCAAGATTTCTTTATGGCTCATTGGTGTGTTAGGGTATTTCTCCAAAACCTACAACAAAGACATTTTTTTTAAGTATGACACGAGAGCTATTGGACTTTTAATATTTAAGATATCATACAAAATAAAAGTTTGATGGATGATAAATATAAATACATTGCCCGACTCAGATAGATCTAAAGATAAATAAACACACGACTAGTCTGTTCACATGGGTAGCTTTGAACTTAGGTTGCCTCCAGGCTACTGCAAGTGAAAAATAAAATGTTGACATTTTTAACTTTACAACAAGTCTCCACAATACAACCGTGTGTTAAAGATAATGTGATACTGAAACCATTTCTATGATATTTTATACAGTATTACATGCAGATCTCATGCCATTTATGACAGAGGAACTTTTCCCTGAACGTTGAAGTAAGAAAACAAGAAAAGAAGTCATAATACTACTGCAGAACGGCACCGATGCACTTCAGATTAAATAAATAAAAACACTGGATGGAAACACTAAAAGCAAAAGCATGTCAATGACAGGTTGCCACTAAAAAACACTGTCGCTACATCCGCGATATATTTGGATGTTGGGGTTTTAGCTTGCGTTTCATTGTAACGATGCGCTAAGAGGTGTCAGAAAAACTAACTTCGGCTTTACCACCGCGTACCTCCAAAAGAGTTAAAGTTTGCAGGGTGTCATCGGCCAGTTTTCATATTTTCGGCGAATAAGAGTAACGGTCGTCTGAACAGGTAACGTAGGAGCCGGTCACACCTTGACGTCCCAATTAAGAAGTTCGCCCGACGCGTCTGTGTGCCGCAGTCGTTAGCATGCTAAGCTAGCTGTCATGCTAGCGACATGTCTAAAAAACGAATGTCCGGAGTTGACGCGCAAAATAACGTCACGGTCCGCCGTGAGAGACATGTGCCGCGCCGGTCGAAATCCAAACACCGCACGGTTGCTCGTCCGCGGCAGTAAATGGAATTCGGAGGAACTCACTGACGAGGTGGATTGTGCTAGCGGTAAGCTAGCACAGCTAGCCCGGCTAACGCTGAGCGCTGACGCGAGGGTGCACCCCCGCGTCCAGTGTGTCTTTTCTGAAACCCCCGACAGCCGTGACACCCTAAACCTCCGCGGGATAAGACGCGGAGGCGTTCTGGAAAAGCGTTTGGGATGCACTCGGGACACGCTCAGCTCTTAGTTACAGCCCGGTGGAGCGACTGGTTCAAGAGCGCTCGGCAGCGAATAACTGCGGCGGTCCTCCGAATGTCCGAGCGTCAACGCCGGGCCTGGCGGCTGGCGCCTGGCGCCGCAAACGCAACATTTCGGCTCCACCGGCGGGTCATGAACTCATAAACACAGTTGTACAAGTGGGTGCGTTCAAGGAAAAACAACCACAACAAACGGCAGGTGAAAGCACGTTTAATACCGTTCTCGCGGCTTCCGCCCACGTCCTCCCCTTCTTTTTCTTCTGCCTCTCCCTCATTGTGGACGTCTGTTTGCAGGGCAGTGTAGGGATTTTGCTCGTTTCTGTTGAAAATGTTGCTTAAGTTACCGCCTAGGCCCCACTCCGCCTGCCATGTTGGACTTACTGTAAAAGAGTCATGTGACCCCCCCGAAGGAAACGTCATCTTACTGTATTTATCAGTCAGCGAGTTTCCCTGCAGGCACTCACTCATTGTTTACCTCCTTTCCTGCACACAGCTGACAGCCCAAGAGGTTTTTGGCTTTTATTCTCATGAGTAAGCAAATTGACTCTTCACAAGTTCACAGCTATGGAAAAAATAAGGCAAGAGAGCAGTGCAAGCTTCCTTCACATTTTTGTTTGTTTTGGCTCACGATGACATTACTGTGGCAAGGAATTGAAGCAACAACTATTCAAGAATACAGGTTTAACTAATGGCCCCATGTAGTTCCATCACTGTAGCCCTCCACGACTGGACACATGCTCCAGGAAAGCGATGGCCTTCTAAGTGTTTACCTGACAAAGTCATATTTTAATTCACTCTAAAACAATATTGGGTGCCAGTAGTTGATGTCGCAGCTGTGCTATTTGTTGAGGCCCGGGTATTTCCAGAGAGAACCCACATGGCTTACGCAGCGGTTGATTGAAACAGAAAGAAAGCCAGCAAACAGTGAAAGATAACTTCAAGAGCTCCACTGACCACTGATTTCATTTGACAGGCATTATTCGAACAGATATGGGATGTCGGACCAGGGCTGGGCAATATGGGGGAATGGTAGTTAATATCATATCATCAATTTTAATTAATTCGTTTGGGTGTGTCAAATCTCATATCGGACATGCAACATTAATAAATAGCATTTCCCTAAAAACTGAATAAAAGCTAAATTAAAGGAGATCTGACAAAAAAAAAAAAAAATCTGTGTTCTGACCGTTAAATAGATTTTTTCAATAATAAGGCATTTTTGAAAGTTTGGAATACTTTCCTGTTAAGTGTTTTGAAACTGCACTAGAATTGGTTATGCTTTTTAAGCAGATTTTTGGGGGATAAATTCTCTGTCATTTCTTGTTTTTTTTTTTTTTTTTAAGATAATTTTTTGGCTAATATTAAAGCTGTTTCTGAATGCTGCATTCAACACTTACAAACATTCAAGCAAAGAAATCCTATACTTGTTTAATGTCTGGAATATTTTCAGGCTATCTTTAGCTGTTATTAACCATTACTGTCATGTGTGTGTGTGTGTGTGTGTGTCGCCATCTCCCAAAATGTTGTTAAAAGAAATTTCAGAAGAAAAATAAAATACTACCGTAAATCAACAAGGGGAGCTACCATATAATGATCCTTGCTGGGTATAAATGATGAACATAGTTGATTAGAAAAATAAAAAGTAAGGCAGTTATACAAAGATATTGCCCAGCCCTTTTCCAGTCTTTTGTTTGCCATATCACATCACATTTTCTTTCAGGTTGTGGAAAAAAAAAAGAAAATGGGATTTTCCCCAAATCACTCCTCGTGCCAGCCTGGTTGTTTTTGTGCCACCTGGAACAGGGATCAGCCCTTGTGTGCAGGAGTATCTGTCCCCCTCAGGGGCTCGCCTCGGCCGCTGCCCCGAGTGAAAGAAAGGCGGCAGACGACGGTCTTTGTCTCTGACTGTGAGAGACGCTCGGACTTCCTGACGTCAGTGTGCTGGATGACAGAGACGAAGAAACAGACGCTGCTTGTGGTGCCTGATACCTGTTAAATTTTCAAAAAAAGGTGCAATGCATTATTCATTCAACCATATTTTCTCTAATCGTGATCATGACCTCAATTCTTGTTGATAGTTATTTTTTTAAGGTTTCGCTACTTATAATCTCTTTATCTTACATCTGTTAAGACTTTAATTTCCTGTTGAAGTAAATCAATATCACTGTGAAGTAGGGATACAATTTCCTCTGTCTGGAAAAGGCAGAGGAACTTACTTTCCATTACTTTCAGACAGAAGAGAGGTTATTATTTTTACGATAAACAAATTCAAACCTAATTAGATAAGAATAATAAGAATAAGAACAACTTTATTTATCCCGAAGGAAATTGTTGTGCCAGAGTTTCAAGTAAAACATAACAATAATAGATAACAGTAGGGAGGAGGGAGAGTAAGAAATACGAATAAAATATAAAGTGTCAAAGTTAAGGCTATAAAGTGTTGTAAAGAATAATGTTTTCTCTTCATGGAATACCATGGTGAGTATCTTTCTGAAAATGCATTTAAATGAGCCCCGCTCAACCTTTACTAACTACTGTACATCTGCGGCTACAATCATGTCAGACTTCCAGCTTCCTAAACGTCCTTCTCACCAGGATTGTGACTTCCTGACGCGCGATGCGGAGCGGGTCCTCTGTCTGGCGAACACATCAAGTAGAGGCTCCGGCATCAGTCTTGGAGAGAAGGCTCTCTCCAGGTGGGCTCCATTAAGGTTCAAGGTGAACATGGTGGGTGGAGACATGTCTAACTCCAACAGCATGATATTTTCAGCCTGTAATGACAGATTATGTAATGTTTCTGTTTTTGCAGTTATGAAAGCAAAAATACACATGTAAAAGTAACATTGTGTCAAAAGGTTCCTGTTCTCTGCTTTGACATTTTTACACGCTTATTTCGCTTGATCTCTGATGGTTGGTCTTAAAACAAACACAGCTCTTTCTCCAAATGATGTTAAACCCCTTGCCTCAAATCAGCTGTATCATGCATCACTAACGGCTTTTTATTGTGAAAAAAAATCAGGGGCAATTAACTGTTTTCTAATATTGACAAAGGATGATAAAGTAATATCGATCCAAGGAAAAACCCAGAGTCAAGCAGTGGTGGTTAAATCATGACTGCTGTGTTTTTTTGCGAAATGCATTGATGTGAATATACAACAAATTCTAAGTTGGCTTTCAGTTGTTACACAATATCAAGTATGGATGTGTTCTAACTGGTACAGGCAGATTATGTTTGGGGTTTATCTTCCTCCAAAGGTACAAGTATTCCTACTCATTTCTACTGACTGAAAGCCAGCCATTGTTTGACAGATTTATCTGAATAATTTACAGCGTGTCTGATTTAGCACTTGCAGCAAAAGATGCACAATGGCTGTATATTATGTACAGTTAACATCAACAATAGTGTTTTTACCGAGATGAATAAATACCTCATCATAGATATGAATACATATTTTTGAAAATATAAATGTAAACATGGCATTTGCAGTTATTAAAATTACAGAATTTCATGCAAAATTTTCTGTTGATATATAGACCCGTTGTAATATATTTTTTTTCCCGTTCGTCTTCATGTACAAAATACAAATAATTAAATCATATAAAACACAATTCACCATTGCTGACCAACCGTCCTCATGAATGACCAGGCACCGACCTGATATCTAGATGGATCCCCGGTTGCTGTGGCAACAGCCATCTGAGCATATTGGCTGATTGGCCTCTTGTATCCCACCGCAGAGAGAGGTCTTCTCTTGACCCGGATGGGAACACTTGGGAAATGAGTTGGGATAAAAGAGTGATGAAAAATCACGATCTGTGATTAAATCAGTCTCATCCTACCCTCTGACATATAACTGTCTCATTTCAGAAAAATACCAAGCGGAGAGAGCATTTATCATTTAAATGGCAAAATGATGAATTTCACCTCCAGCTTATGAGAGTGAATTACAGCCACTGTCATGTGATAACAGATTTTTGCATGACACTGAAATTATGTTTGGTAACAAATAAAAATATTTTAACAATGCTCACACACACTAAACGTGCACCTTAGCTAACTGCAATAGGAAAAAAAAAAACATGCTTAATACCAATTCAAGTTAGCCTGCGAGCAGCAAGTAAAGGTAAAGTAGAATGTGTTGTATATAAATCCTTTATTTAGATTTTGAACTGTTGTAAACATGTTTTTTTCTTGCACATTTTTCTCTTGTTGAGAAATAATGCTTTTCTCTCACTACAAGCACATATCGCTTGCATCGTTCATCGTGCTATCCTTGCTTGTGTATCTGTCTTGTAAAGGTCACAATGAAAATAAAAGACGGGTATATTCATTTACTCTTTGGCATTCCGTCGCACACAACATAGAATTAAATTACGGCCTCAGTCCACCACCATAATTATCTGCTGAACTATAAGAATATCCTCAAAGGGTAAATAATGGGATTGATAGCGACAGGACAAAATACATGATGACACCACATTTAGAGCATCTTCTTCACAGCCCAAATAAACAGAACTGAAAAAGTAAAGACAAAAACCCAGACTACAATAACATCTATGCACAAAAATAATGCAGAGAAAGCTGTCACATCCTCTTCCTGTGGGATTATAATAATATAGAATATGGCAGGACTGCGAAATGACCTCACTGACCTCTCTGGTGGAAGCACTGGCCGGAGTCGCCACTGATCCTCTTCGCTGTCAAAGTGCAGTCTATTCATTATTTTGTTCTTTTCCTCGGGAGGAATGAAATTCTCAATCAGGAGATATCTAGAATGTACATTGGAATAGCAGGTGTGTTAGAAGCGCAAGATCCTGCAGGACAAATATTCAACATCAGACTTTATTGAGGCCCTGCAGTTCAACTATTTCCTAAATAATGACATCTCTTTCTATTGAACTATTATTTTTAACTTGTTTTTTTTGGTGTGAAACATGTACTCACTTGTACTTGAGTTCTCTGGTGAGCTCGTTCTGTGTCTGTTCCAGCTCCTGTCTGGTATTAACATGTTCATCTATGACATCTGTGATCTCTGCCTTCACCAGCTGCAGCTTGGAGTACAACTGCACACAACGCGGACACACACTGAGTACCGCTGTCGCAGCCGGGATCCTCAGTTTGGTAAATAAAAAACGAAACGGTTCAATATTGAATACTGAACCCCTAATTTCCTAATTTAAGATAATTTTCCAGGACTTCTCCAGGATGTTTTTTTCTCTATATTTCAAGTGTGGAGAGCAAGGCTACAGGTCAAAACCTCAGACTGGAACTGCATAGTCAGATAAAAAGATTTTCACTTTGTTAAATACTGATCCTGACTGAACTGATTTTCATTGTCGACATCATAAGGATAGCATTAAGCGTGCTTTTTTCACTTGAATTGCATATTACTAGAAACCACTACTTTATTGTCTTGAGGTGAGAAAGTGTGGCTCCACTACAAGAAGCGGGAAAACATTTTAGTAATTTTTCATTACAATGCCTATTTCCAACGCCATGATTTCCCCTTCTAAAATCCATGTTAACTGTTTATTTTTAATTTTTTTTCCAGGACACACGTGAATCCTGATCATCCCAGAGTGAGGTAACAAGGAATAAGACTTCTGCAAAAACACTTTCTCAGAAAAGGGTCGTTTATTTCAAAAGGAAAAACGAAGTCTGTCAAGCTGAGTATTAAATTTTGGAAAACCCTACCAATATTTGGGAAAAAAAAAATTCAAGATTCTCCTATAAATGAAATCCCTTGGATGACTTGAATACAATGTATCTGTCTTGCTTATGTGGTGGTGTAAATAAACAGAAAAAGCAAAATAAAAATAAACCACTATTGTGGATTTTGTGCCATCTTGCTCCAACCCAAAGAGGCCAAAAAAAGCTGACATGTGGGAAAGCAGCCTTTCTGATGGAGGTAATTCTCTGATTGAATAACACTGAAGACATTAAAATAATTGATTGGGTTACAGTGGTACCGGGAGGCGTCAGTGGGTGAGTCACCTTACCCTCCTCAGTTTCTTTGTCTTCAGCTCCACCTCCTGCTGCAGGGAGGAGAACGTATCCTTCATCTCCAGCGTCTCCTCATCCTGCAGCATCATCTGCTGCTGAATCTCTCTCTCTCGCCGGATCTGCACAATCACAAAAGACGCGTTCTGAAAAAAAAAAAAAAAACAAAAAAAAAACAACGCCCTCCAAAACCCATCAGGGGGCAGTAGCACGGCTGCACATGAAAAGCTGGGGTGGGGCAGGTGGTGACCCCCTCCTCCCCCCCCCCCCGCCTCCGACCCCTGGGTCGCAGCATAAATGCTTAAGTAGCCAGAATTACAAAAGGTTGAAGTTGAAAACCAGATATTTCAGAAAGCCTACAGCAATTCCCTGCTGAGGGATGGAGTGTAGCGCCCCCTACTGGAGGCGGTGTGGTCTGACAGGAGGCCTTTCACATTTCTGGGTGTGTCCCGAGTATGATTTTTGAGCGCGTGCAAGAGATTTTAAATCACATTAAGTCGCATTCGAGCGAAGCAACTCATCTTAGCAACATATCTTGATTGATCTTAGGAGATAACGAACATCATGTGCCGATCGATCCCGTATTGATTCTGCACCTCCCAGATCAGGGCTTGACGAACCGCGGTCCCCCCCTGCTTCCAGTCTCAAAGGGCTCCTTTCAATGCGCGTCAATGTTTTTGTTTGCATAATTTCATTTCCTGGTCT
Source organism: Fistularia commersonii (assembly GCF_037954325.1). NCBI lineage: Eukaryota > Metazoa > Chordata > Actinopteri > Syngnathiformes > Fistulariidae > Fistularia > Fistularia commersonii. The sequence goes on along the minus strand of NC_141284.1, from coordinate 26,402,709 downwards.
TTTTCTTGCCTTTGCTAACTCATTGCTTAAAAAATGTCATCTCTGACTTTTCCTTTTTTTTTTTTCTTTTCAAGCCAATATTCAGTATTCTCTATTACGGCATCACCGATGTGAACCTTATGTATAGAATTTTAAGGAATTTTTTTTCACCTGTGAGTTCTCTTTGTGCTAGTGCTTTCCAGAACCGCTCAATGTATGGAAACCCCAGTTAATGTCCTGCAGGGTGCACTTTCACACCTCAAGTTAATTTCAAACTTTTCCTGAGCCGCTATTACAGAAATAAATCATCTGCAAGCCTCCGTTTGGGAATATCTCCGAAATCCTGCTGGTAAATATCTTGCCATCCAGCTCAGATAAATTCCAAATTTCAAACAGCATACGATGGATTGTGGCGGAAGACAGTGCAGTCGTGCAGAGGCGGGATCCTGAAAGCGGCGGCGGCGATATTTATAGTCATGCAGCCTCTTCTCTCCTCAAACCTCTGGACTCGGTTTATCATCCTGCCCTCCGTTTTATTACCGCAGAGAAGGTTGGTCCGTCGCCGTCTCCCTCAGAAGAGACGTGACCAGCATTAGTATTTGTTTTCTTTGCAGGTAAACGCCCGTCTAATATCTGCTCTGTCCGGGTCACTCAACTCAGGTCTCGCCGTCATGGCCGCCACCTGGAATTTGAAGTCCGTGCTCTGTTAATCATGTTAATCACAAATCCGTTTTTTTTTTGTTTTCTTTTGTCTGACGATTGAAACTCCTGCGATTTCCTCTCGAAGGCGGCCCGCTTATTTCTTGTTCTCGTGTACATCGGGGCCTGTCTGGAATATGCGCATGATTATTACCTGCTCTGCGATCTCCTGCCGCTTCAGCTCCAGCATCTTCTGCTGCTCGTTTGTGTGATCGATGATGGTCTTTCCCCCCACCAGCAGTTTGCTCTCCATGGCCTGCGAACGAAAACACGCGGTGAATTCGTCACTCGAGCGTATTCGTCGTTCCGTCAGAAACCGCTTTTCTTTTTCGGTCACCTTGTACTTCTCCATGATCTTCTCCAGGGCGTCCTGATCCCACTGCAAGTCCTCCACGCTGATTCGCTTCTCATTCAGGTGCTTCAGCTTCTCGCTGCTCCCCTGGAAGGCCTGCGCCTTCGGGACCGCGTCCTCGTCTTTCGCGGCCGGCGCCTCTTCGGCGGCCTTCTGCACGTCCGCGTCCCTCTCCTGGAAGATCTCCTCGTCCACGCCGGCCATGCTCTTGCTCAGCCTCTTGCTGTTCCTTCTCCTCCTCCTCTCCTTCGCCAGCGTGCGTTCCTCCAGCTGGGCCTTCAGCCGGGCGATTTCTTCCTGGAACTCCCGCAGCAGAGCCGCTTTGGGATCCTCGTTGATCCGAGGCTTGTTCTTGATCTTCTTGGCCCTGCTGGCGTATCGCAGCGTGGCCAGGGTTTCCTCGTGGTTCTTGTGCGACGGCCCCACCGTGGCGATCATGACCGTCTTGGCGTTCCCGCCCAGCGAGTCCTGAAGCAGACGGGTCAGTTTGGAGTCCCTGTACGGGACGTGGGTGCTCTTCCCGTCGGCCAGGGCCGAGATGACGTTCCCCAGGGCGGAGAGGGACAGGTTGATCTTGGCCGCTTCCTTCAGACGCCTCCCTTTGGCGCCCGTCTTGCTCTGGCGCTCGCTCCCGGCCAGGTCCACCATGTTGAGCTTTCCCACCCGGATGTGGTCCCCGCCGTCGGGCGTCTCCTCGCTGCACTCCACCGTGATGACGAAAATGGCGTGGGAGCGGGAGCTGCGCTCGTTCATGTTGGTGAAGCCCACCGACCTGGACTGGTCGCCGAGGTTCATCACGTGCTCGATCTCCGTGACGTTCTTGGTGACCACGGAGGACAGGTCTTTGACGTAGACGCCCAGCTCCTGGTTCTCCTTGAGCTCCAGCTTCTTGTTGTTGTCCTTGCACAGCAGGTCTCTGATCTCCTCCTGGTAGATCTCCAAATACGACGACCGCACCAGGAATTTCTGATTCTGAGTTCTGGAAATGTGCGTGAAAATGTGCTGGAATGAGTTGGGGATGACCCCTCTCTTCTCCGGATCACCGGAGACCCCCAGCATGGTGTGCGTTTTACCTGTCCCCGTCTGTCCGTAGGCGAATATGGTCCCGTTAAAGCCCCGCAGCACCGACTCCACCAGCGGTCTCACCGCGTCGTCGTACACGTCGCTTTGTCTGGAGTCCCACCCGTGGACCGAGTCGAAGGTGAAGACCTTCATGGGCTCATCAGGTGGCGCCTTCGGGTTCCTGACGGTGATCCGCCCTAGTTTGTCATCGATCTCCAGGATGTTTTCGCACTCCGCAGCCGCCTCCCTCCGGTTGAACGGCCGACAGCGGGCCACCACCCGCACCGCCTCGCCGAGCTTGGCTTTGGACATCCTGCGTCCTCTCTCGAAAGCTGATGGAGGAGCGGGAGCAGGTGTCGGTCCCGCAGATGTTCACGGGCGGTGCCTCCCGGTTTCACGCGTGTTCTTGATCGTCGGCGTCGTCGGCGGCGTCACTCCCCCCTCCTCCCTCTTCCCCCCCTCTTCTCGGCGTGACCTCATCGGACGGAGACGCTCACGTCCTCCCTTCTCTTCTCCTCCGCATCCCTCCGAGAGAGGAAGCGTCACAAGGATGCTGAGGGCGGAAGAGGAAAAAAAAAAAGAAAAAGAAGCCGGTACACACCCTGCCGAGCCGCGGACAATGGGCGGAGATCACGTGATCCGCGCGGCCAATCAGAGTCCGGCGGATTTCGTGCGGGAACGGGATACTTTTAATATTAGGGAATAATTAACGTCTAATTAACCCACTTTTCACACACACACACACACACACACACACACATACAGCACTATATGTGTGACATTTTGTATCGGCTACAGGCCTTTGTTTTTCCCCGACACAGAATAACATGTTTTAATGACATCACATATCCCATGTGTTATTTTCGTGCTAAAAGCGTCCATGACTTTTCACATTTTTTTATACTTTGTGTTTTTTTTTTCTCTCTCCGTAACATTTGACATTGACGCACTTTTAGTACTATTCTTTCATTTTATGTATTTTTGTTTGTATAAAAAATCGCTTGTAATGTATTATAAGCGATTGGATTTATCACGTATCTTGGATTTATCACGTATTACCTATTTTTTTGTCTCCTATCTGTATATCACTCGAAATTATTGACATCCTATACCATGTCCGTCTTGTCTATTTATCAATTATTTCTGCACCTGCTGCGTTTTTGCAACTCTGGTGAGATGCTAAACTGCATTTTGTGGCCCTGTGCTTGAACATATGTGATGATAATAAAGTTCAATCTAATGTCCAGTTCAAGATGATAAAGTTACTTTTTATTCATGACAGAAATGCAGTCTAAGTATTTCTGATTGGAATAAAAGTCCATCAAAACTGTTCAAAAATCACTCATTTCACAATAGTGAACTGTTTGGAGGGTCCATACACTTGTGTTATATAACTTTTCAATTTTTTTGACCTAAGATGAATCAAACTCCAGGGATATCTTCAAAAAGCAAGACCTAAAAAAAAAAAAGTTTGATTGCAGAACATTTTATTAAGGCTCTATGTTTACATCAGTCCAAAAAAGGCCATTTTAAAATATACAAAAAACAAAACAGGATGGTAGTCGACATTCAGCAGTGTTGATGATTTTTAATTCTTTGCCTGTACAGAGTTTTTACATCATCAATGTTTTTCAACAGCCAGCCCCCATATATTCCTCTTTCTATACATCAGCAAGTAAAATCATAAAGTAAAAAACCTCCAATCGTATCTGGCGGCGTTATCTCCTGCTTTGTGACGTACTGCTAAATGTTAGGCACATTGTAGTGGCGGGCTGGAGTTCGGTTAAGTGCTATTGGTAGAATGCTGCCGGTGTGGGTCACTTGTGAAATTTCTTGCTGGGGTCGCTGGCGTGATCCAGTAAGAGCTGGCATGGCGTGAAGTGGTTCCCGTAGACGGCCTCGTATCCCCTCATCTTCTCAACCAGCTTGTCAGCGCCGAAGGAGTCCACGAAACGGAAAGGACCTGGAGGCGGTGAAGAGAGATGCCATAAAAAAACAAAGAAAAACAAAACATGCATTGTTTATTAATTTTCCGGGACTTGTCGTTTTTATTTTTAATCGTGCTCTGACCAATACAGCAACACTTGTTTTTGCGCACCACTGCTCAATACTACAGTCTGTTTGACTTTGTTTTCTGCTGAAGACCAAACACCTATAGTCTATTAATGTTAGCGGTGTTCATTAACTTGTCTGGTCCCTGATATATAAACCAAGGGAGGTAACTTTATGTAATAAAGGTATTTGAGGACCTTGACTTTTTCCTAGTCCTCCGTAATGTCCGTAATTTACACCCGACACAAGCGGGTCAGTTGACCATGACTGAGTTTGACCTCTGACCTCCAAGACAAGGGGGGAATCCCAGCCCGAAGACCGCTCCGATGTCGCCTTCCAAAGGATTGTTCAGAATGCCCTCTTGCAAACAAAGCACCGCCTCATTGACGAATCGAGAAATGAGCCGGTACTGGATGTCAGAGTCTGAGGATCTGTGGAGATATTAACCAGTCAGAGCAAGAAAAGACTGAATTACAAACACCTTGATGTGTTGACACTCAATGTTGTGAATAAATAAAAAAAGCAAGTACGATTGGTTTCGACCACTTGGGAAAGCAGACAGACGTCAAATTTCCTGAATATCAACCATAAGCCTTCACTTTGCCAGATGCTACATGTTTGGAGGTTCCTACTACATCACTTTCCAGGCCCTTTTAGATACCAATCCCTGTTGAAGTGCTGAGCGGCAGCCAGTGTTTACACACGCTTCAGGTAAGAATCCTTCTGAACAGACGATCCGTTTAGAATTACTCTGCTCTATAACGGCGTGCAAATAAGAATACCGGGCAATATTTACAGCTGAGTGATTCTACTTCTAGGAAAATGATAATGGTGAAAACTATTTTGCTGCATTGCAATACTTTCCAGGTTATTTTGTTTCAAGAGTTTTAAACAGTATGATCGAAATAAATAAATACATATTAATGCACAATAAGGGGTGTTGAAAAGGGCAGCATGTGTAGGATAGATGCAGAATTGTATATTATGCCTTTTTATTTCTCATTTTCAATGTAATTCCAATGACAGGAAAATTGTCCCACTCCTCTGCAGATTTTTGACGGCACTTGGGAAGCAAGTACAAACTGACTTCACAAAACAGAAAAGGTGAATGAATTACAGAATTTTTACTTCACTGGACACTCACACAGCAGGGTTGGGTGTCAGCTTATATTTCTCAAGGATTTCTTCAACTTCTGGGTTGATGTCTCTGACTTTCAGTCCTGGCTGGTAGATATAGCAGCCCTTCCCTGACTTGCGGCCTTAAAGACAAGGAGAGAGAAAGCAAAGTTATCACCAGCGAAAGATCGCCCCAGTCCTTCGTCGTGACAACCCGCACCTTTGATTCCCATGTCCACCATCGTCTTCAGGACCTCCACGTTCCCGCCGCCGAACCGAGAGCCAAAAGCCTTGCCCAGGTCTTCAGCCACGTGAGCGGCGACGTCAATGCCGACTTCATCGATGAGCGTGGCGGCGCCCACGGGGAAACCGAAGCTCGTCGTCAGAGAGTCTAGCTTCTTGGGATCTGCGCCTTCCTGCAGGAACATGGAGGACAAATCCAGAGTTTAGTTCAGCTCCGAAAATATTTATTTCTCCAGGGAGATATGATGATCTGGTTTTATATCACTTGGTTCGACAGCCTTCATAACTGACATACAGTTTTTGACATGCTTTTATACTGTTCTTCGAGCCGCCCTTAAATGTCAATCACTTTTTGATCGCATGCATTCTCGCTGCATTCTATCACAACAATGAGCAAAACAATATTTTAAATCAACACTGCGGCACAAAATCTAGTTAATTAAAACGTTGTTTCACCAGTGTCATCAATATTTAAAAAATCTGACAAATTGCTTTGTTACCAGTTTCATGATGACTGCTGATTTTTCTTGCCAAATTTGAGGGTAATACTTGCTAAAATTTCAGATGAATCATGCTGACTTTTGAGGAATTTTTGGCAAATTTTCAAGGAGAGGTCAGGCTTATTTTCTGACATTTTTTACAATTTATTGTCGGCTCACTTCTTTTATAACGTTTGTGACTTCCTGAAGGAGTCCGGGTGCTTTACAGCGGCACTTGGACTGACCTGAAATACTCGAACTGCCTCGGCCAACATGGGAGCTAAGCACCTGGTGGTGTAGAATCCGGGCCCATCCTGCCAAGAAAGGTGAGACATGTACCAAACTATTGAAATCCGTGACGTGATTTAACACTTTGACTGAATCCACACCAAGGTTTGACAAAAGGATCTTTCTCTGCAGCAGCCGGAAGAAGAAAAGTGAAACCTCACCCCGACGACGATGATGACTTTGCCCTGCTTCAGGCCCACCGCCACGGCCGAGGCCGTCGTGTCCTTTGAGGTCTGATCGGTGGTTATAATCTCCAAGAGCTGCATCTTGTCCACCGGAGAGAAGTAGTGCATTCCGATCACCTGACGCCACGGAGACGGAGATCAGACGCAAGTGACGAAGCAGAATTTCAAGATTAGATGTACAAAGCTCAAATTGCTTGAGTCCAATTGTGGTTTGTTTTTATTTTAAATCAAATTCGGGTACTTGATAGAATAGGCCGCCTTATCTCCTTCCAAGAGGTGTCGGTTACTGAATATGGAGATATTGTACTTTAAAGTAATTTTACACACCTATTTATGATGTGCTGTTTATTAACAGTAATGTGTGCGCTTTGGTTGCATGTAAACACAATCAGCAATCTAGATCTGATGTTTTAAATCGACAATCCCCCAAAAAAAAAAAAAAAATGTTTGTGAATTTCCTACCTACTTTCAAGGACATTTCTTTCCAATTTCAAGAAGTTTAATCTTGAACTTTAGGAGATTTTTGCAGGATTTTAAGATGTGAGAATTTGCCAATTTACAAATGAATTTTTATGATGATTTTGACTACGTCAGATTGTACAACTGAAGTTCAAGTGCAAACCTTGTCTGGCCTCTTGCTGGCAGCAGCGATATCCTTGATGGGCAGAGCGGATGTGTTGCTGGCGAATATGCAGTGAGGAGGAACCACCTGCTCACAGACATTTGTCTGATCAGAGCTCAAAGAAACAGATCAATACGTACCTTCACAACACAGCTGTCCTTAACTTTAATTACACGCATATAAAAGACCTCTGACCGATGTTATAACACGGTAAGTGGTTCTGTGTGTGTGTGCGTGTGTGTGTGTGGTGTACTTACGGCCTCCACCTCCTTCAGGACTGCATGCTTGATGTTGATATCTTCAAACACTGCCTCAATGACCATGTCTGCCTTCTCGAAGCCGCTGTAATCCAGCTGGCCCGTCAAGTTGGACAGGATGGTGTCTCGCTCAAACGATGTGATGCTCTTCTTTTTGGTCTTGTCGTTCAGCCTTGAAAGTTTCATGTCAATGGATCAATACAATATGGTCGTATCTACTGCTGTGTAAAACGCATATTTTAAACAAGATGATAAACCAACCCCTTGTAAACCTGCTGCTGACCCCGGCCCAGCCCTTCCGTCGTGGTGTCCTTCAAAACTGTGTGGACACCTTTGTCCACGGTCACCTGGGCGATTCCTGCTCCCATCAGGCCTGCTCCCAAAATACCAAGGGTCCTAGTGGCGCACACACACGCGCACACACACACACACACACAACAGAAATTTTGCAGGTGTCTTGAGGTATCAGTCAAGAAACTTAGAAATGAATGCTCCAGTTTCAATATATTCAGTTATTTTTACTGTTATAATATTCCAATCTGTATGACATGTGTAATTGTCCTGCATTGGACAAAACTTTTATTTGCAAACAGGCCATTAACTTACTTCACTTCTTTTAGAGGAGTACCAAAACGGTTCTTCTTGCACGCAACTTGTCCATGATAAAGACCGATGAGGGCAGCCGATTCTGAGGTTCTCGCCAGCTGACCGAAATTCTATGGCAAACAAGATATGATATGCTGTTCATAAATATTGCATAAGTAAAATACTTAACTGCTCATGCTGTTTTTCATCGTTTGACGACGGTTCGGCTGGCGGGTGGAATTGGCGCAAAAATGATGACGTTTGATAACAATTACAAGCCGGTTATCACCTCCCTCTTATCATTTTACACAGAAAACATCTGGCCCCAACCAGCTAGTCATTAATTTCTCCACTACTCCCATTAGACACAGAATGGTGGAAAATTCACAGTTCCTTTGAGGCACAAGGTGCCAGATAAATGAAGGATTGGTGAACAGAAAGCTGGGATGAGATCCTCAGTGTGTAGGCAGGACTCAAGCAAGTCTCAGAGATCCTCACAGAATCACTGCATGGACAGGAAAACATCACCACGAGTGAGGTTTCCGACTGATTCACTTCGATTTGCTCGTGCCCTCTCACCCACACACACACACACACACATACACACACACCTACACACATCCGCTCATGAGGCATTTGAAACGCAGTCCATCTCAGACTTGGGAGACAGATTCAGACGCTTTTGGTGATTCATTCGATTCAAGAGAACGCCAGTGTTTTTTTTGTTTTTTTTTTAATGCAAATAATCTTCATATCAAGCAAATGCCTGGGTTGTCAAGTAAAATGTTATGGTGCAACCACATATCGCTTTATACAAGCAGTGCTTACCTGACTCTCTGCCAGATAGCCAGCAACAGGACCTTGCTCAATTCCAGTCTTCACACACTAAAAGTTAATGCAGTAAATCAACAATTAATTTGAATTGGATGTTAAAAAAAACAAAATACAAATTTAATGTACTGGTAATTAAAATAAAAAATGAGAGACACTATTTGCTGTAAATGTTTGGAGATTAAACTGATAAAATTTGGATCCAATCAGTGATAAGACACTGTCAGATCATGGCAGGTGTTAAATGCATATTATAGGAGTGCATGTCCATTTCTTTCACATCCAATTAATTTCAAATCAAAATTCCTCAGACGCTTTTCTAACGGCGGGCTGATATTACACTTACCTCAATGATTTTCAGGGGTGCTGGATAAAGTCCCTTGCTCTGCTTCATGACTTTTCCTTTGACAGTTTTGTAAATTTGATTTCGTACCAGCTCAAAGCTCATCACATAGTCTTGAATTTCTAAGGGGAGAGAACATCTTCAATGTGTGGTGTACATTTATCTATTTCAGAATGAAAACAAAAAAAAAACAGGGAAAATCACTGTATTAATCATTACTGGGACTGACTCTGCATTGTGGTTTTCCCTTTGGTGAGAGGAATCCTCTTGCTGACAATTCCTTTCGCACATTCAATGGCAACTTCCTCGAGGTAGTCGATTGTTCTTTCCTCTGGGCTCTTCAGCCCGGGGCCTGAGATACAACCAGACGCCAGAATGAATGAATGAATGAATGAATCAGACCGGATTGATACATAAGCTCCCTAAAGAAGGATCACGCCAACGGAGGGTGATTCTTTACCGAGAGGGTCTACCAGTTGGTCTACAAGCCCCATCTTCTTGGCTTTATCTGCTCTGATATTTCTTCCAGTCAGCATCATGTCAAAGGCACTAGGGAGACCAACCTGCAGGGGATTCAAGTGCAAACACATGAACTGAACTATGCGTTTTAGAATCCAGTGTATCATGTTCTCAGAATAGATGTATTTTATTTAAATGTACATAACTTTCACAATTATGGACCAATTTCTATTCGATGCAGGAGGTGACAATCGTGGCCTATCAACTCTCATTATTAGAACCGGCTAATATTTTGGTGTGAGGGTTTATCAGGCGCTGACAGATCCATCGGCATCAGACTGTGTGTTTGGCCCATTTTAGAACCTTCCAGATCAATATTCCATCATAAAAAATCCAATCGGTTTGTTGTACATTCACTCCCAACGATCATCGAAATAGACAGACGTGTTATTCAGACATTGATAGCTGACACTCAAATCAAATGCAAACCATTTCTGTGTAGATTATGATGAATATTGTTTTGCAGTCTTGATTATCAAATTCCAATATGTTCCAAATTTCCTACAAGAATTCTGAAATGTTTTCTTTTGAAAACATCCTGTATGAGATATAACAAGTACTTCTTCCGCTTGAGTCAGGTCCTAATAATTACTTCTTCTACTTAAGTCAAGTGCAGATACACTCTGCCAAGTAGATTTATTCAATCTTCAGGCAGTTAAATGAGCGCGCCAGGTGAATTAATTTGTTTATTTTGGATTATAAATGTGTTCTTTAAAGTCTTGAAATAAATACAAGTTTACTCATCATAAAACCGGGCATTTCAGTTTAGCAATTACTGTTTTATAGCTGAGTCATGGTCCACAAAAGTTCAATTACGAGGTGTTTAGTTATATTCATTAATACAAAGGGACATGAAAAGTTTCATTTGATCCCACAAGAACCCTTTCCATTACAGCACTGCCAAAGTGAGGCTGTTTTCTGATGCTAACGGTTTCTTATGTGAATGTTTTCACCTGCTGCTTCCTAAAATCATCATGCACTGACCATTTTTGGGAGTCTCTGAGTCCCACCAGCTCCTGGCAAAAGACCCAGCATTACTTCTGGAGTGCCAAGGACTGTTTTCTTGCTCTTTGTGGCGACTCTGTACTGGCAAGCAATGGCGAACTGGAACATGTAAAGAGCATGTCAGAATGCATATGCATATCTGCTATCAAGTGCATCCCCGTCCAGGTTTTTGGTGTTAAAATAACTAATTTACCTCTAAGCCACCTCCCAGGCAGGACCCATTGATGGCAGCGACGACGGGCTTTGGAGATTTTTCGACCTTATCAAACATCTGCTGCCCACTCTGGGAAAGTTTGGTGACTTCCTCTGCACTGTTACAGGACTGAATCATACTGCGGAAATTAACAGGCAAACAAAAAGGAAATCAGTGAAAACGCAACCATTTTACAAGGGACTTTGTTTCAATCCAAGATCACAAGGTGCTTTTTGGAAAGTAATCAAGTAATTATGTAGTCGCACAACTTTGTTGCTAAATATCATGAGTGTCTCAACTGACCATACTATCAATGGATAAAGCTCTGTTGTTTCACGATGCCTAAATTAAATACAGGGGTTCTATGGAGAAAACATTGACATGATGTAAAGTAATAGTGTGGCATTGGCAAAAATAAAACTATCTTCAGCATAATGACATATTTAATTACCACCTCTCTGCTTGAATCAGTTGTAGCTTTTTTTTTAATCATTCCTCATTCGTCTATCTAAAATCTCCTGATATTCCAAAAAAGATCAAACGATTTTTAAGTTTTGAGATAACAGAAATGGTCATTTTCTTCTTCTCTTCCTCTCCTAACTTCTATTTTCTGATATCTCTCTATTAACATTCCAATTAGAACAGAGTTATAGTGATCCTTTTAATGAATTGAAAGAAAATAACAATGGCATACCTAATATATAATTCCTTAAATAGTTGTCAAAGTTAAGCATAAAATATCTGAAGTATTAAATGTCAGTGAGTCGTTTTTATATTTTGACAGAAATATGAAAGAAAGTATCATAGCATTATTGTGATAATAAATATCAAAAAATATGCTGAAAATTTCACAAAATTAAGAACAAAATAAAGGAAATTAACAATCAAAAACATAGGAAAACTAACAAAAAAACATAAATATGGGGGGAAAAGTCACTGTACTTTTTTGTCTCTCATTTCCAATAAATCTTTAAAATCAAGTATCGCCTAAATTAATTCTTTTATTCCAGAGTGGTTTCAGGCTAAGGATGCATTATTTGCGTATCTTGACCCGAAAGCACAACGTGCATCTTAAAAAACACCATAAGGCAAAGACTTACTTTATATCGGCTCCTGCAATAAAGCACCCCGGCTTCGACGAGATGAGGACAGCACTTTTCACTGCGTTATTGGCCCACACTTCATTCATTACCTCTTCCATTTCTTTTTGCATTTGGGTCGACAGTGTGTTAACCTGGTAGAAGGATTAATCCTGACAATCAGATTACAGATTCAGATATTAAACTCACCATTATAGTTAATTTTTAAATGATTTCACACCTTGGAATTTGGATCGTTGATCCTAACAACTGCAACGTCGTCCTTGACTTCATAGTTAACGTGGGTTCTGACTAACAAAGCACATCATATAGTAAGGAAAAAAATATAGTTTGAAAGCCAGGGTGAGTTTTTTATTTAATCTGAATTTTACAAAAATTACCTTGCATGGTGGCAGCAACTGAGAAGGTACGGAAATTAGCGCCTGCAAAAAGCGAAGTAACAATAAGCATCACATGATCCTGCAATAACAGCTGTTCCAAAATCCCAAACATATGTTTAGCTTGTAAAGTATCTTTATTTTTGTTTAGAAACACTGTAAAAGAATACACTTGAAGGAGACGTGAATACACGCCGACCTCAGATCGTCCGGGGCATAAAGTGTAACCCAGTGATAAAATGACCCTTCACCTACATTCCCCGCCTCCCGTCCAAATAGATACATGTCACTGGCTGCTACAACAATGGCGAATGAATTACAGACTTGAAAAAAATCTCTAAATTAAATATCTTCGAATAAACATCCATACGATAAACTTGTCAATTAAGGTGTTTGGCTAAAATCATTAGTTTTGGGGAGCGGCTATCCCCTGTCTCCGACAACGACTGGTGGATGAAAACTCGCTACAATAGTTAGCATCCGGCTAACATTTCTGGTTTCCCTGTGAACTTTCTGTGTTAGGAGCACTGCAAATAAAGTAAGTCTCCCGAAAACACACAACTCCTTGTGTTTTCATAGAATATCACACATTTTTTGGTAACTATCCTCGTAGCTGCTACTATGTAATAACACCAGTGGCTAACAAGCTGAACACGCTCGGTGAATTCTATATTCTCGCTTTCTATAAATTGTCACCTGTAAAATTATGTCACTTCTACCTGTTATCGCAGAATATTTCCTTGATGCCAGTTTTGAGAGAGCACCAAGAGCTCGGATACCAGCCATGTTGGGAATGGGGAACGGAGGTCAGGTCAGGCAGGGGCGGCGTGAAGTTTGCGAGCCGTCAAGCTAGCTGCTCTTCTCCTGCTTCTGGTTGGTGTTGTGGCATGTGCAGATCTTGCTCAGTGCTGCCATCTGCTGTCCTGGAGTGGAACTGCAAGTGGAACCCTTCTGCTCATGGTTCATCCATGACGGAGAGAGCAAATTTCCCCACGAGGGATTAATAAAGGATAAACTAATTGTTACTGTGAATAAAAAAATTAAACAAAAATAGGCAGGATGTGTGCACAAAGGAGCGTCTGAAGCTTTAAGTTCGGCACCGGGGTGGGACGAACTGGCGGCTGAAGGAGCCACCCATCAGCCACAGCTGGTCGTGCAGGGGGTGGGAAGGATTATCCAGGATCACTCCTGGTTTGTCCTTCACCCTCCCCACTGCCACCTCTTCTCTTTGGTCCAATTCCAGCATCCGTCTACCAATATATTCACTACCCCTCCTCTGTGCATGACCCATCTCAGTCTGGCTTCTCTGACCTTCTCTTCAAAACATCTACCATGTGGTATTCCTCTGATAAAAATAAGAATAAGAATAAGAACAACTTTATTTATCCCAAAGGAAATTGTTGTGCCAGAGTTACAAGAAAAATATAACAATAATAAATAACAATAGAACATTTTATAAAACAGTAAAAAAAAGGGGAGAATAAGAAATACAAATAAACTATAAAGGGTCTTGAGTACCAAGTGAAAGATAAGGAGTGCACAGGAGTATGAAAAAATATTGTACATGTAGCTGTTGTGAAATATTGCACAGTTATGAACATATATACAGATAAATTATTACAGTTTACAGTTAGTGGGTGAGATTTTTTTTTTTTTCTGATCCTATCCATCCTGGTCACTCCCAAAGAGAACCTCAACATCTTCATCTCTTCAACCTCAAGCTCTGCCTTCTGTATTTTGGTCATTGTCACTGTTTCTAGAGGATACAGTATCGCCTGTATGCAGTATGCAAAACACATGAAAGTAAAGTTACAGAGTGTGCAGTAATAGATAGATAGATAGATAGATAGATAGATAGATAGATAGATAGATAGATAGATAGATAGATAGATAGATAGATAGATAGATGGATGGATGGATGGATGGATGGATGGATGGATGGATGGATGGATGGATGGATGGATGGATGGATAGATAGATAGATAGATAGATAGATAGATAGATAGATAGATAGATAGATAGATAGATAGATAGATTTGCACATTATTGGGGTGGAGAAAGCATTATGGATTTTAGATGATCGATTTATGTTCATTCTTTTTGATAGTATTTTGGACAGACTGCACTGCGTGAGGATAAAAGATCTTTCAATCCTGTTAGTTATTACAAATGTAACTTCGATTAGGACTCTGTTATCCGGAATAACAGAAACAACACAAGAAGTTTAAATTGTATAAAAATTACTTTGCACCATCTTTATTTAGCCTACTAATAAAGTCATAAAGTGTTTGTCTGGACCAAATTTACCCCAAAAAATAAACTGACCTAGTTGGTGACTTTGGAAGTTTTTAAATAATAATAATAATAATAATCTCAGTCATTTGTAATATTTGATATTTGACAGACAGATGTATTGTCAAATGCTGTATCATCATAGGTGATGAATAGATTTGTTTTAAATGATGTATAAACCAGTGAAAATTAAAGCAAATAATGGCAACATTTGACCTGAGGGAGGAGGGACAGGACCAATTCAATTCATTTTTACCAAGAATAGAATGACTCATGGACAGCTTAGAAAGATTCATACAACATGGGGTAACTGTTGTTGTTGTTCTTATCTGATTTTATAGGTGAATATTTTATAAATGCCATAGCAGTGAGGTAGCGCTGCATTTGAAATACCTAACTGTTTTAATCTACTAAAGTCTCCTATTCTATCTATTCTACGCAGAGGTATTTTATCATTATTTTTAGGAGCAAGTTGTACATTTTTGTTGACCTGTCCTGTTTATTATATTTTTTTAGCGGCAAACACATCGGGAAAAAAAAAATTGAAGGTAGACTGCATAATGCATATTTTGAAGGGTATATTATTACAAATATTTTACCCCTTCCAGTCAAAAGATAGATATTCTTTAAGGTTACTTACTTATGGAAGGTATCGACAAAGATAAATCACCGATTTTCTTAATTCGTTCTAGTTTGACAGTTACTGCATCCACTGAAATCGTAATGACAAAATGAAGAAAAAAACATCTTGTTGCTTCTCATCCAGTAGATAAATGGAAAAATCGTTTGATGTGACAAGTGTTATCTTTGAGTAAAATTGCTATGTATGCACCAGTGATTAAAATATGTCATAAATCATTTGACGATGATATCCCTTGTGTATTGAAAGGAGCACAGCTTGCTACATGAAATGAATATAATACAGACCTGGGCATTTTACGGCCCGCGGGCCACATCCGGCCCGTTTTGCTTTTTTATCTGGCCCACCAAACAATTTTCTTTGAATATTTTAATAAGTATTTTCAATCAATATTGAATCAGAAACTCCTTATTTTTTTTCCTTTTTTTTAATTTTGTATGGATGATCACTTACAAAATAATGTCGGTACATTTATGTGATCATTGATGATTTTAAAGTTTAAATTAAAATGTAAAAATTGAAAATGCAATTTTCATTTTGTTCAGCGGACATGAAAGCGAGTTGGCCTGCACATAAAAATGATATGAGAAATGTGGCCCGCCTGCAAAAATAACTCCCCACCCTTGATATAAACCTTCATGGTCTACTTTTATAAAATCAAATGTCATTCCACTCTTGAATTTAAATGTTCCATATATCCTTTTTATCCTTGCTGTTGTTGTATTTATATGGTTATTGTTGCGCTGCTGTGACAACGAATTTCCCCTATGGCAATCAATAAAGTACTCTTATCTTATCTTATCTTATCTTATCTTATCTTACCTTATCTTGTGCGGTGTTGAAAAAAAATTAGATACAATAAATGAAAAGAATGATTTTCTGAATAATCGATTGCGCTTCAATTTTGACATTTCTGACCTTTGACACGCGCGTTCTGAGCGCCAGGAGGCAGCATTCGTCTCTTGGGGAAGGCGGGATTCTTTTACGTCATCATAAAACACTCCAATAGGAAGACAGACCGTACTCATAGCAACTCCAATCAGAGGAGAGGAGCAGTGTGGTTGCGAAGGTACTGTTAGTGGTGGAGTGTCGGAGAGGCAAGTGTTTCCTCGGCGCTTGTTCACTGGTCGGTGTTGTGAAATTACTCTGCCCATTTATCAGTCAAGTTCACCGCCCAACTCAGAGCCGTCTGGTGATTTTGACATCAATGTGAACATCTTCATGTTAGCACTGCTAACGAACTGGCGGGGTGAGGGCAACCATCTCCGACAAAACACATTTGAACATAATTGGAGCACGAAGTTGCGATGCCTTCCCCGATGGAGGGGTCTTCCAGGGAAGGAGACCTGTTTACTGTGAAACATGAGCTGAAAAACGGTAAGTTCTCACAAGACCCGGTAAAGCTGTCCGCGCAGTAAATCATATTTGGCCATTTATGTTTTGTAGACACGTGTCAGGGGAGAAATGTTGGCTGGCTAGCGTTTGTAGTGGGAACATTACGGTTACACCTCCGATCCAAAAATGGCAGAGGAAGCTAGCCGTTGATGCTAGTCGACTGTCCTCATTACTTGTCATGATACTGCTAACTCGCGTATAACACTATCGTTATCTAACCGCGCCACTAATACTAGCTGACAGCCGTGGGGTAACAAGATAACAACATTAGCTTGGGTCAGCATCAGTTTGTACGCTTCGCAAGGTTAAATGAGACAACTGACACGAGTTTCCTACAGCAACTTAATGCCATTGTCATGGCTTTCTGTCAATGCGGATTAATACAGTAATTTCCTGTCATTGCCCCGAGTGCGGTGCATTGCTGATAAAACACTGGATCTATCGTTAGCTTATATATTCACTTACTTTTCTATTTATCAGGAATATGGGTTAAAATAATGCTGAGGGCCTAAAATACAACAGCCCTTTAATTAACTCTGCATTTACGTGGGTTATATAGGTCAATTTTCACTGAGTGAGTTTGGCAGGTATTTGTTTTTTAATTGTGATAATGGTGCAGTCGAGTAATAATGGGCTCATAGCATCAGCCGACCTTTTTTTTTGTGTCAATTTCATTTAAATCAACAGTGCAGGTCTTCACATTCAACATCACACTGTGTGTAATTAATTTGTAATGTCTGCCGTCAAAGTGTTTGAAAGGAGAAAATCAGGCTGCGGAATATTGAAAATGACTTCTCTGTAAAGTGGACCTGTGCTATCCTCTGTCAGCGGTGCCGGAAAACCACCGTTATGCAAGATCAACAGGATGTCACCGTTAAATTTTCCAAATATTTACAGCAGAGAGGTGGAATTGATGGTAACGGTTGTGAGTACAGTCTCTCGACGGACAACTGTTGAATAGGTTGGACAGTGGGCTCCGGTGCAACTAGAACACAGTAAAACAGAGTTTCCCCATCTGCAACACTGTGGAGTACCGCAATCTGCTGTTATTAATTTTTTTCTGAACCTTTTCTTCCCGTTCACAGTTTCGTTCTTTTACTTCCCTTTTAAAGAAATTAACAATCATCAGCTTGGCCTCACATCTTGATCCATTAGGGAATAGTTAATCTTTGTATTCACCTTGAATGTACTTACCGAAACCAAAATGAGTACTAACACTTACTTATTTCAAGTTTTGGATTCAGACATTTTTGGGACAGTGTTTACATTTCTCAGCCATATCAGCAGCTTCACTTTCAGTGGACGCCAACTATCATCACTGGGTAGATAGCAAGGACCTGATTGAACACATATGGGAAATTGTATATTTGTGTAACTGTCCAACATCTGACGTAGGTGTAGGGCCCTTCAGTCCTGCCCCCAGCTCTTTTTTTCAAGTTCCTATTTTTACTTATTTTGGCTTTATTTAATCAGGCAGTCCAAATGAGATTAAGATCTCTTGCCAGAGACTCCTAGCAACGTGAAACTAAGCAAACCAAAGAGCTGCAATCACACAAGGCAATATTAATCGGTTAAGATGATCAAGCCAGTCATATACCACATTGATAAAATATTTACACTAGGCACAAACCATCAAAAATTAAGCCTTAAAATGTGAGGACACATAGTCTCACTTTGCAGTTGAAACCGAAATGCATCATACTAGTTCAGTGATTATTAGTGGGAAGCTGCGTGGTGAGATTTGAATGACATAAGAGATGTGAGTGTATAAGGAAGTTATGACATGTAGATAGCAGCTATGGGTTCAGACTGACCGTAAAGCTAATGAGATCAAATTCAAAAGGTTGCTGTGGTACAGCCAAGCGTCTTTGTTTCCATTCCTTGCTTTCCCACTCCTGTATTCTTCTCTCCTTTCCAATTAGTGTTGCAGTACTCTAGTAGTTTGTACATTTATAAAGGTACAAATTTGACTTTCCCCTTCATGACAACATCATGATGTTGTTTTAAAACATGCTCCATGTCTAGCCAAGTCATACATATATTTGTAATATTTATGACACAAGCTCCATAGAGATCTAGCACAATTTGGTTACATCTTTATGATTGTAAAATAATAAAAGAAAATCAGCCAAACACTAAAGGACCGAAAACTAAAATTTAAGTATTCACAGTGCCTGTCTGTCTTAGGCTTTATCTAAGGATGTAGGAACAATGAAAAAGAGCCTGTGGAGGAGTTCAGTGATCTAGTTTCCCAGACTTTAAAATCATGAATTAGTCATGGCTGGAAGAGAGAAAAGATTTTTTTTTTTTTGCTAAGTTTGTTCTTGCAAGGAAGAAACAAAAACACACAATTCAGGGAGAGTGTCTTTATTCTGTGCCGTTTCCCTCCCACTGACTGAAGAGGTTCCTCTTGTCTAGCAGCAAGGTATCCTCAGGCTGGACACCTCCGTCAGTCTATTAATAAACTCTGAAATCAAACTCGGCCTTGGCAGGATGATCATGACAAGGTTGTTACTTAACTAGACCTCTGACTTCACATTTGAATGATGGTGTTGTTGATGTTTGGAAACAATACTGTTTGATCTTAAATTGTTGAAAAAAACACGTTGTTTCTTCTCATGTGTAATAGGAGAGGCGGCAAGAGGAAATCAGCTGCTATTAATTGCTCAGCAGCCTATTTTCAGAGCGTGAGACAGAAGGAATGTGTGCACTACAATGGACATGCATGTATAAGAGCACGCAATGCTCAGCCAACTGTACAGAAAGACTGATTTACATAGAGACGAGGAGTGCCTTACAGTGAGCAAACCTCATTCGAGGTCTTTCAGAGACACAGTCTTTTCACCGTTTAATGTACTATTGTTGTAAAAAAGAAATCACCTTAAAAATCGTAATAAATAAATAGACAACTTGAATGGTAAAACAATTTGTCACTGCTGGGATTGGGAGGATCATGAGTATCTTGACATATTTATTTTGGGGACTTTTGACCTGAAAATGTTTGAGAAACTCTGCTAAGACAACAGCACAAGGACCACAATTGAGCTAATTTCCTCCATTGATGGATACATTTGGGGTATTTACACATATATGTTAGACTTGGCCAGACGTGGGGCATGTTTTAATTATGATGTTTTTATGAAAATTTAAGACCATTGTTCAGTGACAGCGAAAATCAAATTTGTAACTTTACAAATGTATAAACTACTAGAGTACTGCAACATTAATGGGAAAAGACAGAAGAATATAGGCGTGGGATGGAGAGGAATGGAAAATGGACATTTTACCACAGCAACCTTTTTCTCATTAGCTTTCCTGTCAGTTCGTACCCGTGGCTACGATCTACATGTTAAAACATATTTATACGAATGTTAGTGTTAGAACCATGCAGTGATTATGCGACTCATTTTTCTCTTCTCTCCTCATCCATGAATGTCCTGTGAAGAATAGATATATCATTGCGCCCACGGAACAAGAATATTTCTCTAGTTCTGTAGTTCAATGGTTTGAAGTCTACAGAAAAATGGAACGTTCAGTACATATCCAGAGTAAATGCAGTTTTGCATTTTTTGCTTTTGAATGTATTTTATCTTTGCAAGAGAGTAGATAATGATTATACTGGCATTTTAATTATTCATAGCAGCTTAAAAAATTGAGCACAAAAAACATCTATCTCTCTGTTAACATGTCTATGTACAATCAAAAATTATGTTGTGTAAATCTTGGTTCAAAATGCTTTTCAACATTCATTTCAATCTAGGACTGTGTCTACAGTACTGAGCCTAGCAGGGACAAGAAAATACAAGATGTTTTTCTTTTTCTTCCCCTTTCTTAGTGTTGTCATTCAAGCTGCATTCTTTGTGCAAATAAGTATTTCACCCCTGGGAAGGGGTTTTTCATGAATCTGGGCTTTTTATGCAGTACAAAGGCACAAATATTTTTGAAATTGATGCTACATGACCGCGGGAGGAAAAATGGCTCTGCTATCCCCTTTTGGTCAAGAGACAGAAATATAACAACAACCAGAAGGCAGTGGGTTTGTTGCCTTCCAAAGCATGCCGCGTTTACACTGTCATGATTGCACTTGCACAGACATCTGCCGCTGGGCGTTATAGGCGGGTTCCACCAGCGAGGTGGAACAACCACCTTTTGTTTGAACGAGCCAATGAAAGGAGAACTCTGTTTGCAGGCCACATGGAGGAATTGTTTAACAGTGTTCATTTGCATCAATGCGACCCAAATATGTGAGGTGAAGGACAAGTTTCTCTGTGATTTACTGAATGTGCTTCATCTCGTTCTTTTGCACTCTGTTTTTGACTTCAGCCAACCTGACAGGCCACGTAGAGAGGGTGGGAATTGAGAATTTTGAGCTATTAAAGGTGTTGGGCACTGGAGGTGAGTAAGATTGTACAGCTGTAGTACAACATGTTCTTCAGATGAGACATGTCACACTTTGTGTTAGGCTTTGGCTCCGCATTGAACTTTGTCTACTGGTTTTGTTCATCTTATCCACCAGCATATGGCAAGGTGTTTCTGGTGAGGAAAGTGAGCGGTCATGATGCAGGGAAGCTGTACGCCATGAAGGTGTTGAAGAAGGCCACTATTGTACAAAAGGCAAAAACTGCTGAACACACACGAACGGAGCGGCAAGTCCTGGAGCATATCCGCCAGTCACCGTTCCTCATCACACTTCACTATGCTTTCCAGACCGACACCAAGCTGCACCTCATTCTTGGTTTGCACATTTCTTACCACAATTTTCACCAGAGTCTGACAATAGTTGGTCTTTTAGAGACACATGTGTCATGTATGTGTTTGCAGATATAACAAAATTTTATATGTAAAAAGTTTTATTTCACCTACATTCACTGTTGCCTTTCAGTTGGATATCTGTGTTTTTCAAATGTTAACTTTTGATTGAATTTTTGTTTTTTAACAACGTCAGGAAGATTAACAAAAAACATCTGTTCAAATAGTTACGTCAGCTGTTATTGATTCTGCTGCTTTTTTGTATTCTGAACTTAGCAAAACTCAACATCTACCAGTTTCCCAAATGATAATGTGACAATTTATTGTCTTCTGATTTTATCTAATGTGTTCTAAAACAGAAGTTAGATTTTATTATCAATTCATTTATTATTTTTCTACTTAACAAGACAGCTGACTAACTTTTTTCTGTCCTGAATTGATGTCCAGTACAGCAGGTTTTTACAGACCACTTAGTATTTCATGTATGAAAACTTCACTTATACAATATAAAATCAATAGGGTTTCATATTATCCAACCAGGTATTACCTGGTAAGAATTTTTTACTCCCAAATATTACAATAATACCAACTCCAACAAACCAGAATCAGTCAGGCTCTTGTAGTATGTGTACCTCTGTGTTGCGTTCCAGCTAGTTTGTACAAGGAATTAAACTTTTACCAGTTAAATAGAAATTCTAAAAAAAGAAATAATTCTTACCTGTACAGATACAAAAAAATATCCGTCATGTGGTTAAATATAGCATGCGTAAGATATTTCATGGTCGCATTATGTTTCCACACAGATTATGTAAACGGTGGAGAGCTTTTTACACACTTGGTGCAGAGGGTGCGATTCAAAGAGCAAGAAGTAGCCCTTTACAGTGGAGAGATTGTGTTGGCTTTGGAGCATCTGCACAAGGTAACTTTCAGAAGTATCACGCCAGGGTCCACTGCAGTGCGCGATGGTCGACTTGTGCTTCGCATCTCAACCGTTGTCACCCCTCTGTTATGTTCTTGTTGCAGCTTGGGATTGTCTACCGGGACTTGAAGCTTGAGAATATTTTACTTGATTCAAACGGTCACATAGTTCTCACAGATTTTGGCCTTAGTAAGGAGTTTGATCAGGTAAGTGCATAAAATAGTTTGTCTCATCTTTAAAATTGATATTTGTGTGTGTGTGTGTGTGTGTGTGTGTGTGTTAGTGTGTGTGTGTTAGTTTGTTTGTGTGTGTGTGTGTGTGTGTGTCTGTGTGTCTGTGTGTCTGTGTGTCTGTGTGTGTCTGTGTTTGCAAGATCGGCTATTTTACTCTGTTGTATTTGAAGTACACCATTTTCCACCCACTGAAGCCAATTCAATTCACACGTAAAACAAAAAAGTTGATTGAGTTGTAACAAGTCTTTCACAGCAATGTGCTCGAGTTTTTTGGTTTTGTTTTTTTCTTTCAATAGGTGGAAAGAGCTTTTTCAGTGTGTGGAACCATTGAATATATGGCTCCAGAGATTGTGGAAGGGGGCGAGTCTGGACATGACAAGGTAATTTTGTTTTTACCTTTAATGCATGTTGTCTGTGCACTAGAATTGAATAATATCTAATATCTAATATAAAAATTGTGTTTTGCTTAATTATTGAGAAACTGTTGACTTAATTAGAAATAAAAAACATCATATTGTCTAAAAATGAGGGTGAAATTCCATAAAGGAAAAAAAAAAGGAAAATCCTAGTAAATTATCACCTTAGCAAGACATGTTCTTAAAATTCACTGTACATTGACTAAACTTTTCATGAAAATCCATCAAGAAAGGATAATGCAATTCCCCTCAAATGCTCCCAAAATTCAATAGAAATAGAGCATAAAATCACTGGAAATACATGAAAATAGAATGAACCGTAAAGGCCTCAGAATGTCTATATATTTCTGTAGAATGAAGGCATTTTCTGTCTATCAGTTGATTCAAGTGAGATTGCGCTTTTAGTCAGTTCAGTCAAAGTCATGGGTGGTTGCGTTCATGCATTCCAGGCGGTGGACTGGTGGAGCCTTGGCGTTTTGATGTACGAGCTTTTGACGGGTGGATCCCCCTTCACTGTGGACGGAGACGAGAACTCGCACACAGACATCGCCAAGTATGGGTTCTCGCTGATTGTTTGCCGCCTTTTTTTAGCAGGCTTTCGGTTGCCATCATTCCACAACACTGACCTTATCTGTCTCCCACGTCCCAGGAGGATTTCCAAAAAAGATCCTCCTTTCCCCAAAGATATGGGACCACTGGCCAAAGACCTCATCCAGCGACTCCTCATTAAAGATCCAAAGAAGAGATTAGGTTCAGGTCCTAATGGAGCAGAGAATGTAAAGAAACATCCGTTTTATCAGGTTGTTATTACATATGTACGTTACATATGTTTGGAAAAATATGGAGGATGTTGGAAATTCATAGTTTTAGAGTAACGGGGAGTTTTACATACGGTAACATTTTTCTTTGCTTGCTTTTAGAAAATTAACTGGGAGGACTTGGCAGCGAAGAAGGTGCCAGCCCCGTTCAAGCCAGTGATCCGGGATGAGCTGGACGTCAGCAACTTTGCAGAAGAGTTCACAGAGATGGACCCCACCTACTCCCCCGCGGCCCTGCCTCAGAACTGTGACCGCATCTTTCAGGTAGGAAGGAAAGCGGAGGTGTTAAACAACCACACAATTGTTTTGCTTCCCCTTTGTTTCTGACTCATTGTTATTTGCATCCAATTCTTGCTTATGTTTGCTCGGGTCTTTGGTTGCAGGCAGCACAAACTGTTGACATGGATGAAAAATCACATTATACATTACCCACTCTTTGTCTGTGACTATATTTGACATCCACACTCCACGGCAATTGAAGTAATCAAGTGAAGTTGTGAATGTCCTCAAAAGGTTGCTGTAAGTCAACATGAGTCTGTCTGTGTGCATTGGTATTCAAATTGACTAAAGGGCCTTTTATTGAGATAATTGCTGCCATATGCAGCTCTTATTGAAGTAACAGATGTGAATGACTATTTTTGATGTAGCTTTGAACCATAATATGGCCCACAACTCTGTGCCAGCTGATGGCTGTCTGATGTATCGCATGAAATTTCAGCTCTGATTGCCTTCTGGATCCTTGAGCTCGGTAGATCAATAGATCCATTAACTGGCTTCTCTCATGGAATAAAAGGTTACACTTCGAGAGCATCGCCACGTCTGTCTCGGTTACGCCTTCGGGCTTTGATTGCCAACTTCATCTTGTCTTTCTTCCCTCTCAGCTGCCATTCACATAGTGTGAAATTTTGTGGTCTTTATAATTTGCAAGCCTAGCAATCTCTGAGATAACGACAGCAATCCCAATTTTGAACTGTGCGCTCGCTCCCCCTCAGTGCCTCACAAAACAAAATTAAAATTGCATTAAGAGTGCCAAGATGTAATTTCATAGCAGAGCAGTCAAATATTCAAACCCCGCAATTTGAGGCGTCTCATTCATTCAGCATCCTTCCGTCCATCCATGGCTGTCACTACATACCACAGCTGTGTGTGTGTGTGCGTGTGTGTGCACGTGTGTGTGTGTGTGTGTGTGTGTGTGTGTGTGTGTGTGTGTGTGTGTTTGTGTGCCTGTGTGTGTCGGTGTAAAAGAAGAGAAAGATTTATTAGCAGCTCTGGGATCCCCACAGCTGGAATTAAGCTGGCAGTTCTTCACAATGACAGGTCTAACAATGGCAACAGCTGGACAGCCTGTCAATCACAGAGTGACCGGAATTGATCTTATTTTAGGCTTTTCAAATGATGCCATTTGACTAATGACTGCACATTCTTTGTTATTTTTTTGATTTTTCTGATGGTGATCATGACATTCTAATGTTTTTTTAAGTTTTGAAGAGCATTGCTGTGACTGAACTTACTCTCTCTCTCCATGTCGCCCAGTCAGACTTTGTCCTGGCGAAACCTAAACATCCATGGTTCATGTGTTTTTTCGTAAAGGGCTACTCTTTCATGGCGCCCTCCATCCTGTTCAAGAGGAATGTGGTGATGGACGACCCTGTCCATCTGTGTGGAGGCTCAGAGAGGCCAGGCTCCGCAGCTGTGGCCCGCAGCGCCATGATGAAGGTTAGACGAATGGTCTTGGATCTC
The DNA here is from genome assembly GCF_037954325.1 of Fistularia commersonii. Classification (NCBI taxonomy): domain Eukaryota; kingdom Metazoa; phylum Chordata; class Actinopteri; order Syngnathiformes; family Fistulariidae; genus Fistularia; species Fistularia commersonii. The sequence goes on along the minus strand of NC_141284.1, from coordinate 26,377,220 downwards.
CTTCAACAAACACACTTAAGTTAATGGGAGCAGCCAAAGGCGAATGCATTCTTTGCTTTATGCTCCCTCCTCAGTACAATCTTTTTTTCTACTTCACTCTATTACATTTAACAATCAGAGCAAACCAACTTGAGTACTGTTTTTTTATTTTTATTTTTTATAAGCGCACTTCTTTGTCTACACGACATCCTGCATTCAGAGAATATAGAAGAGCCATTACTTATTGTGAGGTCATTGAAGTTCTCTCTTTTAAACATTCTCGATAGCCTGTGTAGAAATGTTGATTTTAAAAAAATGGAAGTCTATTTTTACATATGTGATCATTATTTTTTAATCATTTAATCATCAGAGATCATTTTAAATTGTCGTGGGAAAGTTTTCATTAGTTTAGCACACAGAAACTTTTAATGTCAGCCAAGCCAGTGTATTAATCAATCAACAAAATGTTGCTGCATTAGCGTCAAGGGTTTTTCTAAACAGACTGAATGGGTCCAGAAATGAGCAGTGAATGGTGGATGATGTAATGGGCCACCGTGTAATTTAGCCTCATGGTTGGAATGTTTTAAAAAAGTTTATATTCATTAGTCAACTTTCACAGAATCTTTTTTTTTAAATTTCTACAAAAGAAACATGTCAGATCAGATGATAAAACCATGTATTCCACACCCACATAATGTGCATTTTTTTGCCCAAAGGACAGCAAGGATGGGTTGTATACGGTAAATCAAAATGCGCCTCTTGTAAAATCGCAAACTGCATTTATCACATGGCTTCTTTGTACATGACAGTGTTTCACTGTTATCACACAAACCAAAGCATTTTGCTCACAGCAATTTTACATCAGTTTTAGTAGAAATGTATTCCACTGTTGAACAAAAGTATGGATTCTGAACTTTTTTGTGATGCTTCCCAAAGTTTATTCTTGGCCTGACATTGTGTGTGTCTTTGCGCTGTACTGCAGGACTCTCCTTTCTATATGACTTATGAAATGGACCTAAAGGATAGCGCTCTGGGCGAGGGTAGCTTTTCCATCTGTAGGCGATGCACGCACAAGAAGACCGGGCAGAAGTACGCAGTCAAGATCGTAAGCAAGAGGTACAGGCTCGCAGCCGGATTTGATGCTCGCTAAAACCTGAGGCCTTTGTCTCTGGGAGAAATTCTGTCGGTCACATTCTTTCTCTTTTGGGAACAAATGGGATCACCAAATCAATATAGAATAATCAATAGAAAGTGGATGAATATGGAGTAAAAATAATAATGATATAAAGTGAATGATGATTATCAAATTTCATTGCTCCTAACAAAAATTGTGATACTATATATTTATGGATATTGTCTGCTTTTCCCTGGTAATTGAATTTCTCTTTTTGCCAGTGTCAGAAAATTCTATTGCAAATTTATAGTCAATTATGATGAAGAAATGCAGTCAATCACATTTAATATTACCCTTAAATGCCCAACAAACTGTTGATTTGAAAATTTAAAAAAGATGACGTCGGAGAGGCAAAACATGATTAAGATTGAATACCAGTACTGATTCAAAAAACAAACACTTTACACACTTTAGACGGAAACGCCCCTGGTTTTTTTTCATAATGGTTGTTTTTTGTATGTAAGCGTTAAGAAATAAGTGGACTGATTTTTCAGAATATCATTATATCACCAGGTTTGTGTTTAAGGGGTCCTCCGAGAAAGGTTGACCCTGAAGTTGCGAGGGAATGGCGCTAAAAAAAAAATGAAAGGGAAAGTTAAATTTCTATCTGTTGTATGTGTATGGTGTGTTTTTTAACAGTTTGTCTTCCCACTTATGTTTGCTGCAGGATGGAGGCACAGACGCTGCGTGAAATCGCAGCTCTGAAGCTCTGTGATGGCCACCCCAACATCGTCAAGTTACATGAAATATACCACGATCAGGTAAGGGTTTCTTGCTGCCTGTAAATCCCGTTTTTATGGCCTCCTGTGAAACCTTTGGGGACTGCAGCCTCATTTAGTCCTGGAACTGGGACAAGGCAGATGAATGGAGCTGCTGGAGGCCCGTTAGGTGTGTTTCACTTTTACGGTACTGTCCCAAAAACATCTCTCTGTAGGCAGGATATTTCACACCAAACATAGTTTTAAACTGCAGCTGTTTAAACATGCACTGTACTACTGAGCGAGACTAACCCAGATTCACTTCTGTTGCTAATTGTGCTTCACCGATAAGCCAAACGACCTGCGCATATGTTCCAGATATAGCTAACCTGGGTTGTGTGTCTGACAGCCAAGGGGTTCATTAGCTTCGCTCCTACAAGATCAGGAGCACCACTTCCTTCCTGATGAGCTCAGGGGGTTATTACTGTACCTCAGAGGTCTGTGACCCGGATCATAGCCCAACCTTGGCTAACTGAATCTAGCCTTTGCCTGCTGGATCTAACACTAATGAGAAAAAAATGACTCCCTTCCCACTTTACTCTGCCCCCTTAGTATCATGTAAGGTTTGACCTCGTCATCGTAGCATCAAGATATATTGGCTATAATTATTCCTGTCGGTGAGTTCACATGTTTTCCTTTGTTTTTAAGTTTTCATGTAAATCCACAAAAACTAGACCGCAGATGTTTTATTTCAACCCGTATTTCTTGCAAATCATGCCATCATGTTTGTCTGGAAATATTTAGATCTGCTTTTTTGGAAAGTACCAAAGTATTAGTTTATTCACCTGAGGATGATGTCTTTTTTTTCCTGTTCACATCAACATTTCACTGATAACACGGCTTAAGATAATGGTTTTGTGCGTTGCAAGATTGTAATTCCCCATACATCTGGTCAGGCTTTTAAGAGCATACGTGACACGTGACTGCCATTGTCTGCCAGTAAGAAGATTCAGTGTTTGAGTAGGAGTCCAGAGTCACAAGCTGACCCTACAAAAAAAAGTTCATATGGTCACATTTAGTCAGTGTTACAGTGTCACGCTGTGCATTACACAGCCCATCGGGTGATTCTCTGACAGTATCAGGCTTGATGAACTATGATGAGCGGGCACCAGCCAGCAGATGACCCTTTTGCATCATGTTCTTTTTAACCAAATGCAAGATGAAAAGTTCTTAAATAGTGTTTCACTTAACTCAGGCAGATTCTTTTCACATTAAACTATTATCAAACGTAGTGTTCATAAGGTCAAAGTAATGCTTAACTTCAGTGGCGTGGACAAAAGGTATTGTGAGTAAAGACCTACTGATATATTGTAAGGTGGTGTTATTATTTATAGCCAAAATGACAGGTATATCACGTCAACCAAATCATCCCCAGTCGTCAGAGAGTTCAGCAGTTTGAACCTTGACCCTGCCCAACTGCCAAAAACCTACAAAAATGTATGGATAAAGTGTGTAAGAGAACTGTGACTGTAGACATGTAGTGTTTGTATCATTTCAGTATAAGTACGTGGGTGTGAGACATACAAATCTGTTACATCTACATTTTTCCTTTAGCTTCATACATATCTGGTTCTGGAGTTGCTCGGAGGGGGGGAGCTGCTCGAGAGGATCCGCAGGAAGCAACATTTTAGCGAAACGGAGGCCAGTCGCATCATGCGCAAATTGGTTTCTGCGGTCAGTCACATGCACGATGTGGGAGTCGTGCACAGAGATCTCAAACCAGAGGTATCACACAAGCATGTTGAGTCTCACTTTGAGAACAATTTGTCTGTCTCTGCTAAGTACCGAAGCACTGGATCCTAACCTTTTGAAAACAGAATTGCTGTGTTTTACTGAAGTTTGTATGAAATGTCTATATTGCTTTTCCCTCTATGCAATCAGACTCAAAGCTAGAATAGAATCATTTGACCCTAACTAGGTCAAAAGTAGCTGGTCAGACAAGTTTTGATGTCCAATTTAATAAGTTGCTGAGTGGTGCAGTTTTGCTCCGCAGAAAGAAATGATTGCTGCCCGTGTCTTGAATTACCTTGTAGAACCTGCTCTTCACAGACGAAAGTGAGAACTCCGAGATAAAAATCATAGACTTTGGCTTTGCTCGCCTCAAACCACCAGACAATCAACTCCTGAAGACTCCGTGCTTCACCTTGCAGTACGCCGCGCCTGAGATACTCAAATATGATGGCTACGATGAGTCTTGTGACTTGTGGAGTCTCGGAGTCATTCTGGTGAGTGGGTCGATGGAGGCAGGGTGGGGTTAAAACTGAATCCTGATTGTTGGATTCATGTCGTATTATGTATTATTCAGCTTAATCTCAGACAGGACACACCAGCAGCCCGTCTGTCCAGTACTCAGCATAGTCATAGATTTGTGAGATATAACTGCTTAGATTAAAAGTGGTAGTGGAATGATGTAAAAACTCCTTATGAATTAAAGGTAGTTGTTTTTTTTTCCAGCAAATATCTGACACTTCAGTCTTGTGAGTTTCTGGCACAGACTTAAGACTTAATGGAGCGTGAAAGTAGCAAGTACCTCCGAATGGGGGGAAGCATCATTTCATTTTTAAAGATTTAGCTGCATGGATAATCATTGTGGCAGTTCCCTACTTTTCTTACTAATCTAATCCTTGATTTACAATTTATGTTTATTTTTTCACTTCCAGAATTGAGTTTATTTTTTCTTGCAGTAATCCCAGTTCGGTAATTATATTGGCTTTGCCATTTAATTACATGAAAACATTTGACTATTGACCACATGAATACTGTTTTTGGGTTTCCGCTCTACATCACACCATTACTAGCTTGTTTACACTGATGCTGCCTCCACTACTTAATTACAGAATAATTAGCTCCTTCATTAGCATCTTAATATGTGAAACCCTAACAAGTATAGAGCTGCGTTACACATCAATTTTTTACCCAATACCTAAGGACATTGACCTGATTTAAGTAAAATGGGCAAGAAGCTTTTCAAATTGAATTATTGAGCTGATCTTTGTGCTTTTCGTGTCACTGTTAAAAGAGTCATTTCAATCAAGTGCTCTGTGCAATGTTCACTTCTTCAGATGTGCTGCTAGAAAACCAGAAACCAACAAGTTTTTTAGTTATCATAGGATACGCATGTTCTGATAATCTCTTTTCGTGATATTCGTCTCCCTCTCTAATTCAGTGTTAACCACCTCCAGCTTCCTGAGGTGAGCTGACACAGTTAAATGCTCACCGCAGAATGAGGAGCAACCGGTGTGGCTGGCTGGCTGATCTAACCCAATGCCTGTCATGAGACATTGCTTCCCGACAGCGGAAATGTCGTTTTAAATTCAAGCCTTTTTTTCACGTGAATAAAGAGTATTGCACTGAGAGCAGGGAGGGAGAGGCCAGAGACATGAGATTTGTGTAGAAGCCTGGGCTTGTGTGTGTGTGTGTGTGTGTGTGTGTGTGTGTGTGTGTATATGAATGTCGGGCCCTGCTCGGCATTGCCACCCCCTGGGGGGAAGTGGGAGCAGTGTGCCTCATGGAGAGATGATGAAATGGCTACTGACAAACTGTGCACAATGCCCTGGAAGCAAAGTGAGCGGAGATAAGGAGGGATGGAGGGAGGGAGAGAAATGAGGGCAGGACTGAGCTTCCACTGCCAAAAGGTCTGTTCCCTACTGCTGTCATTTTAATGAGAAATCTGAGGGCAGATTGAAGCAGGCCAAGGTGATAGTTTTCTTTTCACTCTGCTGAACATGGATCACCTCCTTGCTCTGCTGCCTGATATTCAGATGCCAATTTTTTTTTTTTGTTATAAAGATACATCACATTATCTCTTTGGGTATAGCACAGTGAAAAGTGACTGCGTCTCCGGCAATTCCAGTTTTATTCAAATATTTCTAAAATGCTTCTGAAATCAGCATACAGCAAAATAAACTGGAAATTGAAAATTTAATCATTTGAATGCCAGTCTGTGTGCTTCCCCCCCCCCCAAACTAAGTAGACAGTTATTTAATAGCATGGGTTTGTCTGTAAGATAAAACAGCAAAATGTCTCAAATCCCAGATACTGATGGCGAACTGTGTCTTCCTCCCCCCGGCGGCAGTACACCATGCTGTCTGGCCAGGTGCCTTTTCAGTGTCAGGAGAAGAGCCTGGCTCATACCAGTGCTGAAGATATCATGAAGAAAATCAAGCAGGGGGATTTCTCGTTTGAAGGGGAGGCCTGGAGGAATGTGTCCCAGCAGGCCAAGGACCTGATTCAAGGTGAGCAGTTGACTTTTTTTTTTCATTAGCACTTTTGTTTCAAAACCAAATGCAAACAAATTAATTATTGGCCTTGTTGTTCAGACCTTATATTATTTTATATCTATATTTTTATATTATTTTTTGTTATCAGTGGTCACATCAAGACAGATTAGACATTAGTACACAAAATTGCAAAATTTCTCTTTAAAATCAGTGTACACCAATATACTTGTTGTATTTACATAAAATAGAATAATTAAACTGATGAATACTTTGCAAAATTCAAATGATTGAATCAGATAGTAGATGTCCAAAACGTTTTTTTTTGTTTAATGTCTAATGTTAATAGTGTCACATTAAAAAGAAAAAAAACAACAACAACAAAACTTCATTGTGACAGTTTTTTTCAGCTTCTTGGTAAATAATGATGTTATTACCCAGGTCCCTGTCCATATATGTTTTGAGTCCGTATTTGTACATAAGATAAAACCCTGAATACACAAAGTAGACACAGACTCCCGAGTCAGGCTCCACTTTGAGCTTTGTTTGGGGCTCAACGGCTCAACTTTGGCACTAGTAATAGGAACAGTAAAGTTAATTATCTGTCTTCTGGTCCTGCAGAGCTGCTGACTGTCGACCCAAACAAGCGGATTAAGATGTGCGGCCTTCGTTACAATGCCTGGCTCCAGGACGACAGCCAGCTGTCTTCCAACCCACTCATGACCCCGGACATTCTGGGCTCCTCGACTGCCTCAGTCCACACTTACGTCAAAGCTACTTTTCATGTGAGGAACGTCATGATTTGCAGAAATGGTCAAAAGTTTTATTCCTGAAAACCTTAGTGTTAATGGTAAAATCAAAATGGATTGAACAAACTCCACCATGCTGATATCTTATCAACATGAAAAATAATACACCATGTATTTACTTGTTTCAGTAAATACATGAGTCTCATTTTGTGAAGATAAAATACTGAATATACCATTTTGCATTGAATATTGCTGACTTGCAATTAAAAAGTTTAGAAGGCATATTTTAACATAAACAGTGTGTGTGTGTGTGTGTGTGTGTGTGTGTGTGTGTGTGTGTGTGTGTGTGTTTACAGATGCTACACAAAGTGCAGTACGACTGAATGGCTATTAAATTTCATATTAACCCTTCTAATGCTTTCAGACCAATTACACAGAGCTGGCATTATGACATTAAAGTTTTTCAACATTTTCAGAAATAATGAAAGCAGACAGTGTGACAGATTTCTCAAATGAAGGTTCCCACTTCATGTTAATTTTTCCCAAATTTCCAGGGCAAATCGTACACGGCCGTTGACGTGAGTTGCTAATCTCCCCTTTTTTAATCACAGGCATTCAACAAATGTAAACGAGAAGGCTTCCACCTGCAGACAGTTGACAAGGCGCCGCTGGCCAAAAGGAGGAAGATGAAGAAGACGAGCACCAGCACAGAGACCCGCAGCAGTTCAAGCGAGAGCACTCATTCCTCGTCGTCTTCCTCACAGTCCCAGGAGAAGACGTTTCCCGAGGGTGACGCCGGTCTGCAGCCGCCCAGCAGCACGCCCCTCACCACCCCTGTCAACACACCTGTGGCCCTGGGAACAGACTCGCAGCACCAGCCGGCACCTCCGGCCTTTGACTTCACAGAAGGGAAGTGAGGAAGTGAGAGGAATCTTTTTTTTTTTTTTTTTTTTGGACAGATGGATGAGCTGAAGGAGGCTCAGACTAGCGTCAAATGTTCTCCCTTCCTTCTCCCTCCATCCTTGGCAGCTCTGCCTCCGGTCCACGGCCGAATGCATGGACGTCTGCATGTCTCCAAACGCAAGCATGCAACAGGAGCAACAACCTCAATATCAATCAACCATCACTCGCAATAGTCTGCACCCTTTCTCTCTCTCTGGCTTTCACAATCACACTGTGTCAATCAGGGACTGGACCAGGAAGAAGCCGTCATCATTGTCCACAATGGGAAAAAAAAAAGGGCTGCCCTCCTGCCCCCTCCCCTTCACCCCCAGGTCCAGACAGTCAACACTGAAACGTCTCGAGAGTTCCTAGAAAATTACAGCTCACTCTCTGTCCCATCCAATTTCCGTGTTAAAGGGAAGTTTGTCGCGTTTACGCCGTGGATGCTTTGTATTTTTCTTGTCAAAGGGAGAGAGGCAATGCAAGATGCTTCATGGATCCACTTCTCTTTCCTGGGAAGTCACTGAAAGATGGAGCAGCATATTTATATGTGAATTTTACAGACTGAAATGTATTTATGATAAGCTATATTGTTAACTTATTAATGGTAAATTGCCTGATCTGAGGGGAAAATATGGATACAGTGAATCTTTAAAAAGAGTTATTTTGTGTATGTGTGTACTTTCCAGCTAACATGACTGTTTTCCTGTAGTCAGATTGTTGTTAATCTTTTTTGTCCGTATGCATATCGATGCTTCAAGTCGGTCCTCGAAGCGTTTCTGTTATCATAGTTACATCGTTATAAGCGAGAAGAGATTAACGTCATTTGCCGATTGGTTTCACGTTATAAATCAGTTTGTGCGTTTTGTGTAACCGGCGTCCGATGTTGGGCCTAAAACAATTTATGCAGGCCGTTCATGTAGTTTGGCATCGCAACACTCCTCCTGCGGTCAAGGTTTTGGAAGTAGCAGAAGTGTGAATGGCTTCTCAGATTTATGGTCTGGAGAAGACAGCTGCTCAACAGGAAATATTTAGCTGTATGAAGACTCACTTCCCTCCAACTGCTTTGACATACAGAGTTGTTGATGTGCCACTTGGTCAGATTCCCGAGTGACAGCAAAGACCCGCAGTGGATTCTCTGGGTAACAACATAATCATCTGACTATCACTATTACAGATCCGATTGATTGATTGATATATCCCAAATGGAAAATTCAGGCCATATGTGAAGACATCAAAAGATTCCCTCAGCTGTCTATTTAAAATATGTACAGATTCGATTTTGTTTTATATGTTCTTGTGCCAAAATGCTGTCAAAAATGGATGATTTGAGCGCAGTGATATGCCGAACTGAGGTTGCCTCACCACAACTCCTTGTTAAGTCACTTAGCTTGAGTCATAATTGTCTATTTTTGTCCCAGATCTTCTCAGTGAATAACCTGCTCGTGTTGTTTTTCCGACTCGGGGAAAATAGAGGAAAACTCCAAATAACCCCAAAGCCACTGTTTCTCACAGCTCCCTTTAATCAAACGCTAAACATTTTGGCTTGATGCTATTTTGCTAACTAATGTCATCCTGTCCCCGCGTCTCGTCAGGTGTCCCCTGGAAATGTCTGTAGGCCCGGCTTCCTCTTTGAACCACACATAAGGCTACTTAGCCCATGTTGTTGAATTGTAGTTAGAATACACGTGAAATCAAGGCAATTTTAAAGGTTAAAAGAAACACTTGAGCCCGACTGATAGTGAGCTTATAGATTGCAATTTTCAGAGAAAATTCAGACATGGATAAATCTGCTAATATTTGACCCTTGAGATTTTTTTAATGATCTTGTGAATAATCAGTCACAACTAGCGGCAATGGCGCTGTCATTCATATGTCAGAAAGATGCTGGATTAATGCATCTAAAGTCTGTTTTAAAACCCAATAGGAATTTCAAAAGATGATTATAAATTCATGTTGCTTTACACTTTACTCTTATGCATTCACATGACATCGGGTTTTGGTTAGTCAGTAACACAATATCAACATCAGCTGTCACCAGTATCTAAATTAGTTGTGGCCATCCTGAAATTGCAACATAACGCACATTTAGCAAAAACCCAATATCTCACCAGTGCTGTTATCAATCTGGGAAATAGGAGGAGAAAGAATAAACCAGTCTTTTACCGACAAAACTGGAATTATTCAGTTAGCAAAACAGTCTGATTGTCAACTGCTAATATTGTCCGATCGGTCGGTAAGGGATATTACTTCCAACTAATTGGAACACAGACGAAAAAATGGGCTCAACTGTACGTCCTCCAAACAAAATTGTTGCTATTCAACATTTTAAGTCCGTATATGTGAGACTTAAGTAACCAGCTTCATCTTCACCAGGCAGATAAAAGAGTGTTGGCCAACTTTCTGAACTCAGAGAGGAAGCTGCGTGCTCTCAGTGTCAAACTGCAGGGTGGCGCCGCCTTTACCGTTACTAAAACTGCGACCTCTGACACCACGCCATCTTTGCCTCCATGATAAAACATCAGCGTCTTTGTTTTGATCAACTCCATGTGAAATTTTAATATCCCTGGATATCTTTTTTAATTTTTTTTATTTTTTATTCAAACACCAAAACACCCGTTTCCCTGTGTTTCAATGCTGCTGTCAGGCAGGAGACTCCCAGGCAACAGTCGAGCAGTTCATTTGTCAATTGTGTTCTTTTCTGTTTTTTGTATTCTGTTGAAATGCAAAGGGGTATTTTCTGATTTGTGAAGCTACCTAGAGACTTTTTTTTTTCTTTCCTTTTTTTCCGGCTCAGTCGGGGAAACAAATTAGTCGGAGCACTGTGCATTCAGACACACTCCCTCATCTTCTTCCATTTAAATGCACTCTGAATCTGAACCAAAGCATTAACTTCAAGGTAGCTGCTCTAAGCTGCATGAGATGTTTTCCTTTCATGCAATTATGCAAAGAATCTGCTTCTTATATATCAAGTTTGTTTTGTTTTTTTCAACTGGTAAAACGATGTTTACCGTGAAAATGATTTTGTAAAAGTGCTATTTTGCTTCATAGATCCTTCTGAGGACTGAATCTCCATATCCAATACATCATCAGGCTAACTATGCATCTTTTTCCACCATTATGTTGCTTTTCATCCATTTTCTCGTGGCTTACACTTTGGCTTTTAAATTGCTGACTGTACCGATGCTCCCATACTATCAGTCACCATGGAGATAATAAAACAGGATTTATTGCTCGTATGAAAGGATGGAAGCTAAACACTACAAAGCTCTTGTCTAACTTGGTTTTCATGAAATGCCCCTTTAGCCTTTTTTTTTTTTCTTTTGTTTGGGTGTATAAATAGCTCAAGTGGAGGAGGGGTGTCCTATTTTGTGCTCCCCTCTGGGAGCCTGGCTCTATTAGCTGATGTGCTGCAGTGCTGTTTGTTCCAAAGAACTCACTCACTGTCTCGCTCTAATAAAGGAAAGGGTTTTTTTTTAGTAGCTAATTCTCCAGAGACTAACTTCAAACTAGGTTTTCTCTTCTTTGATGAGCCACTTGTTCAGCATGGAACTTTGTGTGAGAATGGAGGGCTGGGCTGTAGTTTAACTCACAAAGAAAATGCATTTGAATCTGAGTTTAAAACAAAGTGAATAAACTGCCAATTTGTCGTGTTCATCACCCACCCTCCCGATAGAAACAACTTGAAAATTGGCATGAAACTGTTATAAAATTATTGTCATTCAATTCAAGAGTACCCACAGAATCTGGATGAAAGTACTTTTATAAAATGCGGTCCAGAAAACACAATTTTAATGAAATGTTTAAACGATCAGAACTTGATTTCCTGTTATTCATTCAAGGAAAATATTTGAGTTTCAAAATCCTTTCAGTAACAACTGAATTACAGTGTAGCTCAAGTATTGAGGAGAAACATTGCACATGTGTATTTTGACACAATATGTCGCGTTTATGTCCAATGGCCACAGCAAAGGGAGGAAGGACACATTACTTGCAGTCGTTTTTCACCTTAAACTTTGAGGAACCTCCTCATTTGGGAAATTTGACTTTTGCTCCTCTTGACACTGTTTCATCACAGAGGGAACTTTTTTCTTTCCAAGTTGGTGACTGGTTGTAAGGTCAGCCTGGGCCTCTATGCTTTTTACGCCGTAATATCTCTATTGTGTCTGTGTGGCCATAGAGCTGAGTGGCATCTGAAGCTTTTTGAGGACCTGTTAAGTGAGCTGGAGCATTTTGAGCAGAAGCTACTGCTCCTGCAGCGAAAGGGGAGTCTTATGGATCTGTCCGTGGTGCTGAGGCGCTGTAACATCTGGTGGGGGTTTCAATGAGTTGCAACTTCCTTCCTCCTTTTCAAGCACCTGGTTCTGCTTTTAGGCTGTCACGCGATGATTGACACGTAGGGCTGCGCAACTTAAATCAGTATAGCTGTAGGAATATCATCTCAGCACGTTGTTGAGTTGAGCCATGGATGAGTTTATAGGGGGAAAAAAAATCTTCCCACATAATTTCACATCCAGACTGAGATCAGTCTTTGTAACAGTTTTCTCTGTTTTTTTTTTTTGCTGTCCAGGTACCGATAATTATATTAGCATCACGCAATTGCCTTCACAATTGGAGGAAATTGCCCCTGTGTGGTTTTTCACTTATCGTCATCATGAAATGACTTGAAACAATAACCCTCAAAATCGGACAGAAATGTATTTGAAAAGTCGCATAATGACACATGATATCCACAGTTAGGGAAATTTCAGGGAATCTAATAGTATTGAAAACACACTTCTCATTATTATGTTTTCCTCTGCAGTCCTTTACATATTTAATTGACAAACCAAATATATAGGACACTTTCTTAGGGTTTTGAAGTGTGTTTTATTGATGAAGTGACCACCTGATGTTGTTCTCTGCTCTCCGGTGGCAGCAGCAATTTCCTGCTGTACAATTTGTGCTAAAGTAGGAACTGGAAGTAGGACAACTGCCAAGAGGGGGCAGCACGACGTGTTTCTCGGTCAAGTCCGAGTGTGGTTTGGATGTTGGTGCCATGAGATGTGTGACTGACATCTATACAGATAAAAATTAACTTTATTTTAATTAACCTAAGTGTTTCATCAGATGAACCCGTAGAAAATTGTCCAACATAATCTGGTGTGAATCGCTGTAAAATTATTATACACTGTTTTCTCTTCTGGGTTCAAACTGATGCTGGTTCCCTGAAAATCCTTGAATGTTACCCTTAAAAAAGCTTTAGGACATTAAAAGGCAATATAATTTAGCAATTCAAGTGTGACCAAGTGGGGCTAAGCGGTACATTGATATAAATACTTCTCGGATTTCAATCTTGAAACATTTTATTAATACATTTCACTTTGTCTACATCAAAACACAGACCACTGTCAAGGGGAAAAGAAGTGCTTTAAAAGAAATAATGATAATCATGATAGTAGTTTTTTTTCTGTTCCAAGGCAGGCATCCTAAATTATGATCAATATTTTAAAAGTTTTAGCTATAAGTTAATATGAATTCCCTCACCTGATGGACTCATTCCTGTCTAGAAGAGAACTTGCATCTCATTTTAAAAAAAGTTGATCAAACCGGCAGCCGCTGACACCACCTCCGTCATCTCCATCGCCATCCTCTTGCATGTGCTTTTGCTCGATTTCCCACAGACGCCATCCTCGCCAGGCCTTCATATATAAAGTACTGTAGCAGTGAATCCCTTTGAGACCATTCAATACTAAACTGTTTCAACAGGCTATCAAGCTTTAAGGGCAACAGTTTGCACTTAGATGTTGTTTTAATTGCGCAATTCAGTTTTTATTTGTGTGTGAGAAAATGTCCTCTTTGATTCGTGCAAGTTCAAAATGTCTCATCAGTCCGTTGTGTAACATTTCAAAGGATGATGTAACATGAACCTCAATACCTGAGACTGCAATGATGCTCCATTTGCAAACCTGCTTTGTGTAGGGCACTGTGACCATCCTCATTACAGATAATACTAAGAAAAAAAAAATCCTGTTCTGCTTTGTTAGATTCCTTAAACTCCGGCTGAAAACACCTTGTACATGTAGTAATATGATAGTTGTCATGTTAAGTCTTTTTAAATAGATTCTTGGCTTCATTGTACTTTTGGGTGTTTTTCTGTCACTACTGGAGATGTTTTGCTTTGAGTTGTGTGTACGGGATGTCTGAAAGACAATAAATGTACCACATCTTGTTCATTTATTGATCGTGACAAATAAACTGGGGACAAACCTTTGCTTGGAGTGTGTTAATATTTATTCCCCTGGAAAAAAAAAAATCGAGATTGCTGAGCGTCGCTTCAGAATGTGGCCTCTAGATGGCAGTGTCTGATAGAGTGTCTGATAGAGTATCACGACACTGCCTGTGAGTCAAAAGAAGGAATAAACTAGTTTAATGCTGCCAAAATTTAGTGTTTATGTGTATACTTTGTAGTACTAAGACAATACACTGCAAAAAAAAAATTGGGGCTTTTTCTATTGAGCAAAATTCACTGTAGAATGTTTGTTTTTACTTCTTGCCCATGCAAAAATGTACATATTTGCAATATACACTTTTTTTTTTCCCAAATCCTGAGGGGCATAAGTGTTTTGTTCTTTCAGTCATTTCAAAGAAAGCAGACGTCTTTCTGAATGCCCGTCGGTCCTCTTATTGAAGCTTCACACCACTTGCTGCCACGTGCAACAGATGACGAGCTGCAAAGGACTCCTGCTCGCCTTCTGCATAACACATTTGTATATCGTGCCCTTTTTGCTGAGTGTGTGCATTACATATCTTTTCATGGAAATGCATCCTCTAACATGCTACCCATCACTAAACTGCGCTGCATGAGTATCAAGACGTAGGTTGTGCACTCCAAAACCCATCAAAGACATCTTTTGGGAGAGAAAACTTTCAGTGAACACATCAGGATAAGAGAGGATAAATAAGCATGGGATTTCGAGGCTCACCGAAAAGCACCTGATATGGCCTTTTGTGTAGCACACATTCTTCTTTTCAAATTTGTTCTGGCCGTATGTTCTTGGAGCTGGGCATGAACCACTAGATATGGAGTGCATGGTATATTCATAGATATATATATGTGTGTGCTACCATCAAAATGTAAATGTCAATGAGGACAGGCATTGAATAAGTTGTTTAATTTAATTATTTACTTTTAAATTTAATCAAACAATGTATTTACTAAAACTAATTAGATCTTAATTCAATTTTTTTTTTAAATTTAATTTAATTTTAATTTAATGGAGGAGAAAATTAGCAAATACATGCAGATGTATCCCATTGCACTGAACTGCTCCTCCTTTATCTATCAAAACATTGCACTCAATCTGGACAAATTTAAAATGGCTCCTGGTAAAATATCTTGATACTATGGCAGCAAAAATAGCCGAAGGCGATTCAAAAAAATATTGAAGTGAATGGGGAGTTTGTTTTAAAATAATGAAAACGTATGTGCGGCAGCTTGTGCACTGAATTTTTTTTTTTTAATTACATTTGATGTGTTTAATTGCCATGCACATACATCGATAGCCTGTGTTTGCATAAGAGAGCTTGTAAATTTATGAAACCCAAAAGAAGGACGGGCTCATGAATCTAGACAATGACAGTCATTGTTTGAGGTTCTATAAGACATAATTCTGCTTTCCTTATGCAAACCCTTTCTTGTTCACCTTCAAAGCTCTCCACTAACAACCTGGAACAATTTTAGCTGGGCTTTTCATTCACCTTGTTGCTGTGACCGAATCCCACCGAAGACTTTTCTTGTCTGTCTGCGAAAAACTGCCATATTTGCTCTCAAGAGTTTCTCTTCTGACCAGATGATTTCCTGTTAAAAGCACTTGTCTTTACGGCGCTAAATATACACAAAAGTGGCCAATTTATTCTCTACATGGACAGAAGAAAAGGAAACTTCTTCCATGCATGGATAATTTCCATATGAATCAATCACAATTTGCAGTGGCTTCAAGCAGATTTTTGCTTTGGTGTGAGTTATTTCATTCACTTTTCTTGAATAAAAGTTACAATTTATGACCAATTAGTCATAGCTGCTGTCCTTCAAGATAATTGCTGGTACATTTTTGGCGCATGAGTGCAAAACATGAAGTATCTCGAGATAGAAACGCTGCCTGCTGGGTCAAGTTACCCAAAAAAATGGGGATTTGGTTGTAGCTTAAAAAACTAAAAGTCGGGGAACGTATGTCCTACGGGAGGAGGGTTAGCACAGAAAATCAACACAGACTGTTTTGTTATTATCATAATTTGTCAATAATAATGGTGATTTTGTTGTTTATTTGTGTATCAACATGCCCATGTAGTTCATATATTTGGGTGTTGGCATGTTCATGTTGATTTTGCATGTTTTTTGGGGGGGATTCTATTTCACATGATATTTGAAATCCTGAGATTTTTTGAGTTTTACCTCAGCCTTTTAAAAAAATATGACAAAGTGCGGGAGTCCCGTACTTCTCGTAACATGTCCTTTGGCACCTCACACCCAACATGCTACCTTTATGTGACAAACAACAACAACAACAACAAAAAACACAGAGGATTCCAGAGTGTCCTTGAACATCTCTCTCCTGTCCGTCAAACAGATTCCTGCAAGGATGATTAGGCTAAATATTTGCAGGTGCAGTCATTACCAAACAAGCCAAGGGAGTTTGTCTTATTCCAGTTCTCCTTTTCTCTGTCTTGCCGGTGCTGACAAACATTTTTCTTTTTTTTTCTTTTTGTTAAATATCAGGTGGCATCGTTGTTTTGCGGTCGCTAATACCCTTTCCAGTGACTCGAATGTGACCCTTGGTATCGACTTGAGACCCTGGCAGAAATGGCTGAACAGTTCTCGTCTACCCTGCCGCTCTGCCTGATAATATTCAGGCCGGTCCAAGTCACCTTAAGCAAACATTTTAGAAACTAAACAATGATTTAGATGAGGTTTTTCCAGTATATACTCCTTTTAAATCAAGCTCTCTGGCTCCACCAGGTAGGCATCCGGGGACTGACCGGCTGCCAGCATCACTGTTAACAAGCTACCCTGCTAATTAGCATCACTGTTAGCAAGCTGCCCTGCATGTAGCATCACCGTTAGCAAGCTGCCTTGCATGTAGCATCACTGTTATCTAGCTGCCCTGCATTTAGCATCACCGTTAGCAAGCTACCTGCATGTAGCATCACCGTTAGCAAGCTGCCCTGCATGTAGCATCACTGTTAGCAAGCTGCCTTGCTAATTAGCATCACTGCTAACCAGCTCTATGGCAGATCCATGGCACCATTGGATCTGAGGAGGAACATGGAGTGAAGCATCCGTTTTACTGGATCGACACAAATTCTCAACTGCTGAATGAGAACATCTTTGGTAAGTCAGATCTTTAAAGTTTTTAAATCCATGGTGTTTGTTGTCATGTCTGGCTCAGTTAAGATTATATGACCCTCTGACTGTTTTTGTATTTACTATAAGTGAACTATGTTTGTAATCTTTCCGTGTCTGGTTTGTTTGGTCAAAGATGTTTTGCTTTTTCTGCACGATGTTAGTCCTAAATATGTGTAAATGACTTGCGTAGATTCACTGATGGGTTTTACTCAGAGTAGCCGAACCAAAGGCAAATCAAGAGTATGCATAGGCGTAAAACACGTACTTGCCTCCATTGTAAACTGTAAGATAAGATAAACTTTATTGATTCCCAGTGAGGAAATTCATGTACCACAGCAGCGTAACAGTTAAAATGTCAAAAAAAGGAAATAAATAGAAAGACAGAAGATAGAAAGACAAAAAAAATCCATGACTAAATAGACAGCAGACAACAACAACATCAGGGATGACAATGGGCAACATAAAAGAACAGTGAGGGTGAAAAATACACAACTCGAATGAAAAAAACAACAACAATATAAATAGTGGCAAAAATAAATAGTAATGAGTAAAATAAATAAACAAAAATAGGCAGGATGATTTATGGGGACATGTTTTCTATTACCATAGTAAATGATGCAGTGGTGTCATTTCAAGCAGTAATAGAGACCCTGAAAAACTTCTATATTTAATCTGAAGGCACTTTTTATAATGCATGTAGATTGATCATTATAGACCTGCAGTGTATCATAGCATAGTTGTCATATTTTAAATAAGACTACCAAACTAAAGAAAATGTGACAATGCCCAACAGATCTCAAGAATATTAATCAATTTTTTTATGCACAGAGCAGTCAATTTTTTTTTCTCCCTCAAATGTAGGGCAGTGGATGTGTAAAGAAATATCAAAGGAAAAACACTCAAGTAAAGTACAAGTGCCTCAGAATTGTACTGAAGTATACAACGTGAGTAAATATACTCACTGAGGTTACTTTCTGTTGCCCCCTGTAGAGATATTTGAAGTTCTCCTCTCCTCCAAGAGGCTCCTTCACTTGTGACAGACTGGTGGCGAGACTCGGGTATTTAACCTCGGTGGGGTCGTTTCCAGCATCATCGACGTCACTTACACACACTTCACACAGTAAAGACTTCTAAAATGGCTGGTTGAGCACAGCTAGTTGGGTGGATTCCCCGTGAAAATATTCTTCTCTGGTTTTCTTTCCACTGTGCTCGAAATGATCCGTTTGCTCATCAAAATCTATCAAGATAAAAATCACATTTGACGTTTAGCCGCTCATCATCTTTTTTGCAGTGGTGGAATGATGATGGTGTTGAGTTTGAAACAAATGGGAAGAAGTCTTAGAGTAAAGATCATCTAAATCGGACAAGTATTACGACTTCCAAGTCGTAGGACACTCAAGTAATTGCACAAAATAGATGCAAAGCCGAGATGAGAACAAGCACTGAGGTTCAAGCTGGAAAAAGATGCATTAAAACAAAAAGGAAGGGCTTTATTGCCATAATTGTGTGTGTGTGTGTCTCATGATCAGTTTAATATTAAT
Organism: Fistularia commersonii; assembly: GCF_037954325.1. NCBI lineage: Eukaryota > Metazoa > Chordata > Actinopteri > Syngnathiformes > Fistulariidae > Fistularia > Fistularia commersonii. The sequence continues at coordinate 26,358,475 of NC_141284.1, read as the reverse complement.
GGTCAAACAAAGATACTGCTGATTTTTTTTTTTTTTTGTGAATTTTCAATTTTAAATATTTTTGGGGGAAATTTCATGCTCATTTTAAGATCAGTACTCTATGAAAATGTTGAACAAATTGTAGTTTTTTTCTTGTATTTTATGTATTTGCATTTTAGATAATTTTTGCAGATTTACCGCTAATTTCACATTTTATTTTCAAAGTGGCAGGTGAATTTGAGGATGTACTGAAATACTCACTCAATTATCGAATGGATAGATTTAATTTTAAGCCAAATAATTTAAAACTTTTTCAGTTTTTTTTTTTTCAAACATGGGTTTTTTTGGCTTTTAACTTTTTCAGCATTTGGGTTTGATTTCTTAAAATATAATTCCTCAATCACACATTATTTTATCGAGGAAGCACCATGTTGAAAAATGACAAATCTGTAGGGAAAATAGATCAGGTGACGCAATACCTTCAAGAAACAGGTAAAAACTGTTCTCTTTCAGGACTTTTTTACTGCGCTGATGCCCCAGATCAGGTTAGGCAGCAAGTTAGGCTATGCAGTTTGTGTGTGTGTGTGTACGTTTGTGTATGTCTTTGTGCATCGTGTATTTGCAAGTGTATTTGCAGTCCCTATGTCCTCTACTGTAAGTCGCTTTGGATAAAAGCATCTGCCTAATGTAATGTAATCCGGGTGTAAGCTCTTGGGTGTAATATGTGCTGGTATTTCACAATTTCCTTTATAAATCTGAATCCTTGTTTTTTGACATAGAGGAATACCTTGAATGGCACCTACACACTTGTTGCAGAGGAGAAAGCTGTGTGTGTGCGTGTGTTGGTGGGTAGACATCACTGGTGAGAAGAATGAGAGCTCCTGATGAAATCAAAGATGCACTTGTGGAACAAATCATCCATCAAGGTCTCACAATGGAAGAGGCTGGTTGAAAGTGAACATGCCAGACTATTATCAGCAGTGCCAACAACATTCAGCCAGGAAAACAGGTGAAAATGTGCTGTCATAAGAGTATTTAATTCAAAACAGCACAAGTACGGTTTGAGTGAAGGCATTGTGCTTTCAGATTCAGGGATAAACACCAATACGGCAGTCAAGTTCCTCTCGTTACTTATTTTTTTGGCAAATCATAACAGATGTGTCACTTCTTTGTCACACTTCTACTGACCCGGGCTTTTCTTGTGTGTGACATTTGCAAAGGTGGAATTGAAACAGGAAAATTAGGTTTTGTGTCCATGTGGCTCAACTGAATGGGATTAGACCAAGAACACTGTTGCGCATATAAACATAATCTCTATTTCAATTCAGCTACTGCTACGACTGCCACTTCAAATAAAAGACACTCATAGAAATTCTAAATGTTCTAACTGCTCTTTGTGGACCCCGAAAAAAAAAAAAAAAATCAGCATTGCTGGTATTCGGCCTCCTGTTGACACGTCTTTTGATTCTTTCGTTGTCATGGTTACTTTAAACACTTGTGCCAATCAAGATGCACAATTTCACATATAAAATGTTGGGGTTCATGCAAAGTTGTGGGAGGAGTCATTTTGCTGTAAGGATTTTCAGAATTTTAATTATTCTTCCATTAAAAACCAACATGTCAGACATTATAGTTTATTACTTTCATGGTGAAGAGGCGGTGCTCAGGAGTTGAACAGATAAAGAGGATCAGCTTTCACTGGAACATAGTCCGAGCAAATAGAGCGTTTGAGCGAAAAAAACAAAATTGGACAGGACGTGATGGGGAAATTTGACAGCCATGGCAGTTTTCTCTCAAGTACTGCAAGTGTGTGTGTGTGTGTGTGTTTGAGAGGGCAGGCTTTTCAGCCTGGTGGGGTGAAGTGCCTCCGATCCTTGGGAGTGAAACGCATTTCCTTTTGTTGCCCTCCAATTTTTGACTGGCTTGCCCCGGCGCAGGAGCGGCGATGGGGCCGTTTCTGTTAGCTTCCCAGAGCTTCCCTCTCCGCCCCCCCCACGCATCTCTCACTCCTCCTCCTCCCCCAATGACCATCCTACCCTGTTCTCTCCGTTCCCAAAGCGATCGGCATTCCTGGGGGCCACCAGTGAAGCGGCTTTACAGGGGAGGCTGCTGGCTCCTGGGTGGCCCCTTGTGCTCGGGCTCCAGGGGGCGGTGACAATGTCTTATTAATTGACTGGGCGTCTTTGGCGGAGTGCAGGAATTTGCCGAAAGGGGGAGACGGAAAAGTAGGGATGAGGGATGAGCTGGGAGTGACCGGGGGGGCGGCGACGGGACGGCCGGGACAGATTCACAGTCCAGCAATGGAGATGGATTGAGACCCGTCTCCGATTTATTCCTCTTTAATTTACAGGGAGCCCAGAGTCGTCGCTCTTCTGGTTTAGACGAAAAAGGGTCTAAAGATCGGAGAAGCCAAAATAACGTTTGTTCAATATTACATTATATGAATGATATTTTAATACATCCCCCTTTTGAGCTGTTTACAATTTCAGTTTCTGCCGTCGGGTTGCATTCGATCACATTTTGAATAAGAAGTTGTAATGTAAGCAAAGACAGCATTACGTTGTTGGCTGTTATTTCGTCATCTGCTTGGTTAAAAACCAAAACTGATGCAATACATGGTATTTTAATCTCTCTGTTATGAAGCTTACAATGTACGTAGAATTTCCATGGTGGCCCAAAGGTCTTGAGTTGTAGGTCTAATTTTCATTTTTTTTTTTTTTAACGTTTCAATTTTTAATACGAAGAATGAATCGGCTATTATTCTGTTGGTAGTTTATTCCATTCCTGGTCATTTTTTTTTTTTTTTTTTTTTTTGCTGCTTTGGTATTTGTTGATGTCCATTTAAATAAAAAAGCATCCCTTTTAGACAAAGCCCTGAAAGTCATTGATCTGACTTGGGGTCATTTTTGAAATGTCGCGATGCAGAGTTTCTTTATGGCTCTTTTAGAACGATCAAAACGTTACGTTGTTGTAAAGTTTGTGCATCGAGCGCCGCTGTCATGGTGGGCAGACAGCCATTGTCACGCCGCAGACTCCTGTTATTTATGTTTGATGGAGCAGGAGGAGGAGGAGGAGGAGGCTGGTTTGGGGCTCCCCGTCTCCCCATGTGGTCCCCCCCCCCCCCCCCCCCCCAGGTGTCCTCACGCTAATCCAGTTACATGTGTCCCCCATTAGCACTAATGGAGCGACCATTGTCCCCGTTGTGCCTTCGGCCCAGTCACCTTGAGTCAGTAAACTCAGCTATGTCATGTTTGGACTGCTTCCCACACACAGGCGTCTCCGTGACGACGACCGCCCCTCTCTGCCGGCATCATCCCTCTCCCACCCACTGACAACATACTGAAACTGTTGGAATTCCACAGGGGGTGAAGGGTTTCACTGTCAAAATATCCATGTTTATAACTTACGTGACATTTTAAAGAAAAAAAATGAGGCTTCATCAAATTTGACTTGAATTGCATTTTATTTATCAGATGATACAGCGTGTCTGTTTTTTCTTTTCACCTTATGTTATTCATGTAAGGCACTTTTCTCGATTTCTTGTATTCTATTGTATTGCACCCAGTAATATGTTGTTTACCACAGAAAACACTTGTATTTTCTTTCTCGTGCTGCACAAAAAAAAAAGTTTATACCCTAGGATTTGTGTATCACTTGAATAGGTTATTTAAATAAAACAGACAAAATGAAACATACCAGTTAACTTTTAAAGTAACAGACGTGTTAAAACTGTCCTGTTGTTATCTGGGTGACTGTAAAATTATTATTATTTTCTTTTTTCCAGTGGGTTAAATCAAAAATGAAATCAAATGTCTCCTTACAGCTGGTCAGCTGTCTTCACATTTATGTGGTATCTTTTATTATAAAATGTGGACAGACAGGCAATGTCTGCATTTATCAATATATAAAAAAAAAAGACTATTGATCCTGTAAATATGAAAATATTTTTTAGGGTTCAACCTTGTTTGCTAAATGTCATTCACTCCACCTACATACTTATGTAAGAGAGCAGCTGGACAAGGACTGATCGACCTCCAAACGTACTGGGGTATCACTAATCATTCTTGTCAGCGCCCACCTCAAGCCGTCATCAATAATCTGACCGCTTTTCACTTTCACCTGATTAATGCAGAAACAACACTCCCGGTGTCAAACCCTGCACATATATCAAATTCAAACAACTTTATCAGCATGACGGGGGGGGCGTATCTGCAAACTGTAATGTTGAACAGAGGGCAACTTTAACAATTTGTAAAAAAAAAAAAAAAAAGTTTTTTTGTTTTTTTTACTTTTTTGGGCTGATCCGGAATTTTTTTTGGGAACGTTAGAAAAACCAGAATAGTCAACTTTTTTGAAAAAAGGTTATCAGTTCCGACCGTACTTGTTCGCGAACATCATCATAGAAGTAACACCAAAAATGTGAAAAAAGCATGTTGGGAAATGCCAACCAAAACACACAGCATTTCATTTACTTTATTTTTTTCTTTCTCATATTTAGTAAATGTCTTTCATTTTATACTTCGAACTTAAGATCCTTCACCCTTATTCTCACGTCCGAATGGCATGCAAATATCATCACAATCTAGAGGAAACATATAAATTTAACATCTCAGCGTTTGTCTCAGTCGTGGAAATTCAGTGATAATGAGAGCGAGAGCTGCAAATGAAATGAGAGAATGCATCCGTCCATCTTGTTGGTGTGTTTTCTGCTGACCCGGGCCCCACGCCGCATCCATCACATGGAGACTGATTGAGCCGACCTTCAGGTCTGCCCCGCCGACCTCAGGGCTTCCTGTTCTTTGTCAGCCCTTTACAATGCCGCTGGTACCACACAGACAGGGGAGGTCTGAGAACCGACCAGGGGAGTCCAACCAGGGCCAAAGCAGAGACGACGGGGTGTGGGTTAGGTGTGTGTGTGTGTGTGTGTTGGTGGGGGTGCACGGATAGAGAAGGTCTTCAGGGAGGGTGCTGAGGACCCCCTTTTCAATTTCGCCCTCTCTCTCTCCAAATGAGAGAAAAGGCAGAGTGGTGTCCTCTGTCACCCTGCCACACAGGGACCTTTAAAAAGCAGCACCAGTGCTTTCTCAAGTGAGGTGTCTTCTCAAGAGAAAAAAAAAAGAAAAAAAAAAAAAAGAAGAATGAGTCGGCAAAGAATTTAATTGTGATCCTGTGTGAGGGACCGGCAGCGGGAGGAAGGACACTCTAAGGTTTGTAAAGAGTCCAACCATTTCACTTGTCCTTCCTCTTTGCGTATGTTTGGCCCTGTGAAATTTGAGGTGGACTCTTTAGAAAGCTTCGTTACTGATCACCTTCTGACAGCGCAGGAAGAAGTACCCAGATGTTTTAATTACAATTCTCAACAACGTTGCATTAAAAAAAAAAAAAAGGCCCAACAAGTTACTTTTTATACCCACCTTTTTTTTTTTTTGCTCGGGATCTTTATTATCTGATCCCTTGCTTTGCTTCTGCAAAACCCTGCCGGTTTTTCGCAAAAAAATGTCTTGCTCGCAAAACTGCAACACATTTTTGTAAGACAAAAAGGAAATTTAAATTAATATCCAAATCTCCATGAAGTGGAGATTTTCATTATGCATTAACTGTGCTTATTTGTCATTTGTATCGGGATTATCATGTATCATTGCTGAAGATTTACAGACACATTTTCTTAAGAAATTATTGCATCATGACTGATTAGTAACAGAGTGAAATCATGTTTACGTTTACCCTTAAAGAAAGTATCACCCTCTAGGTCTTTGTCATATTTATTGCGTGGGTGGTTCATTCTATGTAATGTCTAATATCTTATTTTACAACTTTGTTTGTGTACAATAATGATTATAGAATAGTTCTATAAAGTATTCATGAAAAGAATGAATTTTGATGAGAACCATTGAGCACTATTTTAGTTGTTGTTCTAAAACGTGAAGTTTTTGCAACAGTATATTACAAGCAGGATAAACATGTCTATTTTGAACTGGGCACCTTTCTTGCAACTCCACGAGACCTAATATACACAATTGGGGACTAAAAGTATTCTCCTGACGAAAGAGAAAATGCTATATCGCAGGACGTGCCATCGATTTAAGATAATAATCTGTTTAAAATGACACGTGAGAGTTGCAGTTCGTCACAGTGCAGATGAATCGGAAAACAAATATCCAGACAAGTCCTCGCCGTCTTGCTCGCAAAACTGCAACACATTTTTGTCAGACAAAAAGGAAATTTAACATTCAAATCTCCATGACGTAAAATGAATAAAAGCTGTTTCAGCAATATAACCCCGCGGATGCAAAAGTAAACCTGATGGATAGATGGCCTTGATTTCACTTGACCTACTGATGAAGAGATTGCCTTAATTTTATTTAATTGTTCTCCGACAGAAGTTCCCTCATAGAAATGCTTTTCAGCAGCACTTGTTTAACATTTAGCTCTGGAGCGCGATGAATATAAAAGCCCTCTTATAGTTTTGTCAAAGGGGGGGAAGGAATATCTTACACGAAGGACGTCTCCGCAGGGGCAGTTCCATCTCGCAGCAGAGGTGAAACCTATCCTGGATTAGTAGCTGATTAAGAGCTGATGTACGAGTGCAAAATACGATGAGAATGTGACTTACAGTCCAAATGGTCGTAAAAGCTACTTGTAGATCAGGGGCGGTCAAACTACGGCCCTTTGGTCTTTTTAATCTGAAAGATCGGTACAGAATTCATACTTGATGTGAATGATTGGATCAATGAATGTGGGAGCTCAAACAGGAGATTATTTCATTTCTTTTTTTGGAGCTACTTGAGAATTTTCCTGACCTGAATGACGCAGATTGGTTTTGTGATTTAGTATTTAGTGCGGACATACTGACACATAAATGAGCTGGATGGGAAGCTAAAAGGGAAAAAGCGGTTTGTGCGTGAAATGCAAGCAAACATCAGAGCCTACAAAACCAAGCTGGTTTTATTTTCAAAGCAAATGTCAGACAGCGTTCAGACAAATATCAGGCAAGTCTGATAAGCACTGTTAACATGCGTTTTTTAAAATTTTTTAATATGTATCGTATCTTGTGCTGACCTGGGCCATCTGTCAAATTTTGTCAAATGCGGCCCTTGAGCCAAAAAGTTTGCCCACCCCTGTTGTAGACAGTACAGGACTGTCTCAGAAAATAAGAATATTGTGATAAAGTTCTTTATCTTCTGTAATGCAATTACAAAAAGAAAAATGTCATACATTCTTGATTCATTACAAATCAACTGAAATATTGCAAGCCTTTTATTATTTTAATATTGCTGATTACGGCTTACATCTTAAGAAAACTCAAAAATCCTATCTCAAAATACTAGAATATCATGAAAAAGTAATTTTTGATTATTAATTGCATCGCAGAAGAAAAAGAACTTTATCACAATGTTCTAATTTTCTGAGACAGTCCAATATATTTCTGATTGTACTTAGAGACAAACCCCCTGTCCGAGGGGAAAAACATAGTGATTTTCATCCCCACATCCAAAATGTAGTGTTTTCTATTTAATGTGGTATAATGGAAACACTTCAGGAAAGTACTAAAGTAGTAGCTATGTGTGCTAAGTGAGCATTAACTGGTTAATGGTAAAAGCTCCCGACACATCAGAACCCCTTTTTTCGAAATTTAGCGACAGACCCGGAGCATCAGGTCTACATCAACATCAGGATCTATTTCTCAACCTGACCGAAATACAAGCCTAGTTTGTATTTTCCACGCGCCGCATTCAAAAAATAGACGTCTCTCCAGGTGTGTCCAAATATGAACCTCCGGGTTCGACGAAAAAGGGGTGTCGGACTCGTCGGTGTGTGACGCTAAAGGAGGGTTCATCTTTGCTCAGGGGGTTCATGCATGGGGGTGAAGATGTGATGCTCAGCCCTGTTTATTGAAAGCATGGCAGCAAAAATTCACCTATTGTTGTTAAAGGATCTGTGATATAAACTCCCACAGCTCCCTCTGTCATTTTTCTGAGCCTGATTTGAATGAATGATGAGCACCTTGTATCTCAGCAAGCTTGTGTGTGTGTGTGTTTGACTTGTCAGTCCACAAAGATTCATGGTGCTTTGTCCAAAGAGCTTGCTGGTTACCATGACAATGCTTTTCTATAGGGAGGAACGTTCACCGACCTGTATTGGCGTCTTGTCAAAGTGATATTAATAAGCACCGTCCTTGCCTGCAGTTCGTCGATGAGTTTAATGCATTGTGTTAATCACTCCTGCCTTCGTCATTTATCCTAAGTGAATGCAGTCTCCTGATGCACGTGATGCCGTTCACAGAACGCAATCTGAGACCTTGTCGTATAGAATTTCTGTGAGTTAACATCAATAACGCTACCTTAATTCACTCTACCTCGAAGGGAAAACAACGAAATGCTGGGTAAATGAGCAGCTCCGATAGCACTGTTGTTTTTGCGGGTATCCATACGCGGCAGTGCGTGTGATTTATCTCCTCTTGGTTTTTAAGAATAAATTAGAAGTAGCCTAAATGTAAAGTCCAAAAAAGCGATTAAACTTTCGCTAGATGTGATTTTATTTACTGTTGCAAATGGTCAGGTAAAAATCCGTCTAAAGAGTTTCTGACAGAAACCTGTTATTAACCAAACGGTGAACAATACCTTGAAAATGTTAATCTAGAAATCTTAAAGGAAATAGCCCAAGATTAGTGAGAATAATGGTTACAGAAAATGTAAAATTGGAGAAATAAACCAGGTAGTTTTATCTTTTCCGAAATGATTCGCCAGAAACCTGTTATTAACCAAACTGTGAACAATACCTTGAAAATGTTAATCTAGAACTCTTAAAGGAAATAGCCCAAGATCAGTGGGAATAATGGTTACAAAAAATGTAAAATTGGAAAAATAAGCTAGGTAGTTTTATTTTTTCCCAAATGATTCGCCATTTGTCATTCCAACGTGACAATCAGTCATGTTATATTCATCTTAAGACATATTTGCGAGCTCACAGATGTTTTTTTTTTTTTTTTTTTCCAAAATCCCTATTTTGCTTGCGCCATGCTCTTAAATGGATCTGTATATGTTTTTATAATAATTGGGAAATATTTTGTGTCCCTCCATCAGCTGCTCCTCCTCGCAGCACCTGGTCAGGATGGCTCAACGCGCTGCGGCTCTGCTTCTTTTTCTTCTCTTTCCCTTCTTATTTTTCATTTGCATTGCTAATTCGCAAGGAGACAGCTGTCATCTTACAGCAACCACGATCAATTCAAAGCCTGGGGAGGAGGGATAGCGGGAAGAAAAAAAGAAAAAAAAAAAGATAAATAAAATGGCTGGGTAAATAGGTTGAGCTCTTATCATCCGGCCTTGCATGAGTCGCTGGTCCTTGAGACGGTGAATTTCAATGAAAGACCCTTTTTCACCAGGGGGACAGAAGAAAGAATAAAATATGGAAATATGGCCACAGAAAATGACGGCAGAAAATTAAATGTGGAACAAAGGAGAGCAAACAAGTTTTGTTTTCCGCTGCCTTGTTCAAAGTGCTCTCCATGAAGCAGCAGAGGACTTATGAAGAGTAGGTTGCTTTTCCTCTGAAATAAACTCTTCAGCATGTGTTTTGTATAAGAGCTCTTCATCTAGAATGTAGATATGTCTCTTCTGGAGAACAGACATATGTGTGACTACTCGGGTTACTCTTATTTCCTTCAGGTACGCCTGACAAGGAGTGGTTATAACAATCCAGTGTAATGACATGCATATTGACATATGAGCTCAACTGCAATTGGTAATTTGTCCCTCCTGGAAGTAATTGATACGTCCTTGGACTTGCAGCAACAAGTGCTTCATTTCAACACAGGCTGCTCTCCTGGAGAAACCAGGAGCTGCTCCAGCCATTATTTCAACTTTGCAAGTTTTTTTTTTTTTTGTTTTTTTTTTCTTTTAATTCCAGCACACAGCGTGGTGCTGGGCGGGCAGAGCTGCAAAGCTGCGTTGGATTGCAGCTCTGAAATTCCAGCATCTAGAGATCTCATGACAACGATGTGTCAACAGAGTTCCTCACTAGCCAGATCATTTATTTGTTGATTTTTTTTTTTTTTTTATGTTTTTTATTTTTTTTATAATCAGGTCATAAAAAAGATTGAAATGACCAACTTCAAATTATCGAACATTTAAACCTTTATTTAATCCCTTCTTTTTTTCAGATATGTAAAGAACAGGAGATTTGCTCCATTTTCATTTGTCCATTTCCATTTCTTATTTGAGCTTTATGAGTGATTATCATCAGAATATTTATGTTAAAAAGAAAATAGAAATAGTGAATTTTAAAATAGATACACTTTTGACTCAGCATTTTTAATTGCATATGCATCAATTTTGATTACAAATTAAACATTTATTATGTGTCATTATGCATTATCTGTGCTTATTTGTCGTTTGTATCGGGATTATCATGTATCATTGCTAAAGATTAATAGACACATTTTCTTAAAAAATTATTGCATCATTATTGACTAGTGATTAGTAACAGAGGGAAATCATGTTTACGTTTACCCTTGAAGAAACTATTGTTTGTGTTGTTTGTCATGAATATTGTGTGGGTGGTACATTCTATGTAATGTCTAACATCTTATTTTGCAACTTTGTGTACAATTTTGATTATAGAATAGTTCTATAAAATATTCATGAAAAGAATGAATTTTAATGAGCACCATTGTACACTATTTTAGTTGTTCTAATACGTGTAGTTTTTGCAATAGTATGTATTACAATATGTATTACGAGCAGGATAAACATGTCTATTTTGAACTGGGCACTTTTCCTGCAACTCCACGAAACCTAATATACACAATTAGGGACTAAAAGTATCCTCCTGACGAAAGAGAAAATGCTATATCGCAGGATGTGTCATCGATTTAAAATAATAATAATTCAATTTAAAATGACACGTGAGAGTTGCAGTTCGTCACAGTGCAGATGAATCAAAAATCAAATATCCAGACAGTTACTCATTTAATTTGTTAACCACAAGACAGAAGAGGTCAGTAAATTCACAAGAAGCTGTTACTTTCCCTTCACCGCCTTCACTTTCTCCACTAATAATGTTTGCCTAAGCTAGATTGAGTGAAATGAGGTGGAAAACTGAGAGTGTGTGTGTGTGTGTGTGTCTTGGAGGGGGGGAGTGATCTATTTTGCTGCGGTGGACGGGTGGAAACAATTGATCCCTGTTGTTAAGGAGTAGCAACGATGTTTCATCTCAAGATGTCATCCCTTGCTAGCTTTTTTTTTTTTCTCTCTCTCTCTCTCACACACACACACACACACACACACACACACGCCTGTTGATGTCAGACACAGCAGCAGTAATCCCCAAGCTAGGCCGCCCAGATCATTATAGACTCTGATCTGCAGTCCCTGAAAGAGGGAATTAGATGGGAACACAATCCCGACGACCTCTGTGACACGGGGACAAAGCCTCAGCTGCCGGGGGTCCACATCCGTAAACCAGCCCATATGGCTCAGACAAAACTGTTACAATGCTGGGCACAATGGAAACACGGTGGGAGGGTCCGTCAGCCTGCCTCTGTACGCCGGGGTCCCGGCCTGATCTGAGGGTTTGTGCACCAATATGTCTGTGCGGCGTCACACAGGCGACGCAGGGATGATAATGATACCGAAACGCATCCCGCGTGCGCATTTCCTGATTTTCTATGCAACAGGACGTACATGCGTGGGACATCCTGGTTAACAGATTTGAGAGTGAGGATGTGCGTGCGTGTGTGTGTGTGCGCGCGCGTGCATCGGCTCTTGGCCCTGTTCTTCCCAGAAACCCTTCATCCATTTCCTATATGACCGTCTTCCCTCTGCCCTCTCCCTGTGAGCTGATGGCTTTCCTAAGAGCCCCCCTGGTGCGTTCATGCTGAGCAGCTCTTTGTGTTTTTGGGACATTTTAAAAAAAAAAGACCCCTGCTTTTAGAACACACAAGAGCTTGCCTGCTTGCTTTCTCTCTCTCCTCTCTCACTTTCTTGCTTTCGTTCTCATTCAATAATTGTTTTTCACGTGCTTATGTGCTCTTTGGTTCTATTTCATTCACCCCAACTTCTTCCCAGAAAGGCAAATGCATTTTGCTTTCTATTTTTGCGCCCTTTGTTCACGTCAGCCCGGTTCAGGTCACTTAACTGTCTATTTCAACCATCTGCATACAACCTACATCTGCACTTTGAGTTGCACAATCAAAGCTGCACTCAACTTTAACTTGCACAATATAACAATACTCTTTACATTTCTGCGCATGTTCGTAGTTCCCTGCACTATCACACGAGGTTAATACAGTATGTTTGTACTATTTATTTGTTACTTTTATCTGAACGCGTTGGATGTTTTCATGGAAGGAAACATGTTTTCAGCCTTTATATATGACAAACACTTTTGAATCTTGTCATTCAACTGCCTTCATGAATGCAGTCAGGTTTGAGGATTAAACCTTGAGGCTGATCTTTAACTGGAATTAAATCAAAGGAATTATTTTGCATATTAGCGTGTTTTTAAACACTCTTTAAAAAAAAGAAGACATTTTCAAACGATATGTTTCTATCGCAAATTATAAACATAATCCACTTCATATGTTAATGCAAAAATATCTTGAAAAAAAGCTCAGAATAATATTGAGGAATGTATGGATGAAGGTAAATTTATCATATTCAAGTGCTTTGGCCTCTGGTTTACATGTCAAATCCTTAAACCTCTACAACAAATTCCTTTTTTGTGAAATTTTCTCAAAATAGAATGAATCTATCCACGCTGGTAGATGTCATTGACATCCCTATTCATCCATTTTAGTGTCAAAGCTGTACTTGTATTTAATCAAAATTATCTGGCTGTAATGTTTTTTTTTTTTACATCCTTTTTCTAGTTTAGAAACTAAAGTAAAGACATTTAAAAAGCCACGGGTTTTAAAATTACTGTCCATCTGTTGCCTGTGAAATGAGAGTATCTGGCAGTTTCCAGTTAGCAAAGACAAATTGTGATAAATTGGATAACTTCCGTTAGACTCTTTTGTATGTGTCCCGATCAAACGTTTAAAAAATTTTCAAGAAAAACGCCCTGTATTCTCCTCTTTAATTGTTCTGTTGGGAATATTCCCAGTAATTCTTCTGAGGATGGCTATAATTTAGTATATAATTCAACACCCCTCCACAATGATCCTCCCTTATTTATGGACTTCATGTCATACATAAGATTTTTTTTTTTTTTTTCTTGCAATTTTTTTTTTTTTTTTTTTTGCAGCTCTTTGAAAAGACTTCTGCCTGCACAAACATTCTTCTTTTTCCTGGGATGAAATAAATGCCCTCACTATTAAACAGCTGCATTTTTTTTTTTTTTTTTTATCAATTATGAAGAAAATAGAGCAAAATATTGACAACTGTCAATAAATCTGCCTCATCTGGATCACAAGCATGGAGTTGAAGATCTACTCGAGGCGCAACAAGACTTGGATAATTTTAACGAATTGTTTCTGTGTCGTTTCAAAATTCTCTGAGCGGCACTTTGTCGCTTGAATATATAATTTAACCAGAAAAAATTCATTCATTTTTTTTAACAGAGGAAAAAAAACACAAAAAGGTATCTAAATTAACTAAGCAACTAACATAGCATATGAGAAATGTTTTATAAGAAATAAAAAAAAGCCCCTTTCACTGGACAAAAGTCTTAAACTTTTGACAAGACGCTGTAACGCCAGGAAATTCCCAGTAGACAAAAAGTTCCCTCTCGCCCCGATCTTAAACTGAGGTAACAAAACTGAAGTTGACCAGCAGGAGATTGAATTGATTGATTTGATTGATTGATATCTCAAACTTTTTTTCAGCCATAGCTGGAAGTTTAACCTTGGCGTCCACTTGCACTCTCCTCCCCCAAATGCTCACTTTACATTTGGAAAAAGTGTAAAATGACATGTTTAATTTTGCCCCATTTCCAGACCTCATCCGTGTTTGCTTTGTTTAATCCGTGTCATTTAAGAATTAGCTATTCAGGCTCTAATTTCTTATTTTTTCTTTGTTATATTAATATTGTGCAGGTTTCATGTCCAATAATTTGACTGACTAGAGCTCTCTCCATCTTTGGAGTGAACTCAGGCTAGGCTTCCACTTCTGCCATTAAATGAATCATTGTTGCTTCCATGTAGCTCTAAATTGCAATTGTGGGATTTTTTTTATCCCAAAACCAAATGTCACACTGAACTTGTAGAATAAATCAGACCAAACAGTCTTATTTAAATATATCCTCAATTCAACTGGACCAGCTGTATGGTTTACGTTCAGAATGAATAAAATACATTTCATGAAAACCACACTTTAGGTGCGGTCCAGTTAAATGTGTTTCTGGCTAAAGATTGTTAACACGTCTTCCAGTTTATTCATAATTATTTAGTGCCGTTCTCCCAGAAATACATGGAAATGTTAAATTATAGCCTCAGTGATTTCTCAATCAAATTAAGAAATATTTTTCAGCTTTTCCCGCTGGATTTCTATTTGAAGAAAGTCGCGTTTTTCCACACTCGCTTTTACCAAATTGAATATTTCATGGTTTCTTTCTACCTCTGGGATATGAAGTTGAATATCTTCGACATGTGCGGTTCCAAGGATGTGGTGTCAGTGCCGGTTTCTGTTGTCCCTGGTTACGTTCAAGTGCATCCAGCTGGTCTAATAACACAGAAGACCCTCGGTAACATTACACCTGCTGTATTTGGGTTTATTTTCACAATGATTGCAGCTCGCTGACAACATTCACACCGCAGGGCTGATAAATGGTTGTAAGGATCCCGCTTTCACCTATCGGGCCAAGTTATTTCTTTAATGGTCCTTGCTGATGCAAAGAGGGTTAGAGAGCGGGCCACTTTGCTCACATTGCACCCTTCATCAAATAGGCCTATTTAAAACACTGCAAACGATGACACAACAGTGTATTAAGTTGCTCCTTGAATGTGAGAATATGAACGCCAAGTTGCGATGAGCCTTCACCCGACGTTCATTCCCGACGTGCGTCCTTTTGTCTTTTTTTTTTTTTTTTTTTTCTTCCTTTTCCCCTCAGCAGTATTAGTGTTTGGCATGATCCTCGTCAAGTCAATGGTGTTACAGCCGAGGCGCATTTTCTCCAGGGCCATATTCTTTTCTTTTTTTTTTCCCTTCTCCCCGCTCTCCTCTCCACTCTTCACCCTCTCCAATTAGGGGAGCTCCAGCTGTGCACCAGTCAGGATCAGAGGCTCCTTCTATTAGCCAAATCCATTTGTGTAGCAATTGAATCACTCCCCAATCTTCTCCCTTGCCCCCCCCTCACTTCCCCATCAGGGCCCCAACAGCACCCCAAATACACATTCACACACACCCGCATCTTTTCGAGAACACCCACCCCAACACACACACACAAACACCCATCCGCCTCCGTGGCAGCTCTCGCGAAATACAAATGCATCGTGCATCCATCAAAGCAGGCGCCTCCCAGGGGTTGTCATGATAGCAGAATTTTCAAAATTTCTCATCAGAGCGAAAGAAAAATACTGGTGACTCTTCAGGTACAGGGGTAAAAAAGAAGAAAAAAAAAAAAAGAAAGGTCGCGCAAAAATTGGGAATTTCTCCTGTTTGGATGAGAAGGCTCAGTCAATAACAAATTAACGTCTTGAGATTCTGATGCCGATTTCAAAAAAATTATTTGTCGGATTATGGAGCGTATCTGAATATAAGTCGCATCAGCTAAAAATGCAGTTGTCTAAAACCATTTGAGTCGTCTTCCTCGATGTCGGAATTGAACGGCCTCGGAATTTCGTCAACCCAAAAAAAATCCGACCCCGAAGGGCAACCGCCATGCTAGCGGTTCAGCAAAACAAATATTGGTTTACCTAAACTGCATGGGAGCAGCAATACTTGTGACTTGAAATTTTATTACTGGTTAAGTTGGGGATATCGTGGTATTTTTATTTTCAGTAAGTGTTGACCCTGCAGAGGAGAGGGTTAGATGGAGGCAGATGATCTGCGGTGGCAAACGCTGAAGGGAACAGCTGAAAGGATAAGAGGATAAGTTAACTATAGACATTTTCAGGGATGTGGTAGTTATACACAACTTTAGCAGAACTACATAGCTTAGCTTATCACAAATGAGAGAACTCCTTTTCAGGCTACGAAAAATCAATATTATGTTGGATTATGTGATTGTTGGCAGAGAATTTTCTGTTTTATGAGCAGAGTTGGGTAATTTATCACTGGAGCTATCAAATGCAATCCAAGGGTGGCACTGTATCGTCATTTATGAAGCAAATTTAGCAAAACATTTTCTTTTTTGTTTTTGGATGATGTTTTCACATTTTCATATGCTCATTTGAAATTAAAAAAAACAATCCACTGTTGTCAGTCAGAAAATGCCTTAAAACACAAACATGTAAATAGTCAGAAATTGCCGTAAAAACCTGCAAGAGTTAAAAATCTGTTTGTATTTGAAAGCTATGTAGTCCTATAATTTTCGAGGTTGCAAAAAATGGATTTGGTTTTCCTCTTCACATATTCACTTGATTCATTAAAGATCACCATTTAAAAAGAAAAACAGAAAAGAAATGACCCAAATAATTATGAAATTTGTATTAAAGGCATGAAGAGGAATTCATGACGTTTGTCACTGTTTGGGAAATATGTTTGACACGTCTCTCTGGCATTACATTTTGTTTATTCATTTTAAACTCATGACATGCTGTATATCATGAATACATGTTATGTTCAAAAATCAACCACCCCTTATTGCTTATATATTAAAAAATCAAAAATTATTTTTTGTTAAATTACTTCAGAGGACGTTGAAGTTGCCGTGTGTGACATTCCGAAACAAACATGATCACAAAACAGCTGTTTTTTTCTTTTTTTCTTTTTACTTAGTTACTCATAAATTGAACCTTTGCCGGCCTTGATAAGATTCTCCCATTTATTCCAGGAGGTGGCACAATTGTGTTGGAACTGGTCACAGGCCAGCCATTCATCACAATGCCATTGAGGCAGCATAAAAATAAAAGCCTATCACTGAGATCTTGTCCCTTAGACGGTAATAAGAAAAATAAATCAATAAAAAAAAAAAAAATCTTCATCTTTGTTCACTGTATGTTAAAAGATCTCTTGACCTTTGGCCCCGAAAATAGTGTTGACAAGTTCAAAAAATGTCATGGTCTATTTCTTTTGAGAGAGAGCTGAAGAGTACTGTATGTGGCTCGTCGTGGATTCATGTAATTCAAACTCACCAAGGGCAAGTCTTTTGTAAATCCTCCCCTTAATCAAGTGTACTTTCCTGCTTCCGTTTCGACTATTTTTTTTTTTTTTTTTCATTCCCAGTCCTCTTTCTGTCTCTGTCACAAACACACTTGCTGTTTCTTTCTCTCTATCCTTCTTCCACTCTTGAGTGACAGCGTCTGGCCCTGGTAACTTGTTTCAATTAAATTTGGTGGAAAGTTAAGCCATTGACCCAAGAATGAGTGTGTGTTTGTGTGTGTGTGTGTGTGTGTGTGTGTGTGTGTGTGTGTGTGTGTGTGTGTGTGTGTGTGTGTGTGTGTGTGTGTGTGTGTGTGTGTGTGTGTGTGTGTGTGTGTGTGTGTGTGTGTGTGTGTGTGTGTGTGTGTGTGTGTGTGTACATGCGTGTATGCTAATCAAAGAGCTTTGTGAATTTTTTTTTTTCTTTTCTTTTTACATAAATGTCTTAGTGTCTATATATTGAATACATTTCCGTGACAGGTTTCTCATGAATGTCACACATTTGAACTCTAAAAGTTGTTATTTTATATATTTTTGCGCTAATCGCTTAGCCTTGGTAGGGTTGCTTTCAAAAAAAAAAAAAAATTAAAATCCCAAGGGTCATCGCCCCCTATTTTTAAAACACACAAGACATGCAAAAGGCCAAGGCGCTAAATGTTTTCCTTGCGTGGAGGTCTCACTTTGAGTTCCCGATCCTGGCTCGCACCTTTACCTGCCCTTGCTTTCTGGCCCTCCCTGCCCTGCCGAAGCCGCGGAAGAAAGGCTTCTGCTGCTCCCAATGACACGAGTTTTAAGAAAAACAGCTGTGGCTAAAAGGCTTGGCAAGGTGTTCTGCATGGGCATCCGAGTGTGTTTGTTTGAGGGGGCACACTTGACCTCCTCCCTCTTGAGAAGCGATGGAGGAGACAGTGGAGAGCTTCTCAAGGCTGTCAGTCAGAGGTTTTTTCCCCTCTCGCACGGCCTCCCGCCACCACATGTGTAAAACGGTGAATATGTTGCGCTGTTGACTGTTTGATTCCACACCTTTCGTTTCAGCACGACGCCAGCGTTTTTTTTTTCTTGTTTTCACACGCCAGGCGTTTTTTCTTTTTGCCTTAACGGATTAGTGGAGTCTGTTTATTGTTTCTTGATATGACGGTAAAAATCTAGCTCTTGATATTGATTGATACAGTAAAATCATGATATTTACACCCCTATTTTTTTATTTAGTTTTTTTTGGAATATGTTTCTCTGTAATGGGTTGAGTTGCAGTTTGATTCAACTTTTTGTGAAAAGATAAGAGAAAACAGTTGCATTTAATTATCCATAAACAAGCACTGAAAATCTAGCATCTGATCGAATCTTTTCAGTGTTTTTTTGTTTTTTTTCCTGTCTTTTTTTTCCTGATCCTGCTAGATGTAAATCAATTTTAGCATCAGGCCGGTCCGTCCCTATGTATTTTAAGGATTTGGTGTCAAGGCTGCCAATGAGCCTTCCCTAGGATCCAAGAAAACGTAACATTACACGACACAAATAAAACACAAGTCAGTACAAATACGTTTTAAAATGAACATAGTACAAACAAGACCATTGACTTTAGCGTCTACGTCATAACTGACTAATTCCCGGACAATAGCTCATTCAACATGGTCCAGGAGCGAGTACCTATGGTAATATTCATGTAAATATATACAAAGAAAAAGAAAAGGTTATATAATACACTACAAATGGCCTATATGTATGCAAATACTGTACGGTAGTATGGTAGAAATGGCCTCCAGGTATATTTGTGAAAATATCAGCATCAAAGATACAATAAAATTGTCCTGTATTCATGCAGATATTAAAGAAAAAGAAATTGTAAAATAATATAGTACGAATGGCCTATATGTATGCAAATACTGTGCAAGTACAGTATGTACTGCGCTGGATAAACATTGTATCGACCACACAAAATATCGGCCAAGTCGTCCGTCTTCAGTTTCACTTGAAGATGAAATCACTCAACGACGGACTCCTTGGAACGTAACCCTGTCAAGTGAGGACCATTTATTTGCAATAGTTTTCTCTGAATTGACTTGTTAACAGGGAGGACGTCATCGCAGGCTGCGGGAAACACTGACTGGTTTTCAGATGAATCTTGCAACCAAGAATATTCAGTCGCTCTTAAGTGAAACAATAATTTATTTTTAGTCCTGCGTTACACCACATTATCAACTACCGTCTCTTCTTGAGCTGAAATGTCCTGAGTTTCCCTTTTAAAAAAATACGAAGGAAGAAGAGTGAATTTATTGTCTAAATATAAAAGCTATCCTTTGATGGAACATGAATTACAATTTAATTGGCACATATTTTTTTCAATTCTGTCCCTTTGTATTATGGGTTATACGGTAGGAAAGCAAGCATTGAGCCATATGAATATAATAATTTTCAATAAGTTGACCTTTCCCAGTAATTTCCCTGACAGAGGACAAAGCAAGGCACTATGACAACCATAACGCCCCCCCCCGATCTTTGACCTCTCCCGGCATTCACTCAAATTTAAAGACCAAACATCAAGCTGGAATTTAAAGCAAGAAAATAAATGAATATTGACCCGCCGTTGCTATTATAGCTTAAATATGATTTTTGTACAATTTTTTTAAAATTATTTTCTTTTTTATTTTTTTCCTGACAAAAGTGCTCATCAAAATAAGTTTAATTCAAGGTCGCAAAGTCTCAAAAATATCTTTATAAAAATATCAAAAAAAAAAAAAAAAAATCCCAACTCAAAAGCCTCGAGCTTAGAGGAACAATGGAGGCACCTAACTTGGATTTTGTTTTTTTTTCTCTGCGCCTCTTCACTCTCCAGATGATAGTGCTGATTGTGATTTGTATTTTCAAAGTCGGGGCGGGAAAAGCGTGTGGCTGGTGTTCGGAGGGGGGTGTAGGTGTTTTGTTGCAGGAAAAAGACAATACAATTAAATGATTAATGCACAGCGGGGCCACCGACAATTAAAACTATTATAGAAATTAAAATGGCATTATGTCACTGTAGACAGCTGATGACACCCGTGCCGCCTTTTTAAAAGCAATTTTCATAATTCCAATAATTGAAATTACGGCATATTCATTCATTTAGTGGGTGAGGAGGGCTAAGAGCAGCTACTAATGAAATGCAATCATTAGCATCCAAACACAGTAATTGGGTAGTCTTTTATCCTTGGAGATAGGTGATAAGGCACAATCACCCCCATCACCCCCCCCACCCACCAAAATGCAAAAGCAAGTAATTAAAGCGCAGACAACGACGAGACCAGCGCCGCTGTGCTATACACCTCTGAAAACCGCTCTGATTGCCTTGATTGGAGACCTTACTGTACTCCCTGATTTTGTTTATGGATACTCTGACATTCTTGGCGATGGAAGGGGCTGGCGGAGGGGTTGGAGATGGGTGTGCGGCACGAGTCTCGTGTCGAGCCCGCTAAACTCGGAGGCGAGGCGCGAATCGCGGCGAGGCTGTATTCCGGCGTCGGGAAAATGCTAATATTATGAGGTTAATGAAAGTGCAATTTATCGGGTTAGATTTTGATTGCGCGAAATTCATAAGCAAACTATTTGCAAAGCTCCCTGCCTTTCTGAGAAAAGATGCGTATGCCCGGATGTTTGCCGATAGCGAAACGCACATACGTGAGAGGTATGATGAGTTTATCGTATATTCGTTCCCACCTTGATTGCAGCGCTATTAAGACCTCGAGATTTGTCTTTGTCAACGCGACGTTGTTATCGCGTTATTTATATGTTGTCGTTTACCAACCAAGATCCACAGCTTTCCAACTGTGCTTTTGTTTCGAATCGCAATGAAAAACATCTTTCCGGCACGCGACTGAACTCGACGTCTGACAGCTGATCCTTACAGACGTTCAACTCTTCTCATTTGTTGAAATAAGCTCTCGAATTATTAAAAAAAGATAATTAAAAAAATAAAAAATTCCTGAGACGTTCATCCTTTTTTATCGGTGAATTGTCTCTAAACTCTGCTCTAATTAATATTCAGCTTTTTTTTTTTTTTTTTCTCTTTTCCCCACTGGTCTTGGGGTCAAAAGCAAGGACTTTGTGCTCATCAACATTAACCTCTTTAATCAACTAAATTCTTGTGAAAATGAATATTTTTAAAAACCTTGCTCTTTCACAAGCCATGTCCACTTGCGGCATAAAACCCGAGCTTCCAGATGAAGTTTTCCCAACCCTCTGTTCTCGCAATATTTCGTGCAGCACCATCATGGCTGCAGTTCTTCATCCCGCCTTTGATGGAGCTTGAGATTCCTACCAAATCCACATTTAGCTCAGTTAGACATTAGCTCCTTGTACATACTTAAGTTAATGGAAAATACTTCTGTTGTGCGTGACCATTACCATCCTGCTCTATCCGCCCGAGCGGTGAGAAAAGGGTGGATGGATGGAGGTGGAGAGGTGAGGCGCAGAAGAAGAGAGAGGTTGAAGTGAGAGGAAGATGGGAGCATGAAGAGTCTTGAGAAAAAGAGCTCCTTCTCTCTGTAGTAGGGCTGCCATTGTCTTCCCCCCCTTCCGGCCTCCCCATTTTTATTTATTTTTTCTCTCTCTCTCTCTCTCAGCGACCTCCTCCCTTGTGCTCGGGATGTCTCTTCCCTGCTATGTCAGCTTTGCCCCCCACCCTCCTCCCCCCCGCTATTGTCTCAAGACCGCCATACTTGGAGAGCGTCATTAGGCCCCCCTGGAGGGGAGTCAAGAATATAATGCAAAAGGGGCCGCCTTCTAAAAAAGAGCCCGCCGAAACCTTTTCCCCTCATTAACACCCTTCGTCTGTGGCGAACCCGCCTCGGTCCTCCATCTCGCCTGCGTTGGCGAGCGCGAGGCGGCATCTACCCCCCGAGGACCGCGGAGGGAGCCCGTTTCATGGCGGGCAGAGACTTGACATAACCACCTCCTACCGCCCCCCTCGCTCCCGTTGCCTCAGCCTCCTCCGAGGTGGACTGATGAGAGGATAACAAAAGGACCTGGAGGGGGAAGAAACTCCTCTTCTCACAGCCTTGGCCCTGAAGCCCATCATTCCATTTTGTAGCCCGTGAAAGTAGGGCTTTTCATCTCAAAAGATCAACACATTTCTCTCTCGCAGGCACCTACACCATTTCTCCCTCCCATTTTCTCCCTCTCCCGTCTTTCTATACACCTATCTTTCTTACTCCTTGGCAAATGGGAAAACTGTCCTTGGTCGGATTCTGTTTTTTCAAAGGAATCAATTCTCCTTTGTACACATTTGATCTGACCCTGTGACAGGCATTAAGTGTGTCCTCTGTCTGACACAGACGACTCGTGTTCTGTGTGCTGATGGACATAGTCCATTATCACACACACACACGAGCCGGCGAGTGAATTCGCACAATGCACAATGCGTGACAATGCATGCACATGCACGCCGCCCCTCACATTTGTATGCGTTCGCATTCCCAGGATTCGCAAATGTATCGTCGACCCGGATGCTTTTTCCGACATTTATCCGTCGGTTGATATATTAATTCGGTGCAATCTTGAGGGAGAGACGCAGAAACCGACCGACGTGAGACCGGGTTTTCAGGATGCGGGATGAAACCGCACAGTAAGGGATCCCGAAACAAGAAAACCGCGTTGATTCCGAGCAAGATCGGACGGTTTTATATTTCCAACAAAAACGTCTTTGAGCACTCGTCTCCGAAACGAAAGCACCTTATATGCACGTGAAAGTCTGCAAACACGCAGCGGCGTTGAAGTCCGTCAACAGAGTGACCCTTCAGGATATGCGACCGGCCTCGGATTTGTTTGCTTGCAGAAAAGAAGTCATTATTTTCTCATCTTTATTAATCAAGTTATGGTATTATTTCATTGCATTTAATCACAGCATTAACAATTTATAGTGTTAATCTTTTTTTGTTGTTTTTGGCTCCGTGCACAGAGTTCTAGTGTCCTTTTTTTTTTTTTTTTTTTTCTGTAATACTAATGTCTCATTGATGAGATTTTGCTGCGGCGACGTCTCCGCACATCAGTGTGGCCTCGGAGCAGATGTGAAGAGAATACGGCGACGGCTGTTTGTAACCATCAGAGATGTGCCGCTGCAGCACAGACTAATGAGTTTGACGGGGAGGTTGGAAAGGTCGCTGGAGAAATGCGTCGCAAAGTAGGAAAAAAAACAATCGCAAATAGCGAGGAGAGGATACGCTCCGTGTGGTTCCCCCTAGAAAACATCTCTTGGTCAACTGAGGGTAGCTGCAATGACTGCGGGCAGATGAGGTGCTCTCACATGTCTTGGCTCTTGATTGAGTCATTATAAAATGGATAGCAAGAAATGTGTCACAACTTTAAGCAGCAAGTTTTCCAAGTTTGACTTTATCTCCAGGGTAAGCAGGAATGTCTAAATTCCACTTTTGTTTAAACTGTTGGAGATGTAGCATAAAATCTCATATGAAATGAGAAATGCACATTCCATTTTTTTTTTAATTCATTCCCATTTATAGTTTATTGCTGTTTTGGAGGTGCTTTTGTAAGTGATATATTTTTAGATAATTCAATAAAAAATGTCCATTGACTCAATTGCATGTGATTTTCTGATTTTTTTTTTTTTTTTTTTTTTTTTTTAAATGTTGTGCAGAACTATTTTTGGGCACGCTCTTAGAAAATGCATTATTTTTAGATAACTAAAATATGACGGGATAATATCACAGTGAATGAAAAGTCTGCTAAATGAGTAAAAAAACAGACAGAAATCACTTCAAAAAGAGAGAGAATTCCTTTTTTTTTTTTTTTTTTGGTAAATGCAGTGATTCATTCATACATTTATTTATCTACACCGCCTGTCTTTACCCCAGACTGGTCAAAAGGCCAAATATGGAATCAAACGACCCTTCATTGACTTTCACGTCTGCACAATTTAGGGTCTGCAATGAACCTACTGCAATATTTTGGACTGTTGGAGGAAAAACAGAAAACTAGAAGGAACTCCATGCAAACTCTTTACAGAAATCCCCCCTGTTGGAACCAAACCAGGGACATTCTGGCTGTGAGACAGAAGCGCTAAACACACTATTTTGATACACCATGATCAAAATGTTAAAAAAGTGTGTGTGCATGTACATGTGCAGCACAGTTATTTTCAAAGGTTTGTTTTGGAGGGTTTAAGGCCCTTCGATGTAGAATATTGAAGCGCACAGAGCGGTGCTGTGGTTCTCACCGCACTGCATTCATTTACGCACAATATCAGTTCTATTACCTCAGTGGTGGAACAAACTTCCGGAAGCAACAAGACTAGCATCATGTCTCACAACCTTCAAGAAACAGGTAAAAACTTTTCTCTTTCAGGACTTTTTACTGCGCTGATGTTTGAGCTGCCCCAGATCAGGTTAGGCACCAAGTTAGGCTATGCAGTGTGTGTGTGTGTACGTTTGTGTACGTCTTTGTCCAAAAAAGAAAAAAGAAAAAACTCACTAACCCAAGCTTACTGTTCTGTATATTTCCTGTGCATCTTGTATTTGCAAGTGTTATTTGCAGTCCTTATGTCCTCTATTGTAAGTCGCTTTGGATAAAAGCGTCTGCCAAATGTAATGTAATATTAGGTTATTGTTTATTCGGTTTTTGTTTGAATGTTGGCATTTTATTTATGAAGCGTTTGCACCGGGAGGCCAGCATATTATGGGGAGTCGGATGGGGGTGGGCTGGGGGAGGGGGGGCGTCTCTCTAAGTTGCACTTTGTCAGTCCATCAATGCTCTGAAAAGATGAAGTTGCATAATAGGCTGCCTTTGTATGCATCTCATGTATCCACAAAGTTTCCATTTGAGAATTACAATTAACTCGCACAGAAAAGGAAACCGGCCCATGCTTGGTCTGATTTTCAGAAACCAGCCCAGATCTCCCGTCCTTTTTCTCTGGGCTACCTGTGTCTCTCAATGCACTTTAATTGTCTGTGATTTCTCCCTTGTTGCTGTGTCTCAAAGCCGACACACACACACACACACACACACACACACACACACACACACACACAGGAAGAGCGTTTCTGCGTCTTGAAAAGGCAAAAATTGAGAAAAGAGGCACAGAAAAGGATGGGGAGAAAAAAAAAAAAGACAGAAGAATGTGTTTTGATTAGACCAAGTTTGCTGTTCATCGCAGACCGTCTGAGAGGCACACAGCCATTGTGTCCCCCATGTGCATGCGCGACTTAGCGCAAACGTGGAGTCTAAAAAAAAAAAAAAAAAAAAAACAGGACAGACATGGGAAACATGCACGCTGACATTTCTTAATCAAATATGGCAATCAGGGGGCCAACCAACAGCATGCCATTTGCAATCCCTTTTAATTCATAATCAAAAGCTGAGCAAATGAGGGAGAAATTGAGAGACGGGCAGGGGGGGGAAGGAGGGGGGGATTAGAGTGAGAGAGAGAGAGAGTGCGAGTGAAAATGAAAGAGAGATGCAGGTCATTACATCTCTTTTTACTGGGCCGATGAGAGCAATGTAGAATTAATCAGAGGCCATTAGGCAGTATTTACTTACCGCCGCAGGGGCTCAGATCTCTCTTTCTCTGGATAGAAACCCAGATATGATCCCATTCCGGCCTGACCCTGGAACACAAGATGGAGTAGGGTATAAGAATAAGGGTATCACAAGGACGGGCGCGTGTGAGACAGCGTGCACGCTCGTCGTCCTCCCGGGTTTTATGCTACATCAGGTGGGTGTTGTGTGCTGCGGAGAAAGGTTGCTCTTAAATCAAAATGTCTTTAAATCCCCCACGGGGTTAGTTTGCGGCCCCCAGTGTTGACTCACAACTCAGGCAAATCTCTCCTAATGCATCGCCGCCATTATTCATCCCCTACCTTAACATATCCAGCCATCACGGCTTCCGCTTTCTAGTAACTTTGCACAAACGTAAAGGCTTCGCAATGTTTCGAACGACCGTTTTAAATTTCTTTTAAACACGAGTTCACTTTTCGTTCATCTGGAAAAAGTCCCCTCAAAATTAGCAACTTTTCGAAACTCGCTCAGCGTGGTTCTTGCCGATGTTCAGGCCCCGTCGTGTGTTGTTACAAGGTCGTCGGTGAAATCTCGAGGTTTTTCCGACCAACCGGTGAAGAACTCTTCAACAATTACAGGATAAATAGAGATCATTTGGAACTGCAGTGTCGGATGTCGCTGACTAGCTTTTATCGGCGCTGATATATTATTAACTTGTCAAAGTTGAATAAAAAAACAAACTCAAGGGAAATGCAGAAATACATGTTTACTTGACATCTCGCGGCATTAAGTAGCCGTGTCATCTGGTCAACTCATGCTGTGATTAGATGTCAGCCTGTGAAAATGAAATACACGGCATACTTTCAACTCTATGTGCAAATGTAAAAAAAAGTAAGATTATGCAAAATGTCCCAACCAAATTAACGATTGCATATATTCAATGAACTTCACTGATATGACTGTTAGTTCATTTTGTCAAGCAATTTTTTCAACACCTTAATGATGAATTATGCAACAATCAAGTGCAGTGAATGTAAATTTAACCTCATGAAAATATAAATTTAAGGACATCCATTTAACCTCAGTTCTGCGATTTACATCACAACCAACCTTTTGGGAAGGGGGGGGGACAAAACACAATTATCCAAAGAACTTTGCCACTTTGCCGTCCGGCTGAAAGAAAATACATTGATCTGATGTTACATTTTTAATATTGATCCGCAAGCTTTCGGTGTCGGCCAGCAGTGAAAAATTGATACTAGTCCGAAAACAGTAGTTCGGTCCTTGCCGCTAACTGATTGTTGTTTTGTTTGTGTAAATATATCATCTTCAGTCATAAAAATCACTTTTGTTTTCACATGCCGGGCATCTCGCTAACCAAAGCGTTGTTTGATATTTAATATTGGGTCATTACCTTTCTCTAAAGAAAGGGGTATCAGACTTGCGGCCCTTGGAAAAATATTTTGTGGCCCCCTGCCTGAAATCATTTGTGATTTGTGTTAGTTTTTCTCACATCCATCTGTGGGTTGTATACAGTGGGGTTGCAAAAAAAAAAAAAAAACAAAGAAAAATAAGAGACTTTGCAATGTATTTTTTTTGCTTCAAACTTTGAAAACAAAATTATTTTTTTGATGAAAAAAAAAATCTAGTGACATTGTTAAAACCATCTTTTCTTATTTCTATAAAAAACACAAAAACGATAGCAAAAAAAAAAACAGGCAAAATTAAAAAGATTGATTTAATAACCAGAATAGCCTTATAAACATTTCACCTCCTCTTATACATGCTACAAAGCCATGTTCTAATAAATTCTAGTGGCAAATTTTCCCACGTGACAAGATTTTTTTTTTTTTAACTCATTTTTAGGGTTAAATTTCATCAATTCTTTTTTAATATTCATCCATCGTGTATTTTTTAGAGAAACAGTTCAATACATATAAAGATTTTTATAATGTACCTGTTTACCTCCTTTACACTAAAACAAAGGAAAAATTTGGACTCAGTGTTACTTCTAGGTAATGATTTTACCGGTCCGGCCTCCTTGACATCAAATTAGGCGGTATGTGGCCCCCGGACCAAAATGAGTTTGACACCCCTGAAATAAAGGATTATATAGATCAGTAACCGACGGTCATAAAGCCATTAGTGAAAACTTCTTGGTGCTTGAATACAGACTTTTCCAGCCTCCTCCTCAGGTGCATTAGTGAAACCATGTGCAGCTGGGGTTTCCTAAATATTTTGCCACGTGACCCACAAATATGGCAGCGTCAGGGTCAACGTCGGGCGACCCCGGAACCGAACTCCCCAGGCGAGGCCGCGCTTCAAAGTGACCGGCGCCGGCCGACCACGCCATTACAGCACAAACCTCTTTAAACAACTGATAGCGAGACAAAGGAGGCTGTGGCATAGTTTCTGTGGGCGATATGAGCAAACAGTTAATGACGTTTACACAAGATTGCCACCAAAGGAGTCTGTCGTGGAAAGAGAAAGAGCCGGCGAAAAAGAGAAATACTGGGGAAGAACAAAAGGAAGGCAATTCAGCGCTTAAGTCATTTGGTCGACATTGTTGTTTGCCTATTTGCCGGGTGTGTCGGAGGAATGCTGTGTTTTTTTGAGAGTGAATAATTCTCCCGGGTCTTGAATGGCGCCGTGGGCGCAAATGTGGCGTCGCACAAAGACGCGTCTAGAAAGCGTTTTATGAATTGGAAATAATTTCCCCCCGCAGTGACTTTTTTTTTTTTTTTTTTTGATACGGCATCATCCATCTGGAATTCAATGAGGCGATTCTAAAAAAAAAAAGAGGATCGCTTCCTCTCGAGGCCCGGTTGGAGTGGTTTGGATTGATTGTGTTTTGATCATTTTGGTGGAAACAGTGGACGACCGGACGGCGACGGGGAGCATCACTGAAGTCGTGGAGGCGCGTCAGCATTACGAATCTCGCTATTTACCATAAAGTCGGTGTTTCTCACCTCTCAGTTTCCTCTTCAGGCTGTTGTTTAAATATTTGGACAAGGATCGAATTCCAGAATATTTGTGATGTCACAAATCCAGCTTGGACGCCTACCTAATATAATGTGAAATAAATGTAACTACTCCTTAATGTTAGATAACTCTAAATGTATTAATCATTCAAAATGTTACATATGCATTTGCATAGGTGTAAAAAAAAAAAAAAAAGGATGTTTACTAGTTGCTCTGTTCCAAAGCTAGCTTTCACTGCTGCACTTTTTTTGGATGCGAATGAACACATTCTGCCACCATTCTGCAATTTTTGGCTTTTAATTCTCGGATAATTTGTTATTTTTCTGGACCGCTCTCAATGGCATACTTAGATTGTATTCTTTGACGACCGACGCTGCCTCACAACACAAAAGAAATTGTTTTTTATTTCCAGATGCGCAAACATGTATTGGACTTCTTATCTTTCTAGAAACAGCATCAACTTTTCTCTTCCTGGACATTTAGGGATCATTTATATTTCTCAATTCCACTTGTTGCAACCCACATTGATGTGACGGGATGCCGTCACTTTGTGGGAAACAGCATCAGCATGAATTGTGTGACATGTAGTTTATGGTCAATGCACACGTTTGACTTATTTATTTTAAGACAATCAGACCTTTTAAGACGTTCTCGCGGGCCACAAAAAATGACCTGGCGAGCCACGTTTGGCCCGCGGGCCTTGAGTTTTACTCGTGTGCTTTAGCGAAGGAGTAAAAACAGCCTCCTCCTTGTGAAGCAGCAACGTTCCCCTGTGTGCACCATGGCTTTCTCCTTCATGTCCATACACAGAAAAAACAGACATGAATAGGATATGACAGATTTGATAATTATGAATGTCAGACGGGGGGGCCTTTCTGTGTGGAGTTTCCTCACTCAGTCCAAAAACATGGAGGAGGTTAACCGGAGACCCTAAATGGCCCAAACGTGTGAATGAGCGAGTGAATGGTCGCTTGGCTCTATATAGATGATGAATGAATGTCAGAAATTAAAACCCTGACTCAATGTTTTGAAGCTAACAGCATAAAGAGGATCACCATTTTCAATGAGCTAACGTAACCCTGCAGCAGGAGAAGTTTGATCGAGAATGGAAACCGTAAGAACCGGCTTTTCCCATTTAAATGATCATTATAGGAGCACAATTTTTACCGATGGGACTTTGCATGCAAAGCAGTGCATGTCAGGGTAAACTGGAACCTTTGCAGAAAAAAAATTACAGTTTGTATTTCAGGTTTGTTTTTTGTTTTTTTTTAAATTACCCTTTATGAATCCCTTGCAGGGCAATTCCTCATTTATCTTATTCATCTAGTAGCACCAGGGGAACAATCAGGGTCTTGTGTCTTGCGTCTTGCTCGACAAAACTTTGACACACTCGGAGGAGCCGGGAATCGAACCCGGTAAAGTTTGGTTTCCACGCTCTCGCTTCGAGTCGCAAGAAAATCTGGGGTGAAATTTGCTGGCTTGCAAGTCTGGAACAAAGTGCCACGGCTCTTGTGCTGAGCTAACTAGCATGACGTGGCTCATATTCTCATCCTAGTGAAAATGCAGCAAGCAGGCCAGCGTAGATGTTGGAATAAGGGTCAGCAGCCTGAAGAACACATGCATATTTAGCAAAAGAAACAAGAAACTTGTGAAAATATCCAAGAGAATTTCATCCCCCGTTTGACGCCGTATGTTTGGGGAAATTTGTATGAATTTCTTTGCCCGACCCCCCGCCATCTACCCGAGTGTTGACTGTTCACGTTGGACTTTTACTCAGAATCAGAAGAACCAGAATCAGCGTCGTTGACCGAGTGTGTGCGCACACGTATAGGGACTTGCACAGCCGGTTTGAACGGTCGTCTTGGAACCGAACTTCCCCGGTTGGTTCTCCGAGCTCCTCCTCGCCTGCTGAAGTGTCGCAGAGGAAGACAATGAACCCCTAACTGCACCCCGAAGCGGTTCATCTGTGGTGGGGTCGATGCGGTATTCAAATATCGATGTTATTCTGCATCCATAACTCGCTGCCACAAAGATAAGGGCCATTCTCTCTGTCCCTCTTTTCTAAAAATGGAATAACCCAGCAGAAAAGTACAGCACCATCTAGTGGACTAAAAAGTAGCTGTTTTTTTTTTTCTTTTATTATTATTCTTGGTCAAAATTGCTGGTGGTTACGCACTCATAAATCACATTTATCATAAACCACATAATCTCAAACTGCCTAAATTGCACTTTAGGCTGTTTGAGGAAACAAACGATGTATTTTTCAGCCATCCTTTGCCCGATGGAACCACACTGTCAACAGCGAGACGGTAAATAATGACCCGGACTGATACTGAACACTCAGTGTTTGATTTGCTTATTCAAACAACCTGGTCAAAGAAAGATACATAAGCTTTGTGTTTCTTTTTGCTTGTTGAATTTAATATTAACAGTTATGCTCTATGAAGTTTAGTTTTTGGTCTCACCGCCAAACCCTGAGAGATTTTTTTGTTTTTTATATTTTAAAATCCACAGCTCGGCTCTCTGGTTTGGAGCTAGAAATGCAAAGTGTGTTTTATCAAAAGAGAAGCAATGCGGATTTTAGAAAATATGCAGTTATATGAATCGCTAGTGTCAAACAGATCACATTATCCGGTCTTTTCAATTGTTGCCTCCAGAACGCATGAAGGCGTGTCCTTTCCTCCGTTTTGCATGATTGACCTGTTGTTCAGCTCAACTCGTTTCGTGCAGCGCACCGCCGATCCATGCATTAAACGTGATATTATTTCCCGCCGAGTGAAGTGAATCACGCCTGTAACCTTTTTTCTGTTTGAAAAGCCGCCCGTCGCAGCCGATACTCCGAAGGAAAACCGAAACAACGAGCTGAAAGGCGGCGAGACAAGCCGCGGGGGGGCGGAGGGGTCCGCGGAGTCAAGTAATAATTACCTAAGATCATCACAGTGAACACAAGGGTATGAAAATGTCGACTTTAACACCGTTCTGTTCTCAAGAATGTCATTTGTGTTGTCGGTCTCGATGACACTCCCCCCGCTATGAGATAAGTCGAGTAAAGTGGAAATATTATCTATAATATTCCAGACTCACAAATCCTAGGGCGGCTCTTTACTATTTCTGCCAAATACAATGCCTGCTGCTTTGAGATACTTCCGCGCATGTAAAGGAAAAAAGAAAAGCAGCAATAAAAAAAAAAAAAAAACATCAGGTGTTTATAAGAACCGCTGGAAGAGTAATTCCATTGGCTCAGAAAGACAAGTTAACAGTCTGACTTTTAAAAAACCCAGTGTTTGACTATTACCCCACAAATAAATGAAATGCATGCCTTGGGGGGAAAAAAAACCCACATATTTTAAAGTTACAGTTTTATCAACATCAGCCGGAAATATCATGCAAAAATCAATATTAAACATGCAAATCAAGCATTAACATTTTTTTTTTCCTCTGGGTGGTATTTTATTTACTGATACTGATATTAACATCCTCATCCTGTATTTTTTTCCCCCCTTTTCAAGCAGTCGATTGATTGGGGACCCTCTTACTCCCCAGGCGTGTGTGTGAGAGGGTGAATGGTTGTATGTCTTGACATTTGACCTTGAGCGACTGGTGGCTGGTCCAGGGTGACCCCAACTCTGCACCTGTGAGAGCTGCCGGATAAGCAGGATAAATGATGAATGAATGTTAAAATATTCGTGTTTTCTATTTTAATATTCAAACACTTGTCGTACATCTAAGTAGTTAGGCGTCGATTTATTTATTTATTTATTTTATCTATTTATTTGTTTGTTTTTTTTTTCCCAAAATGACCTTTCGCATTTTGTTAGCTGATTCCCACCCAGAGAAATAATTTTCTTAATCTAATTATTTACCTTGTCTGTGCCACAGTGCAGCCAAATTGGCCAAAAACCTTTAACCCATGAAGGAGAGACCCGAATTAAATGAATTTAGATAAAGTAAGAACCAAAAATAACAGCACGGCTGTTGGGAAGCGGAAAAAAAACAGACTGAAAGAGCACTTTTGAAGAAATGTGTTTTCTATTAATGAAGTAACCAAGGAGGCTGAAATATTTATTCTTTTCGATAAATTACAAAAAAAAAAAACACATTGCTATTACAAACATTAACTGTTTAGAAGAAAAGCCTAAAAAGAATACATGTGTAAATACAAATAAAACCTCATAAAGACGCATATTTTATTACTGGGTAATTCAATAACCGTTAAAGCAGGATCTGTATTTTGATTACCGAGTTCAGAACTGTATAAAAACATTAGTGTTTTATGTGAGAGCAGAAAATAAAGATTGCTTGTGTAATAAGTTAAGGTTTTGAGCCATTATAACAAATTCCACTTCTGCGATTATATAATCTTCGCTGAGAGAGGATCCTGTTCTTTGATCGAATGAACTCTTTGACACTGTGTGTGTGTGTGTGTGTGTGTGTGTGTGTGTGTGTGTGTGTGTGTGTGTGTGTGTGTGTGTGTGTGTGTGGTTCAGTAAAAATAGCAGTAACACCAAGTCAATTGCATGTGTACATGTTATAGCACAGCATTCCTTTATAAATCACACACAGAATTATCGGAGTCTTATCTGATGGGAATGACCATGTGAGTGCACTGCAGCTCTCGCACCAGTAAACTTAACAAAAAAAAACGAATAAATAAAAGAGAGAAAAAGTTTGCTTTCCACCTGGCCTTCTCTCTCCCCAACAAACCGAGCGGCAGCCACTCGTCTCCGGCGCTCAGCTCCGGCTGCAGCTGGAGAAAGGCACCCAGACAACTGCGCCCGATTCCTCCGCGAACCTGTAATTTTCTCATTCAGCTCACAAGCGCTCGGTCCCGACACCAATTAGAAAAGGGCCCTGACCTCGCGCGTCTGTGCCAGGGAGGCGCGGTGGCGAAAGACGTGCCACGTGGCACACCTTAATCAGCCGCTCGCGCACCCTCTTTTCTATTTTGCAGCCATCAAATCATCCGCGTATACATAATTCATCCACCTCGGATCTGCAGGTTTATCAAAACCCCTCCAACACTGAGTGTATGATTATATAGCAGGTTTAACTTTAGGGAGAAGAAAAAAAAAAAAAACAGCACCCTTTTTCAAGAACTCTTGTTTCACATTGTGTTAGTTATTATCTTTACTGTTTATCAGCTTTTTTTTTTTTTGACTCTTAAATGCGCCGCTCAATCATTAGGTCGAGCCCAATTTCAGACTTGGTCTTATTTTGATAATTGTGTAACCATGTAAATTATGTGTTATTTTGATTATGATAATTGTCTTGGGCTTAATGAAACCAATCCACAATTCTACATTGAGCAGTTCACTTGTTATTCTCAAAGAACTTAAAAAAAACTTTTCAAAAAGCAGTTGAACTGTTTACTTATATGGCCTACAAACAATATGTTCAAATTGAATTTACCTCAGATTTGCAGGAAATCAAACCAAAATCTGCCGTCGGATAAAACCATGCATGCAGTCGTTTGCATGCATGTTGATAAAGTCCATGCATGATCATAAATGCAACTCATTGCCACCTCATAATGTAGATATATGTTATGTATGAAACAAAAAAGGGAGAGGCTTTCATTGGGAGAAAATACAAAATACAATAGCAACAATAAAATGTGGCCTCTTCTTAAAGAAACATAGATGAGCCATGGAAAGATTTTTTTTTTCTTTTTTTACCAATATTGGAAAAAAAAAAAAACAATCATGGGGCATTCAGTTATGCAAGTCCTTCTGTGTGCTCATAAATATCGTACAAGAAAAATTGGTTATGCAATACCAAATCCCACCATTGGGGGGTGGGGTCATCCCAAAGTGCCGGCGCCGTCACCCATGGCCTCTCAGTACGAGAGAGCCATGAATGTCAACGACGAGGGCGTAAAGGGCTTTGGGCTCTTCTAAATGTAATGGTAATAAAAGACGAAAACCAGGATCATTGCGGCGAGATTGGAGCTGGAAATGGCGTCCGTCATCCTCGGGCACATGACGGAGGCCTGTGTGAATTTGCTCGAATAACAAAAGCAAGTGCAATGATCCCATCTCCCCCCCCCCAAAAGATGATGGCTTGGACAAAGACAGCCTGCGAGGTACAATGAGATCAACCTCGGTTATCTTCATTAACTTCTTAGGCTCCTAGAAAATTCCCTTTCAGTGGCCCTGGCGTTGTTGCTGATTAGCACCCAAAGCTCTCAGCCTCGATTTAATTTGAAAATGTTTGCACTCGTGCCCGCGCCGTCTTTCCTATATGCGTTTTTCTTTTTCGTGCATGATCAGGTGTTTCCATATATGCATGCGCACGCGACTTGTGTGTGTGCGCGCACGCACACGTGTGCAAGCGCGTAGCATGCACATGTCGCCCACCCCCCCACCGACGTCGTCTGTGCTCCCCACCAGGCAGCTCTTGGCCTCCTCCTTTCATTGCTAAGAAACCATCCATTCTGTGTGAGTAATCAGAGCTGTGCCTCCAGGAGCCCAGCCAAGCCTCTCATCCTTGGGCTGCTCAAGAGCTGCTTTAATTAACCATCATACCACAGATGGGATCGATTTTTTTTTTTTTTTTTTTTTTTTTTTTTTTTTTTTCCCTCCCCCTCCCTCTCCCCCCCACCTCCTCCTTTCTGCTTTCTCTATGCCCTCTCTCTCTCTCTCTTTCTGTCTCTCCCTTCTATCTCTGCTGCTTCTTTCCTGCTGCAACCCGCCTTTCCCATACACAAGCCCCGTAATTGCGCTGGAGCGATGCCAGCCGCCAGTCGGGGCCCCCAGACTGCAGGTCTCTCCTCTCCCTCCGTACCCTTCCTCAGCCCCCTGGCCTCACCTGCCCGATACCTTATTAGTGTCAGGATCCGTACAGAGCCATTGCGGATTAACTAAAGAGATATGAGATTGATTTCTGTCCCTGCAGATAAAATTGGAGTTTTTTTTTTCTTCGTATGAGCGCGCACGAGTGTGTCAACGAGGGACAAAGTAAGTGCGAGAGAGAGGGGGGGGGGGGGGGATCGTGGGGGGTAAAGAAAAAAGGTGCTTTGTAAAGACAAAAATAAGAGAAGGAGAAGAAAAAGTCTTTTCATGAAGAAACTGCATGCAAGTTGTGTGTTTTCTCCTCGGTATTCTCCAGAATGCATGAGGGTTTTTGAAACGAGGGCTTGCTAATTTGAGATTGGAATACCCACTTGAGCTCCTGCCTCTCTCACAACAAATTAATCCCCCTCCTCGCTTCACCTTCATTGGTTTTCATGTGGCGCTATGAAGGCGCAGACCCCCAACCCTCCGCCGTGGAACATTGCAATCTGCAACCTCCGCCTGCGCGCACCACGATCACGCACGCACCCCCAATCTGAAAAAAAAAAAAAAAAGCCCAATCCCGGATTCTAATCTGCTTGTGTAATGCGAGAAATCGCGCCGCCCCGGGAAACGATGTTCGTGAAAATACCGGCCTATTGATTATTCATAGCTCGGCCCGCGGCGGCGCGCGCGTTAACAAGGTCTCAGAGGCAGCCTGTTGGGCAAGAGATTAACATCTATTTCATAGATTGGTGAATTTATTGTGGAGGAGGAGAGTGGGGGCAGGCACGCCGTCGCGCTTGTGTGCGTGTGTGTGTGTGTGTGTGTGTGTGCGAGCAGGAGGTCGGAGCTGGGAGCAGGGTGGAGGGTTGTCTCCTCAGGATTGTGCAGTAATCACAGGCCTCCGTCTGCATGGCACATCTCAAGAGTGGTGTCAGCTGGGCTCTCCTCTGTTTGCTAATAGCAGGAGGTCAGGCCGCTCACAAAGAGGTGCGTTTGATCCCCAGGTACGGGACACGGAGGGAGAGAGGTGACACCGCTGAATACTAACAGGGCCGGCTGCACGACTGCTTATCTCCCATCTGATGTGTGTTTGCCGCCACGACTACCTAATGGTATTTGCGTTTAATACGCAAACACAAACCTGGTGAGGGTGAAAGGTTAAAATGGATAACTCTGCATTGCTGTTTTTTTTTTTTTCAGGAATATATAACAGAAGAGGCTGATATTGTTAAAATTGCATGATGCAATCCCCCCCCCCCCCCCAAAAGCAGTGCACTTCAGTCACACACTAGCTGTGGAGCATCTGGAACAGTTACGATTTCAAGATGTCATGAAGGAGATTTAGAGAGTCTCTGCCAGAAAACTACTTCTACTAATAATTAGGGTCGCACAGTTCACAGCTTGTGATTTTTTTTTTTGTTTTTTTTGTCTAATAAATCTAAATTGAATTTTTACCATCCACATCCTGTGATGATTGAGTTCAGCCAATATATTTTTTATTTATTTATTTGAAATTCTATAATGTAACAATTTTTGATTTGCCAATTCAGTGTCTGTAAAATATCTTGAAAAAAAAATGATACCAGTGGACTTTTTAAATTAGCATAATTTTCCCCGACAGGAATGACATTTTAAGAAATGGCCTTAAAAAAGCCATCAAGAACCAAAAAAGGAACAAAGTTGTGCGACGATTTGCAGCTAAAAACTACAAAAGTGAGAAATTTCCCTTCAAAAAGGTGTAATTACCTGACTGACGCTCGATTAACTTATTTGCCGTCATCGAGAACGCGCTTTCCGCACTTATGTGAATATCTTGGACGTTGCGATGGTAGGATTTTCCGTACTGTCCATCCCTACTATTAATATCAGAATAGAACGCAGCAGCTTGTTGTGAGCCTTCAGCGGGCTGACAAATCTTCACAACAAATACACTCTGTTCTAGTCGCCGTGTGATGGCAGGTGCGTTGCCTTTGTGTGTTACAGCAGCTGGTTTGTAGTGTTGTGTTTGTGTGCTTGTATGGAGTCCGGCGGTTGTGTAGCGGTTCACGGGTCCCAGGGCCCAGCTGCCGGTGCAAGGCAGAAGAGTCAGACATCATTGTGGTGTGATTTCCTCCTCTCCTTGCAGATGGAGTGTTTTTGTCAGAGCGAGGGCCACTGTGATTGCCTCTTTGCCACCGGTGTCAGCCCAGGATAATACTGCAGCCGTCCCCCCAGGAACAAAACAGGATCAGCGCAATCCATTTTCTTTTTCTCTGCCAAAATGGAATAATTTCAAAGAGACAATCCCTGGTAGTCTCCCAAAGCCCGGGGAAAAAATCAAAAGACAACCATTATGGCAAGAATTGTGAAAGAGGTGTGTGTGTGTGTGTGTGTCCCTTTGGCTCCACCAAATACTATGCCTGGCTCTAACTAACAAGCACAGCCAGGGATGACAATGAAAGTGGATTGGAGGGCAAAGCTAGCAATCTCACAAAACAGAGCGCTAAAGCACGGCATGAAAGATGCATGCACGCGGACTGCAGATTAGGAACCGGCTCCCGGCGCGGTTCCCCCCTCGCTCACGTCCGCCTCACGTTCGGGCCGCGGCACTCAGATCTTTACATTCAAAATACGGTGGTTTTACCCATGAGGCCATACATCCAAGTCCTATGGCAACCTGCCCTTTGCAAACCTAATGACACTTCAGCAAAGTGCGGCGGCTGAGAGAGGGCGGGAGCGGGGAGGCTTTCCCTCAGAAAGAGCTGAGAGCATCTTATCGGGAAAATAGGGGCTAAGAGTGTTGCGGTGATGCCTGACTCCATATTCTCAGGTCATAGATATTCAAGGACTGTACCTCCCTGTCTATTCTTCCCGTCGCCGCAGCGCAGCGCCGCGCAGCCCTACAGTCAGACACCTGCGGACGGACGGAGGGGCTCGCGCTCGACCGTTCTTCGGAAGACAAAGACGTCCCGACTCCTCTGTTGCGTTGTCTTCCTGAGGGGGATCGGAAATGATCAGCCTCTCGTTGGCTCTTTTATTTTTATTTTTTCACCCCCGCCTGTCGTCGCGGTCGTTTGTCGCGGCGGTGGCGCTTTCAAGAGAAACATCTCTTCAGATATTTCTTAAGAACTTGGCACGACAGATCACACAGCATTTTGAAGCTGGCCTATGCATGGGTGCTTGAAGGACAATATGGGAGTAGCAGTCCATTATAGTACAGTGTGAATGAATGAAGAGTGATTGAGTGCAGTCCTCCACACCACCTATATAAAGCAGAAGTATTGCAATGTGAGGGCCGAGGGGGGAGAAAGAGAGAGACAGAGAGAGAGAGAGAGAGGCCTAAATGAGGTGAAGGAAAGTGGAAGTGTCCAGCAGGGGGTCTCCTGCCACTGCTACTGAGGGGAGGGAGGTGTGTGTGTGTGTGTGTGTGTGTGTCGGAGGGGAGAGGGCCATCTCTACACAGCGCCTAGGCCAGTGCACGGGGGTTTGGGGCTAAGTGTCTCATCAGCATCCAGCTCAGGTGCTGCCAGGGCCCACGCACTAACTATGCCCTGACTTGATTGTAATTGCCTGAATTCAACTCCTGCTGCTCCCTCCTGGCAAAACCGCAGGCACATTTAACTCCAGAAAGCCTGTGGGACGCTGCAGCGGGGCCACAGAGAGCAGCTGACGACCTCTTGTCGAAGCCTGCAGTCCGCGGGGGGATCCTCTCTCGAGCTGTCGGGCTTGGGAGGGGGCTCACAGGTGTGCAAACCACTCCTTTCCTCGAGATGTTTGTGAACGTGAAAGCGCGTGCTCAGTCAGTGATGGTATTTCGCCGTTATAATATCGCCCCCGCGGTAATTAAGATGTGCCCTCTCGCCGTCTTAGACGCCACTAACGCGTGCACACGCAAGCGGGTGCGTTTTGAAGAACATCCACCGCCAAGGTTTTCTTTCAAATCTTAAAGTTAAGAAAAACCAACGTGTTGATTTATCAGATGTTTTAACTATTATATTCTTGCCGAGGCGTGAGGTCCACAACAAGCCTGATATTTATTTTCTATTTTATATTGACTCCAAAAAGTTTATCTGCTTCCATAAAAGCACACATTTCACTCGGGAAAATCATTTTATTTTTGAAAATGAACTGGGAAACAATTGTCAGAGTTAAATCTGAACAGTATCTAGTGCAAAGTTTATATTATTTTTCTTATTGTTCTTATAATATATTGTTCACAAGAATATCTTTTTGCACTACCTCCATCTCCACTGACAATATTTATATTATATTTAGACATTATCAAGGGCTTCTTACGGATTATCATTTCATTTTTACAACCCACATCATGTTCACTGTTCACCTGTTATTCTACAACCATTCCTCGCACAAGGCATTTATTTTTATACAATGTATTGTACAGTGTCCTCGTTTATTTTGTGTCTATAACCTTATTTGCTTTGTTATTACCATTTGCACAATTTTTTTTCCCTGTAGTGCTGCTGTGAAAAGTGAATTTATCTGTCGTGGGATCAATAAAGTTTAACATATAGAATAATGAATAATTAAAACATTCCAAAAAAAAAAAAAAGGAAAAACAATCAAATAAATTCCATTTATTGGAAGTTCTTGCAAAACATATTCAGTGACGCCGTCAAAATGCACTGCTATGCATCCCGGAAAGGTCTTGGTATTAAGCATTTGCGCGTAACGCTTATTTGAGTTTTTCCCACGACTCTCCGGACCGTCCCCTGTAATGTGACGTATGTGCTTATTGAAAGACAGTCATCCAAATATAACGACAATCATTTGTTTTCCATATCGGCCAGCGGAGAACTCCACCCTCCACCTCTCCTCCACAGCCTGTGTTTATCATGTCCAATTCAAATCCGAAGCGCGCACTTTGATTGCCTCATATTGCCACCTTCGGTACTTTTATTTGACACGCGGCCGTGGAAGTCATTATCACGCCGCGGCTATGCTCTTCGGGGGTTGAAAATTGCCCGAACCGGCATTCGAAAAAGACGGACGAAATCCTCCACGCGCGCCCGAAATAATTGAAGGGAAAACATTAGCAGCTGTACAGTAACTACATCTGGGCTTCCTCCAGACAGTGCATATGAATGCGGCTCTAAATCTGTGATTACCGAACATTCAGACTGCCTACTTCCAAATCCTTCGGTTGTGACATTTGTGACTGTCAAGGGCACGAACGAAGTGCTTCACTCGAAGCCCCTCATTGTGGGGAAAAAAGAAAAAGGAGCGAGAAATTACCGCCAGAGATAGATTTTCCAGTGTACATAATCTACGTTGCCCGATCAGCCCGGCTTTAGAAACTGCAGCAGGGTTAACTTAAGAAAGTTAGCCTGTGGCGCTCCTCATCCTGCGATAATGGCCCTGCCTGTAATGAAGAACAGGCTTGTCGCCAACAGGTGGTCTCTTTAAAAAGACCAGAGCCACAGCACTCAGGATGGGGC
The DNA here is from genome assembly GCF_037954325.1 of Fistularia commersonii. NCBI lineage: Eukaryota > Metazoa > Chordata > Actinopteri > Syngnathiformes > Fistulariidae > Fistularia > Fistularia commersonii. The sequence goes on along the minus strand of NC_141284.1, from coordinate 26,317,591 downwards.
GGGAAGGTGGGGTGGGAGGAGGGGGGGGGGAAAAAAAAAAAACACTGCCATGGCAAAATGTGTCAGAATCTAATGTTCTGCAGAGTGAAAAGCCTGTTTTCCGTCTTTTGTTCCCAGCTCGAGATTCAGCCTTGTCCCTCATTGTTCGGGGCACAAACGAGCAACAGTCTTTTTTGACATGGAGCCACAGATGAATAAAGACTGGAGCTGACTAGTCACAGGAAAGAGCTTTCTTTTTTGGAGGGGGTTGGAGCCCATTAAGAGTTTGTGAGATATGAATGGATATGAATCCTCTCCACCGACCCCACCGAAAATACAACTGGACCCGGGGAGCACAAGGGACACCTCCGAGGCTTTCTATCCAAGTTCCCAAGGATGTTACCAGAAAAAAAAAAAAAAAAAAAACAAGGGTGGTGGTGGTGTTGGTTGGGGGGGCGGGGGGGGGGGGGGTGACTGACAGGCAAGACTTACATAGAGTCAATGAGGAAGTGGGTCTTTGTGCATCTGAAAGGCCAAACTATGTCCAGCTAACCCAAGAGCATCAACCGCTGACACTAAATCTGAACCCGGAGTTTAATGTAAACCAGATTGAGCCGGGGTTATAAAGAGACCCCTCGTATAAAAGCCACTGGCAAATACAAACTTATCGCTTTAAGTTTCGGCCGCCGCGGGGAAGCTGCGTACGTGCCCCCCCCCCCCCCCCCCCCAAACAAAAACGGACGGGATGAAGATAATGAGATATTTAATGAGCCACTTGAAGCGGACGCCAGTCAGCTCGCCGGGCTCAATGGGCGTACGGTGGGTGGATCCCGGCGAAGCGGCAGCCTGCAAAATACAACCCTTTGTCCTCGTCCGTGGTCCATTTGTTCCACTCAGACCAATTTGTCCTCATTAACCCTCATAAGGGGACTGAATCTGAGACAAAACCTCCCGGGGAAACAATGAGCCCCTGCCGCACCGAACCCTGCCTCCATCCACATTGCGGCAGCTCAGCTCAAGTGGTTCCCTTCCCAGCACATTCTGGCCCTCCCTTCATCGCCCCGGAAAATTCCAGGCGGAATTGCCTCTTCGGGACGGGGCCGAAGAGGCAAACTACACCTGATGGTGGCGGCGGCGGCGGCGGTGGCGGTGGAGAGGGCATTTCCTCGTCAACAAAGAAACAAACACAATGCAAAGTCCTCTATTGTGTCCGGGTCACTCAATCAATCAACTCTGAAATAACTCTTGACATCACACACACAAAGAAACCGAAGGGGAGGGTTTTTTTTTTTTTTTTACAGTAATTTCCAGAGATGTGAGAAAGCTATGGCCCTCGGCTCCTCATTCCGCTTGGTAACACGAGTTCAGCTGGAAAATATCTGTTTTCTTCATCCCCCAAGTTTCGCTTTTTATGCATTGGTCCCCATTGTGGGGTGATTTGAGGAATATTCTATTTAAATTTGATATCGTTCATCACTGTTGAGCGCAGAGCTGCCGACCTTTGTCCGGTCGTTTTCCTGTTTCGGGTCACAGAGCAAGGACTTAACCGTAAAGTTTGCATGACTGTGATAATATTATAGCAGAATCACAGTAAACAACGTCGCCCTTTATTTCATCTTACTTCCTGTCCAACCGTGATTCGCAGGCTGCATTTGATCCAACTGATTATGGACTTTGCGTGACATTAAGTGTTGCTCTTAATCCTGTTGTAATTACTCACTCGAGATGAATTACATTATAACGTTAATTTCATGCTCTCTTTATTTCCACTCGCCCCAAGTTTCACGCCGGATCATTTAATCCCTTATTTTGCATTTTTGAGCAACACGGTGGCACATTAAGGAGCCCCTTCCACCAGCAAGAGGGTCACCGGTTGGATTCCCAGCAAGGAGTTTGCATGTTCTCCACAGGAGATCCTAAATTTCTCAGATGTGTGAATGAGAGAGCGAACGGTTGTTTGTCTCTACATGCGAGAGTGAGAGTCAATAGTTGTAAGATAAGATAAACTTTATTGATCCCCATAGAGGAAATTCCTTTGTCACAGCAGCGTTACGTCAAAAAAAAAAAAAAAAATGAAATAAATATGAATATAAATAGAAAGGCAAGAGATAGCAAGACAAAAAAAAAAAAAAACACGAATAAATAGACAGCAGATAAGTAGACAACGGACAACAACAACAACATCAGGGATGACAATGGGCAACATCAAGGAACTGAGAGGGTGAAAAATCCACTCCATAAATAGAGTGACACAAATAAATAGCAATGAATAAAATAAATAGGCAGGATGTGTGCAGGCTGGGTGAACAAGGAGGGGCAGCAGAGTTAGGACATTGTATGTCTATATAACGCAAGTAAGATTGTGAATAGGTGTATGTCTGTATGACATGTGAATGAGAGGGTGAATGGTGGTATGTCTATACGTTGGTAGCTTGTGGTGATGTTCATGGCTGGTGAGGCACCCCTACCATGAGGCAGGAGAACTGCGTGCCTCACTTTGTGGCTCTTCACAACCATTTTGTGATCGCTCAGCATAAGAAACTAGTAACACACATAAAAGTTGATGACAAAAATCACTGTACATTGGAAGTGTAGTTCATCCAGCAATATGGTGGGGTGTTAGTGAAGAGCATGCCAGCAGTCAGCCGTCATTGCGCAATCTACGTTGAGGCTCAGCAGTCCGCGGCCTCACCGCACGTCTCCTCTCAGTATGTGAACAGTAAAAGAGAAAATCCAGCAATTTTGAAAAAAAAAAAAAAAAAAAATCCAAAACTGAAGATAAATGAAAATACCTTTATCGTGCAAATCACTGACAAATATAACCATTTAATTATTTTTTTCATTTTCAATCTTTTTTCTCACCAAGATTGGCAAGTGAGGCACGGCCTCCCCTGCCTCCCCTGACTGAACGTCATTGCCAGAGGTGACCCTGTGGTCGACTGGCGACCGGTGCAGCCTGAACCCCACCCCTCCCAGCGCCACAGCGAGCCTGGCTGCAGGATAAGCTTTAAATATGATGAATGCCAAAATTATTTTAGATTTTTTATTTTTATTTTACTTTTTGGCAATCCATTCATATTCCTTCCTTTTTCAAGTATTCGCCCAAAGTGAAGCATGAAAGGCCAGCGAGTGAAATGTTTCTCTAAAGGCCGGAGTACGTGGATATGTTTTTATCTCTGTTAATATGAAAGTGAAGTGGTTTTATAAAGACGGGTTTACAAATTTTATTTCAGTGGTGTCTGGGATTAGTTAGGAGAGGAATGAAGGTTAGCTGCAGCAAGACAGAATGTGTGTGTGAATGTGAAGGTGGAGGATTTTAAGCAATGGAGAATGTGGAAAAGAGGGGAAGAAACAGGTGCAAACAGTAAGAACGGGTGGAGAAAAGTGCCAGGGGTAATGTCTTAGAAAAGTATCAGCCAGAATAACGGGAAAGGCGCACGAGACAATGGTGAAACCAGCGATGCTGTGTGCTTTTGAGAAAGTGGCATTGAAGAAAACACAGGAAGCAAAGATGCCTGGAAAAGAAGTGTCTGGATTTAGTTCACCAATTAGTACACTAACCTTTGGCTTAACTATTATATTGTTAAACATATACTACTTTATCTACATTTTAGTAAGCTCTGTAAATGTGCTTTTCAGTATTCAGAATTTTCATGTGCTGGAAGTACCTCATAAATATCTAAGCTCTTCCGTTACTGTGCGCGGTGATTCACGATAACTTTGTGCGTTATAAAGAATCAATAATAGGCGTCGCACCAATAACATTTAATGTAAACAACACACAAAGGAGTGCGATCCTGTCACGGGCAGTGTTAAGGCTGATCTCAGAGGAGATGTGACCCGAGAGAGAAACGTTTGTTTGGAGGCTTTTGTAATATAAAGTTCGATTTCTTCAAACGCCGGCCTTGGGTTTGACGAGAGGCACCAACAGTTGTGTACATTTAACATCTCTCTAAAACCTGACCGTGAACTGGCCTGACCTTTGGTTCGCTGCGTATCCGTGGCTGGTGACTTGGCAGAAAACAAGAAAAACTTGAGGGCTGGAAGGAGAGCCGAGCAACAAACACTTCTTTGCACGTAAGAAAGAGTGCATGTGCTGAAGTACTGGACATAAGTAGTTTTGAGGTACTTGAACTTTTGCATAGTATTACCTTTTTATGCTACTTCTTCCTCCCGCTCGACTGTATTTACGAGGGCAATATTTCTGGCGTTTCATTCACTAGATTTATTTGTAGTTAACAGCTACTTTACAGGTTGAGGTTTTATTAAAGTGGTGTTTCTCCATGCTTCTCGGGGAAATATTGTACTTTCTTCTCCGCGACGTTCCTCTGACGGTGCCAGTTTTGTTAACATTACCGTCTGCTTCAAGTCCACTTAAAACTGTCTCCAAATGCGTGGCTTTTGAACATTTGAGATTAAGTGAAAGGATTAAGTGATTCTTCGTGGGCTGGGGACAATTGCCCCCCTTCTCGAGCTAATTAACCCTTCAAAAACCATCTTCTCATCATCACCGTGCCTACTCAGCAGTATACTAAGTAGCTGAAATACCTCGACCTTTAACATGCACAGCTGTGCATATTCAAGCCACAGCGACGTTCATCTAAACATTGTGCTAATCAATAAAACACCAAAAAGCACCATTTTAACATGCAATGACTGTTTTCTCATAAGAGCTAATACTTTTGGAGAAGTGAAGTTCTGAATACAGTGATTTTGAGTGCTTTTACCGAAAACGACTGAATGCTCGGTTCGCTCTATGCAGAGATATTTATTGGGCGACAGTGGGGAGATGAACGCGTGCACGCCGTAGCGTTCATTCTTAGCTGCTCTTTCCATTCGCTGCTAGTTTCCCTTTTTTTTTTTTTTTTTTTGTTCTGCAAAAACTGACGGTGAGGTTATCCATTTCATTCATCCAGGTGAACACGTAACAGAATGGATCCTAATTGTCGCTTTAGCCCGAGCGAGAAGGCTTTGATAAACATGACACAGTGTCAAACGCAGCGGCGGCCCATTTAATGCTGGTTTGCTTGGCCTCCGCCATGTTTTCCCAAGCTGAGTTGCAGTAATCAGGTCATTTGTCATAATGACAACCATTAGGGGTGATCATCGTCACACAGCAGTCAGGCAGACAAATCAGGTGCTGTTTCTCCGATGCTCATCAGACACACACACACACACACACACACACACACACACCGCTTCCCGGCATCTTATCAAAATGCCGTATCCCTGAACAATTATGTTAAAGTCAAATTTATTTGAAGCTATTTTTTTTTTTTTCCCCTAGGTGAATCTGCTACCAGAAACAGTGTCTGATTAATCAATTAGAGGATCAACAGGGACTTAAATTACAGCAATTTCGATAATTGATTTATCATTTAACCAATAATGACTAATGGTAGCTCCTTGTTCATTTGGAACGGTAAATAGACTGTTTACTTGTAGATATTTGAGGATGTTACTGCTGCTGGGCTTTGGGATCTGTGATAAACCACCACACTTGCTTGGGAAAAACACTGTATTTTCATTGCTTACAAATAAAAGCCATATAAGCCTGAGACATGAGCGAGGGGAAAAAAAAAACAACTTTATTTACAGTACTATTGTATTTCCCGCTGGGGAGTCGTTTTCTGACCGATAATGTTGATATGGGGTCGCAGAGCAACACAAAATGAAGTCACTGACAGGCTTTTAGTGAAGGCAGGGCAACATTCTGATATCTATCATAAATATTGTCTGAGAATGACATTGTAAAATTCATTTTAAGTGATAGCTTTGGGACATTGTTGGGTGAAATTCTCTTAATTTCTCTGCTCATTGGATTTAACCGCTTAACTTTAGAATTGAGGGTTTATTTATGGTTAAGTTGCCTCTGAGTCATCTTTCAAAGAAAATCAACAATATACAAAACATAAAAGTTGAATGAATACCAACAAATTACCTTTTGAAAATTGGATATAAATGATTATATTTGCAAGCAGAAACAAGGAAATAAACAAAAAGGCCTTAGAAAAAAGAAAAAAAATATGTACAATTATTTATGTTAAAGTTTGGATGGCTGATGCTATGGCAGACAACAATCTGCTGGTTGAATCAGAAGACATTTCATGAATTCAAATACTTTCCACTTATTTTCAGTGGGTTGTATTTTTGCCATGTGATTCCTCCTGCCGATGCAGATCTAGTTATAAATATCCAAATTAGGGGAAACAGCAGCTTCTGAATGTCATGACCTGCACGGTCCTACACCTGGATCTTCAAGCCCAGTTTTGGTCGGTGGCGTCACAGCGGAAACTCTGTGCTGTATCCAGGTCCAAAATCATTCATCTTCTTCATCAGTGCTGCTTTCACCGCACTGATCTTTTCATCCAGCTCCGTCAGACTGCAGGCCTGGGGAAAAGAACCACAGCCAATGGGTTACAGCCATAATCTTTCTTTTTTTTTTTTTTTTTGACTGTTACTGTGATTTTATGCTTGTTCTGAGAGTCATTTGTTGCAGATTTTTTTTGTATATAATGGTTTGTTTGGTTAATTTTAAGACTTTTTTTTTTCTGAAGTTCAAGCTCTGAGGCCTTTTGGACAAATTCAACAAAAATAAGTTTATTTGAACACAAACTATTTCCACCTCACTAGGATAGGTGTCTGGATCCAGTTACAAAACGTCTATCACTGTTTTCAATGTCAAAAACAATTCACTTTGAGATGTCACAGCCACAGCATAGATACAAATATATTGTCCAGTTACATTTGGCATTTTATTTTTAATATATTAAGTGCAGCGATAGAATCCAGGAAGAGAAAGACAGCTAACCTGAGCAGGAGACGTCTTCGACCGTTTGTGTAAATGGCTCTGTGAGAAAAAAGTACAAGTCACAGTTTCATGTTAGTCAAGTCTCCAAAAGACTGAGGCAAATAACTCTTCTTACTTTTAACCTTACGCGTTTGTCAAAGTCGATAAGAGAAATTACAGAGTCACCATGAGACAAACATGGCCTTGAACACCAAACAGCAAGTCCTGGAATTCTTTCAATGCACGGAGTCAAATAAAAAAACAAGGGCGGTATGATGATTCCTTTGTTTAAAAAAAAAAGGAAGGAAGAAAAGAAAGCCGTCAAAGCACGGCAAAATCAAATTGGCGATAGGAACAATGAGTCAAAGTTTGAATCCATTTGCAGTGAGTATCTCTTTCGGACACAGTACTTCCACACCTTTACTTAGTGAAAAATAACTATATAAATAAGGCCGGGAGGGCGGCATCAATGAAGTTTAAACACTGGTCAAGAGTAGCTTAGTATGTTACTATATTACAATTTAATTCTTATACACTGAGGCCAAAATTTTCAAATAAGTGTGTCTACTTTTGTATTAAGAGAACTCCAATATTAAACGTGTGATTTTCAGAAATTTTCACATTAAATATCTAACTGTGAATCCCCAAAGGTTTGTTCAATTTGTGAAAAAAAAAAAAAAAAAAAAAAATTGCTGTTAACAGTTCAAAACATTATTCCTGAGAATGTCATCCAACCACGTGCGCCTTTAAGCAAACAGCAAACTACAGCATTTTCACAAAAAAAAAAAAAAAAAAAAGAGGGGAAAAAAAAGTGGTACTTCGAATATAAAAGACCCCATCAGTTTATTCAAAGACACTCGACATCTCTTGCTCGGCTCACACAAACATGCAGCGAGTCAAAAGCGGATGGAGAGCAGCACACTCAGGGAAGCAGCATGCTGTGCTGAGAAATACCACCGTGAAGAGACATGCAGCATCTCAAGCACACTTACTCAAGATAACTAAACACATGCCGGACAGACTCCTCCAGGATGGGAAATTAGAGTCTCTGTGACTCGGCTCCTGTCGCTGCCGTGGAATATGAAGTCCAATAAATTCCTCACTGGCCCCCTTTAAAGCTCGCGCTGTTGATTTAAAAAAAAAAAAAAAAAAAAAAATCAAGTGCGGGGACGTCTCGGTTCTTCGAGACATCCGTCCGCAGTCGACCGAACGGTATCGCCTATCATACCGCGTTTCATTATTGATTCGAATAAACTCGAGGGGGGAAATATAAGGGCGTCTCACCTCCGGGTAACTTTGTAGAGCGTTACTACTATATTCTTGTGAGGATGCCATTTTGTTTGACACACCATCAAATGTCTGTGTGTGTGAGTTCAAGAGCCACTTCAGACCTAAAACCCTGGCATATTCAAATCTTATGGGACACTCATGTCATTCCATAGGGATTTTTTGTTAGCGAACAACAAAACTTGTAAACCATAACCTTGGCTGTCTTTCCTTCCTACCTGTACTTAAGAGTTTTTAATGTCCTTGCTTTGACATCGCAACCAAAAGTCATCTTCGAGAAAATGTCAAGTTTCAAAAAAGGAAGGTAGCTACAACTAACTGATCAGTTATTTGGTTTTTTTTTTATATGGAAAATATTCATTTCAAACGATTTTATATGACGCAACGCTAAGACTAATACCGGTAAATTGATGGGACTCTGTAAATATTGTGTGTTCTAAACATTATCTAGTAATATCCCCTTTACATTTCATGGCCGCGTTCAAAATCTGTTCATCTGCGAGTCCGAGCTGACGCAGCAGACCCCAGTTCAGCAGCTCAGCTTTGCTCGCGGCGAAGCATCGATCCGTCGGCCCGTTTCATTGGCCACTTAGCTCTGATGCAAGCACTGCAGCGGTGGTGCATTCTAGTTTGCACAGGAACAATGCCAGGCCCCTCTCAGTCCATTCACCTGCATGTGCACATCCCATTATGCCGGTTTCCGACAGACCGCGGGGTTGAGTAGGTGGAATATTTCCTTTTAGAAGCTTAAACTAAAGTCCTCATAGATGTTGTTTAACATTAAGAGAAATATGTCCTTGCTGACAAAGAACAGGCTTACATGGTCAGCTTTCAACCGGATTAACCTTGAGTTAGATGAAACACAAAACATTAGCCACCAGCTAGAACCACTAGCTTTTTGAGGGACACTGCACGCCACACTGTGCACATGCAGGGTTGCACCCCAATTATGCTGGTTAAATTCTTCTGTAAACTGCAGGGTAGCTGACAAATACAGTTGTGGATTTGTCTCTCTGCTCTTTCTAATAAATATCAATAAATGTCTTTATTAAAATACTTTTTTTTAAAACAGGCAGACGCTCTTCTCACCGCAGCATTTAAATGTCAATATCAAACAGCATCCAGCCCTCGGACCATGAACCCAGCAATGGTTATGATATCGAAGACGTGTGTTTTACGTGCACCTTGAACTGCGCGTGGAGTTTTGGATTACTTTTTTTGTGCCTCCCCTCCATCGGCATTGTTGGAGAGGTTTTTTGTATTAGGGACCCGGTAGGCGTGAAGCTGAGCCCGAACTCGAGCTCTTTTCTTGAATGCGAACACTGTGTACTGAACCCTGGCACGGGATCGCCGAACCATAAAAAGGTACTTTTGAGCACGGCTCACAAGCATTCGGTTATCGTTGTCTGCTTCCCTCCTGAGTGCCGTGAAGGATTTGACCTCATAAATATTCAACTCTCCCGTTGTAAAATAATATCTGTGGTCTGTAGTCAAAGAGGAAGACCTGATGGAAATTTGGGGAAACGAAAACATGCACACCCATCTGGATATTACCCCGAACAACCCTGTCAGGCAAAGTGGAAAGCAATCATACTTTAAATAAACATCCCTCAGAGTGGTTGCCTCATTCCTGTTTTTGCCTAAATACGGCTTTGTTTCATTTTTAACTCCTAAAGCCTCAAACGCAGGGAGGTCTTTATGTGACACCTTTATTGTAGCTCATCTGGACTGAGCGTAATGTGCACTGCCTCGCCTTCCCCACTGGTGCGGGTGCCCGATGACTGAATCACGCTAACAAAACAACTAGTAGCAAGCGTGATTTTCTAACTCGACTGCGCTGAATTTAAACCAATTAAAAAAAAATAAAATTAATGACTTAATCATTACAATATTTCTGCAATATCCGGTATATCAGATGATTTGCGGCAAGTGCGTCTGGTTTGTGGTCAACGTGACACACATGCATAATGGGTGAGGCATGGTGGGAGCACTTGGGACTTGATTAGTGTGTTAATTATGAAAATGCCATGTGTATAATTTGTTCTTTTGTGCCAGACTGAGTGCTGGTCGTGAAGGAGTTGGTCAACCACTTGTGGACCGAGAGTTTTACTTTTCTCGGAATCTGAGCAGAGAGGCTGACGAGTTCTCCCACGAGAGGAAACACCCAACGCTCTCGTTCTCGACGTCCAACTCATTGGTTTCGCTCCGAAACATGAATACTGAACGGAATGAACGACTCAATGAAGTCAAAATTGGTCAGCGGGTTTTAGGAAAGAATAACTGTGCAATAAATGCTCCTTCATTTATTTCCATGCCAAATCTTCTAGGCTTCCCTTTTGAATGATATTTAAAGATTTATTTTTTTCCCCTCTGAGACAACTGATGAGCAAGAGACTTATTTTGGGCAGGGTAATATATCAGAACATATCAAATAAATGTGTTGTGGATTTTTGCTTTTCGGTATTATCTTCATCCAATACTCTTGCTTATTCAGAAAATCATGTTAAAATACTAATGGGCTGAGCAAATGGAAAGTGACTGATTTTTCAGTATCAGTGTTTATCTGAATGGTTGGTTTCTACACTGAAGCGGATTATCCTAGTATATCGCAGCATTATATGACAAGCTTGGGATTAATATGATACTTTTTTTTTTCAAAAATATAACACAGAGCCATCGTCCTGGTTTAAACTAGACTTTTTAAATGTTTAAATTCAATTTGGACGCCAGTCCTGCAAGGCCGCAGCTTGCTTCTATCCGCAGCAGCTCTTCGATACTGGTTCGGCATCTCTTCGGTCCAAAATTGATAACTGCTCAGCAGCCCCCCCCCCCCCCCCCCCCTCCCCTCCCATCGGAAGCATATCCATTAGTGCGAAACTCCTGTATGAACTGTGTGACTAATCATTTTTAAGTGCTAAAAAGCAAAAACACTCACCATGGACTGAAAATACTCTGGTGAGAGTCCCTCCAACTCCAGGATACGATCCTCTAGTTTCTTTAGTCTCTGGTAGACGCTCAGTGGAACAGGTCCTGCTGTGGAATTGAACATGAAGGACCTGAATATGGATGTCTTTACATGACAAAGGGGCTCAGTAAGTGCTGAGTTAGCGTTTTTTTTTTTGTTTTTTTTTTTCGCGTAATAACACTATGTCAAGTGATCCTTCAGCAAGCTGATATTACTTCAGTTTCTTCGCAAGATATCAAGCGTACTACGGTATTACTGAAACTCAAAAATGAGGGCGTCCTTGTCTTTCCGACCTGTGGGGAGTTTAAGGTGAGTCTCCATGTTGTTCAGCCGTTCCTCTATAGCCAAGTTTCCGCAGTCCCCGGCAGCCAAACCCCTCTCCTGCTCCGCGGCCTCGCCTTGGCCTCCGACACACGTCTGCGGCCCGTAAGTGTTAACCACCCTTGAAACTGTCAAATCCAGAAGAAGAGGATATAAAGACAATATGTCACACAAAAGGTTAACCGCTATTTATCAACCTGGTGTATTTCTGACAGCGCTTTTAGCTGAGTTGATAATACTTTGCGTGCTTGGAACCGTTATGCAACGTGGTCCATTATAGTACACATCAGGTTCCCTGAAAAAGGAGCCAATTTCGATCCCAAAAATATGAAATCAAAAATGAAAATCATAAAACTGGCGCGTGGCCGAGACAATTACTGTAGCATTTTACAATGAACAATATTTTTATTGATCACCCTGAGGTCGGGAAATGACATTTCGCCTTGGGTAATTTTGTGCCGCCAAGCAAAGCCTTCACAGGCAATCACGCTTTATCTTGTGATCGTAACACTACCTTGATAGCATGATATGTCATAAAACAGCCAAAATATGGGAAAATAAAGGTGATTTAAAAAAGAAAAAAATGGTTTGGGTTATACTTACCCATCAGCGTGAAATTAAACCAATAATTATAAATCAACATTTCTAATTTACTTGATTTGATGTTTAACAATCATTAACCTATGGGTTTTAAAAGGTAATAAGTATCATGATTATCTTTAAGAAATGTCACATTGACATTTATGGCAAATATTTATTTACCTACCTTTCACGTGGCTCTTAAATCCTGGGTAAGGAGTGAATACTGCATCTGTTCTGGCACAGCTGTTTTCTAAAGGGGAGAAAATTGGATTTAGAACGTAATTAGGAGTTCAAGCAAAAATTTTAATTAAACATGACTGGTTTAAAAAAAAAAAAAAATCACAGATTGCTGCATCTTGTTAATGCTACCTTTAGTGTGTCCAGTTTTCTATTACAAGGCTCATAGGCAGGCTCAGAATTAAAAAAGGCGCTCTGTCTGATGTTTTTCTGGGCTAAGCTGGTTGTGTGTGTTAGCTACTTCAGCAGCACTCTTGGAGCAGTTCAGCCTGACCTATCGCCTGTGGAAATCAGCTCTCTCCCAAACATTGGCAATTTGTGTGCAGGCTCCCTCTCCACCCTTCCCCCAACCTCTCTCCCATTCTCACCCTGATTGCAGTCGATCACGTTGCAAAACTCGCGCACATTGTTTTCATTGATCTCCATCTGCTTTCGCTCCATAAATGCAGATATTCTCCGTTCAATCTGGGGTTACAAAAGAGAGTCAACACAGATAATGGGACACGATGGATTGACTACATATTGATGGATGTCAAGAATGCAGACTGCCTGTAAGTCCAGTTAATGCTAATGAACTGGGGCAACAGGTGGCGGCAATTTATACGCTATGCAGTAAGATATGCAATAGGAGGTCATTCCAGGTAAGCCAAAAAATTTGAATTGCTTGCTCCCGTCACATGATAGAATATGAATACTGTTTGCTTGGCTACCAAAATAAATGCACAACAGAATGGGGCCTCTTGTCCTTCATCCACATGCAATCTCAGAGTAATGAGCATCCACTTCATAATCCATCAAGGACCTGGCCCTCTCTCAAAGTCCTCCAGCGATGCGGCCTGTTCTACCCAACCATAGCACTGAGAGACCCCTTATCCTCTACCCACCTCGACTTGTCATGTCTTTGCTAAGCATTTGCCTCGCAGCCGCGCGTTGGGCATGTTCTCAGCAGCAATTACTTATGATTATACATTTGTCTGACAGAGAGTAGAGAGGGCTCTAAAATTGTCGCGGCCTGAACAGCTGACAGATCCGATGACTGCGACCGGCTCACCTCTGACTTCCCGGCGCTGATCTGTACCATGACACGATCGTCAGCTGCCGCCTTGTTTTCAGCTGCATCCAAGCACGGAGGGAAGCATTCGGACGGGGAGACTGTGTGGGGATGTGGAGATGATGGCGCGACACCATCACCTGGCGTATCGTCCCTTGCGAGTAATGCACTAATGTGGTCATCAGCCAGTATCTTGAGACTCTCTGAAACTGTCTAAAGGAAAAAGCAGCTTCCTTAGGGCTAGCGGGATATCGCATCAAAACACAACTTACAACTTACCGAAAGTGCAGACCAAGACGCAAGCAAATATCAAAGTGCTATGCTGAAGTCTGACCAATATCTTGCTTAGCCTGTTTATCGGCAAATCATGTGAACAGGTAGCTCAGTGGTAGAGCACATGATCCTGTGTTCAATCCCCGAAATCTCCGCTGTAAGTCGCTTTGGATAAAAGCGTCTGCCAAATGACTGAATTCTATTCATATGTTGACCGTTCATTTAAGTAAGCATTGGCCATTCCAGATCAATATTCGTACAATATGTTCAGTAAGCATGATTTTATATTCCAAGTAAGCATCCAGTTGGACACAAACATTGTTAAATGTAAAGTCCTATCATACGAATTAGACAGCGATGACTACTGACAGCTGTTATTTTTAACTGAGTTGTTAACTAACCAAAACCTAACATCTACATAATGTGACATTTACTATCATTCGACCTCGACATTTGTGGTTTTTAAGTACAAACTTAAATTTTGACAGCAGCTCAATTTTCATTTCCATCTTAACATTTTCTGACTTTGTGCTTGCCTTTCAGAAAAGAAAGTAATGTCTTGATGTCCCATTGATTTAAATGTTCAAATTTTTCAAATAATGAAGTGAAATTCTTAGGTTTAATTGGCAACAGGCGCAGCTGGTTGTTACAGATTATTTGACGGTAACTTGTTTGAGATGAGTTTGACAACAACAATTTTGAAACTCTGCTCAGACATTTCAACGGTGTCAAAAAAAAATAATATATGGTTCATAAAATACTATTTGGGAAACTATATAAAATACATTTTGCTATCAGTACCATGTAGTTTATACGTATATAATGTCAAAAAAAAACCTAGTATCTGAAATCATTTGTAATGACTTTGCAATATATTGATAAGGAATTACATTCAATATTTATCGAGTGACAAAATGCATGGAACTAATGTGAAAACTGGCAGCCCCATTACCTGTAACTTGGTGATATGCTGCTGCAAACAGCTGTACACGTGGGCGGCAGAAGGTGAAAGAGGACAAACAGCATCATTGTTGACCTCCACTCGCAAAGCAGCATCACCTAATTTGAGCTTCAAATCAAACACAGGGTGAAAGCTTTATAAAATTTGACATCTACTAAAGTTGTACAACACAGATGAGTATAGTATCAGGTACAAACAACAAACAACATTTGTACTTTACGGGAGTGTTACCATTTTTTGAGTTTTTAATTTTAGACATGGCTGGATGCCAGGAATTTAATGTGGAAATGAACCCAGACGTTTACCTCGAGTAGACGATTGTTGTCAGTATTAGAGCAGTTTTGCTTTAGCCTCACTAAAGATATCTTCCAATCATGGCTCTCATGCATTCAATTGACTGCTTGATAAAGTTAAATTGAATTCTAAACATATGTTTTTAGACATCACATATGACTTTTTTCTACAAAGATAGTACAGTGCTCAAAAAAATAAAGGGAACACTTAAAAAACACATCCTAGATCTAAATGAATGAAATATTCTTATGAAATACTTTGCTCTTTACACAGTTGAATGTGCTGACAACAAAATCACACAAAAATGATCTATGGAAATCAATTGTATCAACCCATGGAGGTCTGGATAAGAATCACACTCAAAATTAAAGTGTAAAAACAAACTCCAGGCTGATCCAACTTTGATGTAATGTCCTTAAAACAAGTCAAAATGAATCTGTGTTGCTTCCTGAGTGGACACTATCATTTCACAGAAGTGTGATTGACTTGGAGTTACATTGTGTTGTTCAAGTATTTATTCCCTTTATTTTTTTGAGCAGTATATATTGTAAAAATTAACATACTCATGAGGTGAATATTTGCAAAGATCGGTGCAAAACGTTTCATTAGGTCTGGATGGTATGAATTGTTCTGCAGGGCTGAAATTACATAATCATGGTATTTTTATCCTCAGTTCATCTACAACATAGCTTGCACTTTTCCCCTTTAGGAAAATTATGGTCAGCCAGATTTCAAATTGTATTTATAATTTAACAGCAGCCATGATTTACGGATTAAACATTTATTCCGCAGGTAATGTAATACCTGATTGTATCCCCCCCTTTCAAGAGAAAAATGTTGAAGCTATTACGGCATACGGCGCAGACCATCCTTGCAATCTAACAGTGTACAAACTGAGCGTAAATCCATACCAAAGCTATAGATGGCTTCGTACGAGTTTAAGTGGACTGACGGACAGTATAATCTACAGGGAGTCATTTTTAAAGGCCTTTCAAGAAACCCTTGCAGATCTACTTTCTCGCCAAGGTGATGGGAACTCCGCCTGGATGCCGGGAGATGTTGACGATGCGTAGCAAAACTGCGCTAATGCTACAAACATTAGCATTAGGGGTAGGCTAGCGGGCGCGGCAGGTTGTGCAAACGAGAGCTGCTAGCTGTGACTACTCGGCTAACCGAGCCGAACCAACCTCCTTTCCGAAGTCTGCCAACAGTGTCAGTATCACACGCACACAGTCCGTGTAGCTGGACATCTTGTAGGGTTCATTAGGAGGAGCGCTACTCCCACTCAGACTCATTGTCTCCGCCATTGCAGCTCAGGGTCGAGGAGGGAGGCTGCGCGCTGATTGGTTAGAATCTGGGGACAGCATCCTACGTCACGGAAGCATGCGCAGATGAGCTCAGCGAGCACTCGACTGACGTCAGATTCAGAGCGAATGATTGATTGACAGCAGACGATTTCAAGCATCATTTATTCATTGTTGAACGCTAATCGATTACATACATGTTTGTGTCTTTGTTTTTTAGTATTTTTCCTTTACAATCTATCAAAATTCGATCGAAAACTACACTGGTCTAGATTTTTTGCTATCACTTAAAACACACTCTAGCAAATGAGACGGTTAAATTCTCTGACCAATGATTGTACTATTTTATACTTATGTATAAGTATAATATATATATATATATATATATATATATATATATATATATATATATATATATATATATATATATATAAGTTATTTATTTTCAGTTCTTGTGTAACAGTGGGAACTCTTTATTTTTTTCTTAAATCTCCCTTAAAAAACACCTTTTAAAGTATAGCTTTCTCATGTTTTATATATTTTTTTAGCTTTTGTTGACTGGAAATAGATTAATCATGTGTATTAATAACAGATTTATTTGAAACATTTAGTATTTGTTTTGCTCATTCACTTTTTTGGAAGTTGTATACAATGCCTCACTCAAAATTGGTTAATCTATTCCTCCCCACAAACTTTAAATATTCAGCTTCTTAGCCAAACTGAATCTTTGTACACTGCTGAGATTAAACTGTTTCAAGGTGATCAGCATCATTAAGAATAAGAATAAGAATAAGAATATGAACAAGAATAAGAATAAGAACAACTTTATTTATTCCGAAAGAAATTGTTGTGCCTGAGTTACAAGAAAAATATAACAATAATAAATAATAGTAGACAATTGTATAAACAGTAAGAAAAAAAAGGGGGAGACTAAGAAATACAGTGTTAGAAATACTTTATAAGATAATTTTAAGAGAACAGATCAAATTTGAAAAAACTTGCAAATTTGCATACAAGATGTTCCCAGGTGAATTCAAAATTTATAAATCGGTATAAGTTTTGCCAGTTCTGATCTATTTTGAATACAGACTGTAAATATTCTGCATTTTTTCAGCAGATGTTTACATGATTTAAAGAGCAGAGTGAAATTTTTTCATCAGGAGTAAAAGGTCTCCTTTTGACAGGATACAGATTCAAATTAACTGACTGCATATTAACAGCATCAGACTTTTTTTTTTTTAAGCTGCCAACAACTGTGAATAACAAAACTACATTATTTCGTCATCCAATAATTTCATCTGCAATACAGAGCAGGAAGAGTCTGCATCGTCTACCTGCAGACTGCATTGATGCCAAATAAATGCCAGATTTCAGAGCTACATTTAACTGTATAGTCAATGACTTTCCAAGCAGGAGAAAAAGAATGGTCTCTCAATTATAAGAACATTGTCCCTTAGACCGAGGCAGCCTGTGCAGCAGGGTGTTGGGATGGGAACCTGGCCACAATGGCGTATTTTTCCGCGTTGAGTGACTGTGGGAAAATCTCCCCGCTCTATTCAGACATTTTCCCCTTCTTTTCATATAATGAGGAAAGAGACTGATGAAGGCAACAACAGAAAAAGAACAATTACGGGCGATGAGAAAGCACAACCACTCAGAACCCAATAATGTCTGTGGAAGGGTTAATCATTTTAGGAAAGGGTCTGAGGACAAGTCTTTTAGTTTAATTCAGCTCTAGGGTGATATCCCCCCCCCCCGACACACACACACACACACGCACACACACACACACACACACACACGCACACACGTACACACTCACCCCTTTGCTGAAGGAAAGGAACTGTAACTCCTGAAATGGTTTAACATGCTGAGCCACTGCTGCATGTTCACACATTAAAAGAAGTTCATACATTTCAAAAAATGACCCATTTAATATGCCTTAATGTGGCCGTGTGATTATAATTATTATTATTTGAAACAGTCTGGATCTTTGATTACCTGTGCTGAGATTAACGGATCCATAAAATTACATTTGAAAAACATTTGACTTCTTACAGCTTTGCAATCAGAAAAAATCAGGCTGTGACTCAAACCCGCTGTGATTCTCTTTTGGCTTCTTTCATTTGAAAGTTTAGAGTGAATCAGCAATATCCACAATACCACAACACTTCCATTATTTCCAACACATACAAGGAACCATTAAAGAAACTATTAAACTATATACTTATATGTAAATATATATATATATATATATAAATAGGTGTGTGTGTGTGTGTTTGTGTTAGTGTGTATGGATGTTTACATATATGTATTAATATGTATATGCATATATGTATTTGCATAATTGTGTGTGTGTCTATACACATAAATACATATATGTATATATGTATCTATATACACACATATGTATATATGTGTATATATATATATCCACACACACACATATATATGCATATAAATATATATATATTTACAAACATACATACATAAATACACATACTCATATATATATATATATATATATATATATATATATATATATATATATATATATATATATATATATACACACACATGGATGTATTTTTAAAGACCAATTGAAAACTCTTAGCCATATATTGAAGGAGTTCAGGAGTTAAGGAGGGTCTCGATTTATTTCTGAGCATGTTTTCATGGAATACAGGACCCAAACAAGGCAAACTAAGTCAGATATTGATAGTTTTTAAAGCTTGTAAGTGTAAAATAATTTATGCCCACAGAGTTTTGGAGTGCAATGCAGAAAAAAATAATCTATGCGGCAAGTGTGTAGGCGCAGTTTGAACTTTAAGGTTGAGGTTGCAACTAAACTCTTGTATTATACCTTATATAATACAAACTTATTCAACGGTGAAATGAGAGATAGTATGATTTTGCTTCACATTTAAACACCAGTGTAATACCAGCATTTGAATAAAAGATATTCAACCTTCAAATATTCATTTTTTCTTGTCATGTTTATCGTACGACTTTTTCCTTTTTTAATTTTTATTTGTGGAAACACTTTTCAGGGCAGCGAGGTGGCGCAGTAGTTAGCATTTCAGCCTCACAGCACGAATTCTGGTTCCTTTCCAACAGGGGACCTTTCTGTGTGGAGTTTGCAAGGATTTCCCCCCACCGTCCAAAAACATGCAGCAGGTTAATTAGAAAAACTGGGGAAAATTTGCACACATGTGCCAACGAGAGAGTGAACGGCGCTGCAAATGAACAGTTTGCGATCGAATTTTGACCCGCGAACGAGCCTCAGTGCTCGAACTGGCTTTCCATATTGTTGCGTAGCGGCAGTGGCACGTGCTGCTCCTTGTCGTTTGCGGCGTTCCCCTGTTATTACGCTTTTTGTGCTTTTTCTTTAGTAAATTAGCCCTCGTTATGGCTCCCAAAAAAGTTAAGAGTGCTAGTGACGGTGATGTCAAAAAGAAAGTGAGAATTACAGTCGATCTGAAGAAGGAAATTTTAGCTAAACGCGAGCATGGTGTTCATATTACTGATCTGGCTAAGTCCATCTGTACAATCCTGAAAAACAAAGATGCGCTAACGGAGACGGATGTGGCTAATGGGATGACTAGGTAAACAAAGCAAAAGGTGTCAAGTCTTAGAAGAAGTGGAAAAGTTATTTTTAATTTTGGATTAATGAAAGACAGCTTGCTGGAGCGTTGACGAGGGTCAGAAATGCGAGAAGGCTTTACTTTTGAATGCTGGTTCAGTGAAGGACACGGTGAGTACAAGTGCTTTAGGAAGAGAAATAACACCAGAAATACAGTAATAATTAAGGTTATCTTTAATTCCTTTGGGTATTTTTGCCACAGAATAAATCCATTCAAAAGTTTCCAAAGAGCACAGTATGTTTTTCGGGGGCTGAAGAACGGATCAGTGTGATTTAAATTGATTACAACGGGGAAAAAATGGATTCAGAGTCAAAAAGCAAATTCAATTTGTCAGCAGAGGTTCTACTGTATCCTTCAAAACATCTCAAAGTCTCCTTACAAACGGGTGGGGGGGACTTTGGGTTGATTGTAAAAAACAGTCAAGGTGGCCATGGTGGGGATGGGGGAGCAGAGGGGGGGGTTGTTGCTGCCTCTTTGCCTCCGTCACATCAGCCTCCTGCGGGAAAATAAAAGGCTTCCTGTTCTGCTCCGTGGCGACAGATGATGTTGACGGAGTATGAGATGGAGTATAAGCCAGGAGGGCTGATAATGTTGGCAGGGTCTTGTCTTTCTTTCAAACAATAGCTGCAGTTCAGTGTCTATTTTTGACTGCGTGGGTAATACTGAAGGGCTAAATTTTATCCTAAATTTTTGCTTGCATCTCATTTTAATCATGCCCTGCTGCACAGACCCTAATCTTGAAACTAACACTTTGCTTTAAACTATGAGGCAAAGAGTTTTCCAGCATGGAGCATGAATTCTGATTCTAATGAAGTATTTCCGCTACATCTAACTGCAACGGTAAGGGTGTTCAGTGATGCCCTGAACCAATAAAAGCCTAATTAGTCGGGACAAATCTTGCAGAGAGTTTTCACGACGGTTGTTCGGCTGTCACAAGTGTCTGAACAAGTTGGCATCAATCCAGCCACTAACCGTTGAGAAGTTTCAATCCGCACCGGCGGAAGCGGCGGATTGACATTTTTCAGCACCGGGGGGTCGACCTATCGCGGCCCGATCATTTAACTGCTCACAAAGAAGCAAAACCGGCTTCGGTAAAAGTCGCAGTGATTTAATATAATGGGGAAAACACGGCACTCCTGCGCAGCTCTACTGTTAGTCACCAGAGTAGAGCAGCATGTTATTGCTTAAAGCCACTTGTGATTGTGAAGAGCATTAATAATATGGACAAAGCGCTAAGGATCCTCATAAAGTTATTACCTGGCTTTTACCTCCACACACTGCTGTTCCCAACACGTTCCAATCAACCGGGAGGGATGCACGACCACCGACCCTCTCCCACCACCCTCAGCATGCAATTGCTTAATCAGCTTAGCACAGGTTCCCATATGAAGTGATTTAAGTGGTCTGATGGCTGACCTATATTTAAATGCTTTTCCATTACATGCCCTTGACAGTCTGCAGGTCATGTTGTCTAAAGAGATCTCACTAACTCAACTGGTAAAAGAAATTATCAGAAATAATCCATATACTTGTGTGTGTGTGTTCACAGTCAGTCAAAGTGTACATGTTTGTCATGTTTGTCAGATTTAACTGAGCAAAGAAACTGATTTTGGATCTTTTGAAAAACCCAACTACAAATTTCAGGGTGTATATTTGATGAGTTTTCTCCTATTTGCAGTGATTTTTTTTTTTTTTTCTTTTTTTTTTGAGGAGGCACTGATGCTGTTGAAAGCCTGGCTCTAATTCTCCTCTCTAATTCATCTGGTTGAATGGGGTGGAGGTCAAAGGTCAGGGCGCTACTCAAGCCAGGGCGGTTCCTATACACCCAAACATCTCTTTATGGATTTGTCTTTGTACGCCAGGGGCGTTGCCATATGGGAAGAGACCCTCCCCATATAGTTCCCACAAAGCATTGAATTTTCAAAATTGTCTTGGTAAGTTTCCCCTTCAACGCAACTGAAAAACAAATCCAAACTTTGCTGTGATTCATGTCAAACTTTCCTGCCAGCAGTGGGCCCAAGATTTCTCTATCAGAAATTCAAAATTACTTTCAAATTGAGGATATTTTCGCTGCCCTACAGACCAGCGGTGCCGCCGCCGACCGGTCTGATACTTGCTGAAGTTGCACGCCGCTGCTCGTGCCATGAAACTCCTGCAATATAAACAGAAATGAACCTTTAGCTGCTGCCTGAAAGGTAAAAGAATTAAAATTGGGACGTCCGCGCCGTCGCAAGTTGGTTTGGAGGGCCGAAGTTTGAATCCTTCAGTCGTTGATGCTGGTTTTTACCGCTTTGCTTTGCTATAGTTTCCACATCTATCTTCAATAAGCCCACTGGGGTTGGGAGCTGCCAATCAAAGAAAATTATATTTTCAGAATCCCCCCCCCCCCAAAATAAATGTTTATTGTGTATAACAGATGCTGCTTTTACACACAAGCCCATCACTTTTGCTCTTTACCTAAACACATTTTAATGTTTTTTTCTGTATAGTCAATGCAAAAAAAATGCAAATTGTAAAGCTTTGAAAGCATTTTTTTTTGTTCCCTTGTTGAGCTTTTTTTTTCTGAATTACCGATGATTTATTTTTCTTCTCACGATTTCAAAACAACACTGAAGATGATCACAAGAAATATTGTTGTATGATATAATAAGAGAATTGTCATCACAGATAAGACATCTCCTGCTAGCTTTTGAACAAATTATTGACTTTTTATTGTCTCTACAATAATGTCTCAAATGTTTTTTTTCCTATATGACCTTCGACCACATTGTTTGTTGGTCAAATCATCTTGTTGAATTCTTGTGACCCTGGTTTGCTTTTGGGAACCCCTGGATGCCTTCTTTTCAGGACCATAGACGTCTCCCCCTGCTGGCCCGTAGGGAAAAAAAAAACTCTTGTCTGTGCATTTTTTTTCTAGTTTATTCATTCTCTGTGAGTCACTGCTGAGCAGGACCTTTTGTCCAGTTGAACATTTCAACTTGGTTTAATTTTTGAATATTTATAACAAGGCCAGCAGCCCTTTTTATTGAAGCTGTTATGTATTCAAGCCTGTAAATGCTGAAAATATCATGGAATTATTCTACAATTTGAAAGTGTGAACCACTTTGGAAGATAGTAAGATGTTACTTTTGATTCACTTAAAAAAAATGCAAAACAAAAAAATGTTACACAAAAACAAATGCAAAAAAAAAAAAAAGGTTTAACAACATCACTTAATCTGAAATCCGGTCCAATAATTAAACAAGTTAAGCATTTTATTGATGTGATTTTTTGTTTTTGTTTTTTTGTTTGTCCAATTCAATGACGGTTAACATTTCTGACCCTGAAAATAAAGAAGCATTTAAATCCTCACGCACAGCTCAGGCGCATCGGGGTAGATTATACCTCAGCATTTGTTTTTATTCATCTTAAATGATTCCCTCAATCTGCTGGCGTTCCACCTTCAGTCGGAGTAAATCCGTCTCCGGGCGGCCTTAGAACAACATCTTGCTAGCATTTCCCTCTTCATCTCATGATGCCATCCCTGCCCCCCACCTCCAGCCGCCTGCACCTGTCACCTGGGGGCCTCTGCCCACATTCAGCATAATTTACATAACCCCGTTTAGCAGTTCACAAATCAGAGCCATTAAGAGCTACTAACAGGAACCGAGGGTTCTAATTTAGCACGCCTTTCACAGTGGGAAAATTGTTCAGCTCAAGCCTACAAATAAAGATTCAGGTCTTGGCTTTGATTGTTGATTGTGATGGTAAATGTACAGATGATTAGAACAGACCCCCCCCCCCCCCCACACACACACACACACACACACACCATGTATTGATTTCCTGCCAAAGCATAGCAGGCACTGGTCCTGCACCGGAAAACGACTGGAGGCGAGTGCAAAAAGGACAGAGTGATATATTTAAAAATTTAAAAAGAAAACCAAGAAAGTGTCTTTGCGCCGTCCTACGAAGGGATGAGGCTCGTACATGTAAATTGATGTGATCAATAAATCACCGCTGTTTAGTTCTTTTGTTAAGAAATGAATGGCGTCTGCTAAAATATGAAATATAACACCTATCTGAGGAAATGGGGAGAATGTTCATTCATTTGCAGGAAATGAAAAAAAAAAGAATTTGATAATGATGAAAGCTCTATTTGAGGAATATAATCTCTACCTGAAGTCAGACTTTACCTAAACATTAGTTGATAATAGCATAAAATTAAGGAGAAAATTAGCTGAAAGTATAATTTTTTGGGGTGAGAACTAAAAATTAGTAATAAGACTTTTAGATCAACATAAGTTTCATGGATATAAATATATTAAAGAATTCTAATTAGCAAGTACTCTGCCTAAATTGCATCAAAAGCGTTGATTAAGAAAGAACTGCGGATAAACTTAATGTTATTGAAACAAATTACCTGCAAATTCCAAAGAATATACTTCAATAGTGATGAAAATGACCCAGAAACTGAATGTCAATAATGACTTTTTAACTATTGAAATACAGGGACAGTAGGGGCAGGGACACCAATGGCACATTAACAAGAAAACTGAAAATCTGAAGAAAAAAAAAATATATATACTTATATATATATATATATATATATATGAATATAAAATTAGTAAAACATCACTGCAGTGTAATTTCTGAAAATATACTGAAGCATCCCGTACCCATCAGGAACGTCATGATTAATCCGTGAATTCTAACCATTTATTTATAGCTTCTGTCCCCTCGACTGACATACAATCATTCGGAGGACTCACCGAGGATTGGAATGCTTTTATTTACGTTTGTGTGGCAACATGACAGTAGCAAAGCCAATTCAGAGAGCCGTGAATAGCTGAAGTCAAGAGCTGGAAAATATTTTCAATCTGCATTCAATTTGGCAAATGGGGCTCATAGAATAAAGAGGCTGATTCAAAATTCCACTTGTTCACCACTAAACTTGGTGGTACGGCTTGTTGTGAACGTGTGCTTTTACTGGGGGCATTTTTGTGGGAGTGTGTGTGTGTGTGTGTCGGTGTGTGAGGGTGGGGAGGGTGGAAGCATGTTTAATTAATCAACAAATCATGGCTCCTCTCGCTTGCAGGCGCATATGTTTGCACTCCAGGCTGTAGGATGAAGAGGAGGCTCTGCGTGTCGTGCATCCAGTCGCCTACAGAGCTGCACCGGCTGCTGCCGCTGCAAAGTGTCGTTGCATAACATCAGTCATCTGCGGACAGACATCAGCAGGTCTGTAATAAATACATAAATAAATGATGTGCGCTGCAACACCAATGACATGCCAGGTGACCCAAAAAAGAAAAATTATTTATCTATCCAGGGTTATGCAGTGAAGTGCTCCTGTCTAGTTTATGGTCCAGCCCCCCCCCCCCTCCTTTTTTTTCCTTCACTTGAGTATAATTTATTATAAGTGTGCAGAACAGGTCTATGTGGGGGTGGGGATTTAGCAGAATGGTGCTTGAAAATGCTATAGCAACCAACAAGGGGACCTTTGGTAAAAGCGACTGTGATTGTGTTTTTTAAAAGAACAAAAAAAAAAAAAAAAAAAAAAAAAAGGAGACAAGACAGCAGGCCGGTTAAAATGTGACATGTTAAATTGTTTACAGCTTGTTTTCTTTCTCTTGTTTGGTGTCAAACGCAAAAGGTAAGATACAGATTTTTGTATTTGCGGCATGAGTGTTTCACCCACCCGCTGTATTGATCTCTTCATCTGAGCTAGCATGCTAAACAGTCCCTCTGCTTCAGAATCTCTCTTAGCAATTAAAAATAAGATGAAAAATCACATGTCAAAACTCGACAAACTTTTCAAAACACTTAAAAACACCATCTCAGAAGTGCACGCCCTTTTTCCTATGAATTTCTATGTCAGTTCATTAAAATTAATTTAAAAAAATTTGTATTTCACTGCAGAAATCTGTGAATTTTTGCATTTTATTTCTGCATTTTCAAAAATGCATTCAATACTAGTTGGATTTCCATGTTATAGCCGCCCTGATATTATTTACTTATCACATCAACTATGCCAAATATGGAATATTTCATGATTTTCATTTCATACATTAATTTCTTGTCTTTTAAGAGGTGCGTGATGTTTTAAGGTGTTCTAAGCGGAGTTTAGCATGAAAAAAAAAAATCAAAACTGAGGCTTGTGCCAAAAAGACGGAACAAAAATAATTAAAAAAAAATCCAGGGTCCTTTCTTGAACAAATTAGGATTATAAATGTTGTTGAAACAGTTGCCGATAAAAAAGAATCCCAGTCTGACGCGGATTAAATGGTAAAAAAGGAGGCGCTGGATCGTCGCCAGTCTCTATCACTCCTTACAAACTGTTGTTGCTGTGTAGCCCATTACTTTTAATGAACATGTAATTAATGGAAATAGACTGAGCGGTTTCAAAGCAAACAACGATTCTAATTGATTTGCATTTGCCTTTTTTTTTTCTTTTTTGGCGCCCCCTCCTCCCTTTTTGTCCGTGGTCTCTATTGATTACCAGCTATGTGTATCGCCCCGCATGTGTTTTCCTTCATTAAGAGATAACGGGTTCCTGATTACTCCCATCCCCTGGTTTAATGTTGCTTAATGTCTACTTTGTTCCCGTGTCATGTCGGAGGGCAGCGAGGATAATGAGTGAGTGGGTGGGCTGTGATTGGCCTGCAGAAAAGGCAATAGTGTTTAGGACAGCGGCTAAAAAGGGGATCAGTGGAAGGGGTTAGAAAAGCAGAACCTTTAGCGCAGGCTAAGACACAGCGGGGGTCCGATTCACTCTCACTTCACGCCGGTGTTTTCTGTCACACTGACATTTTACTATCAACCTGACACTCTATTTTTATTCAACTGCCTGCCAGAGTCTCACACAATCCGCCATCTTTAAGGATTAAGCCTTTCTGTCTCTCAATTTCCGCTCATTATAGCCTTTAAATCGAGCCGTGTAAGAAATCACATGTCCTACTGGGCAATTCAGTAAACTGGAATAACATCCAGTGGCCCTAAAAAAGGGGGGAAAAGGCGGGGAGGGGTACGGCATTTTTTGAGGAGAATTGCATGTTAGCTAATTGTTAATTTAAGCGGCTCGCGGTGGCTAATTATGGCGGCACCGCCGAGCCATTTGCATGATGGACCAGCCACCTGCCTGAAGGCGCTGCCAGGGCAAACTATATAATTACTGAACAGCAGTGGGGCAATTTATGACTGTCACCCCTTTTGTGTCACATGAATTCCTCATAATGACATATTTCGCTCGGGGGAGGGAGGGGGGGGGGGGGGCAATATCACCCCCTCCCTGCAGTTGCAGAACAAAATGTGTGCGTCTCAACAGGTCTTTATATAGGCCGCGCGACCTATTTACATCCACCTCGGCCCAGTGTTTGTATTAACCTCCGCTTTGGTGTGTATTTACTGTGAGTTAAATGGACAGCCATGCCTTTTCTCTCTCTCTCTCTCTCTCTCTCTCTCTCTCTCTCTCTCTCTCTCTCTCTCTCAACTTCTTGCCCCTGCCCCTTCAAATGGACTCCCTCCCCTTTTTTTTCTGGAAGTGATTGCAGCCTGAACTCATTAAGCTGTCAAATGTTAGGCTTTGGGATCTTGATTGCGTATTGTGTGGCTATAACATTCAGCAGATTTTTTTTTTTTTTTTTGAGTCTGCAAATAGCTAATCCATTATTCACTAATGCAGAAAACTGGATCAGTACGCAGGTTCGCTTCAGCATATCTGATATGAGTCAAATTCGGAGACTTGAAGCAGTGAGAACATGTTAAGGCATGTTTTTTTGGTTGATAGTAAATGGTTCGAACTTGATGCACTTGATGTAGCTAATTTCAATCATTGGGTTTGGTTTAAAGAAGTCGGTCCATTCAAAAATTGCAAGAAAATATGTAAAAATCTTTTCATGTAATTCTTTGTTTTTATTTTTAATTAAAACTCTCCCCAAAAATAAAACATTACAAAAATTGTGGGTTATTTTATGGAAATATGAGAAAATACATAGAAATAGGGAAATTTACCCTAAAAAAAAAAAAAAAAAATCAGGAAATTAACTTGAAAATGTCCAAGTGCTTTCTGAATAACCAGGAAATTTCCTCCAGATAAGAGAGAAGAAAAAAACTGAATATCATAAAACAATACTTTATTGTGAGAGATATGAAGAAAAATAAAAAATACATATTGTCACCGTGTGGCGGGGGTTTGTGCTTCCACCTGGAAGCAAGAAGGTTCCTGGTTTGATTCCGACAGGTGGCCTTTCCCCGCAGAGTTTGCATGTTCTCCCCGTGTCTGCGTGGGTTTCCTCCCACAGTCCGAAAACACACCACAGGTTCATTGGGGAAATTGGGAAAATTGGGAAAATTGCCCACATGTGCCAACGAGAGAGCAAACAGTTATCTGTTTGTTTATGAGCCATTGACTGGCGACCAGTCCAGGGTGAACCCCTCCTCTCGCGCGACGGCAGCTGGGATAGGCTCCAGCATCCCCCACGACCATGAGTGCAGGATAAGCGCTAGACAATGGACGGATGGATGGACGTCTCAATATGACGTGTGAATAAAAGAGCGAATGTCACGTTATAACACGTGAATAAGGGAATGAATGGCTGTATGTCTCTATACGTGGACCTGTGATTGACTGACGACTGGTCAAGTGGGAACCGTCTCCCAATTACAGCTGGGATAGGTTAACCCCCCCCCCCACACACACACACACATAGACGCCACACGACCCTAAATGCAATTTAGAAAAGATATATATTTGAAATTTCCAACTAATCAAATCTACCTGCAAATCAAAAAGAAATGTTCATAAAATAAGCAAGAAAGTTTCAGTTATTTAGCAGTTCAAATTCAAGTATGTGTACTTTTAGAATGCTGAAAAGACTGAAGGTTTAGACAAGGTGGATTTTTGTCATTGAGGAATTGTAGGGGTTATAAAACAGCACTTTTTATGAGATGTCATTTGTGGTTTGTAAGTACAATCGCTCTTGTTATAAGTACTGGTAGTAGTCATGATGGTAGTTGAAATTCATGTGTGTGTGTGTGTGTGTGTGTGTGTGTGGTGTGAGTGTGTGCGCAGTAAACACACAGATGAGACGAGGTGCACACACTTCGATTAGTGCGCAAACACTCCCGATTCTTATAACCTCGCCTGGAACTTGAAAACTGAATATGTAACTTTCACTTCAATTACAACCAATGCTGTTTAAAACAATGTGGGGATATCATCCACCGCGCACACACACGT
Organism: Fistularia commersonii; assembly: GCF_037954325.1. Classification (NCBI taxonomy): domain Eukaryota; kingdom Metazoa; phylum Chordata; class Actinopteri; order Syngnathiformes; family Fistulariidae; genus Fistularia; species Fistularia commersonii. The sequence continues at coordinate 26,288,683 of NC_141284.1, read as the reverse complement.
GCACACACACACACACACACACCCACACACACACAAACACACACACACACACACACATACACACACACACACACATGCATGCACTCAAACAAGCCCATGAGTTTATTTTGAAATGCAAATATTTCATTGTTTTATCGATTTTTTTTTTTTCATTTTAACATATTGCATCTCTCAGGTGACATTTTGTTTTATTTTTTGGGGTTGACTGAAATTGTTATGGCTGATATTTTTGTTTACTTTTTTCTGTAGATCTTTTATCAGTCTTTTTGGCTGATTTTCATAAAATATATGGATTTTTCCCTTTCCTTTCTCCATTAACTCTAATTAGATTTTTGGCAGATTTCCCAACAGCCTCTCTATCCGCTGGAAAATAATGTCTAATATATGTCACCTCCTTGAATGAATAATCCAGTCCAGACTGGAAGGATTATATTGACTGACCTCGTCGAATTGACATTCAGAAATCTCAGCTCTTCAGCAGGGATTTATTATGAAATCAGAAACCACTAAAGATTTGTTGCTTCATTTATTTGAAGGAAAATTAAACATGTGGAACAAAGTTCAGGGAAGGACTTAAGCCGTTCTGCCGTGTCTGGATTACTGCCGGGCTCCCAAATGCTTTTGAAGGGACCGAGAGGAGATGAATGAGGTTGTATTTTGGCGGGATACAAAAGTTCGGACCACTTCAGGCCCTCGTGGCGGCCGAGGGGGGTATCTTTGCAGGATCTGGAGTGAAGCCCGATAGAGAACGGCCCCGCTGCCCGAAGGACAAAGAAACGACCGGACCTCGACAGAAGCGAGCTTTGAGCCGTAAACCGTGAGTCTCTGAGCAGGATGGGATTAGCGAACTAATATATGAAAGGCCTTCATGTCCGGCAGGGCGAAGTCGATATTAAAAGCTAAAAGTAACATTTGTCACATTCGCAGGAGCTCGGTTGTGTTCGCTGAGTTGGTTTAAGCTAAAAAAAAAAAAAAAAAAAAAAAGATAGAGAATAAAATTGGGCCTCAGTTTTGCTTAACTTTTTTTTTTTGTTGTTGTTTACAGACAAAAAGGCATATACTGAAGCAAAGTAAACTTAAATGTTCTATTTATCTGCAGCAAACCAGACAGATGCACAACAGGTGCAGCGCACACACTGAATTGAGTGTTGACAATGTGAGCCCTTGCATTAGCTTAGCCAGACACTAGCTTAGACGGAAAGCACTTCAATAGGCTGCAGGAAGACGGACTCAACAGCTCTCATTGAAAAGCTTCAATGGCTGCTTCTGTGGGCCGTCCCCACATGCCTGTTGGGACTAAAATGTCATATTTTGTTTAGCTTTACACCAAATTGTCCTACTGTGAAAAATAGTGTTTTATTTGTGTCATACATTCGGGTTTTCCTTGAGGTTTTGTTGCAGTTGGACAAGGCGAGGCGTCCAAAACAGTCGCGTAACATTTAACTGCAGTTTGAAGGTTGAGAAATGACTTTTCATTGACTTCAATCCAATACAGCGACAATAATAGATATAACTTTGTGTATTTATAACTGGTTTTATCTAAATCTAGAAGGAGAGTTTTTCTTTTATAAAAGGAAAAAGCCAAAACTTTTTTAAAGCTCAAAGGCCTTGAACCAACCCTTTATTCAACTCGTAACCTTATTTTGTGACGTTAACATATAATCGTCTGCCCATTTTATTAGTTTTCGAAAATCATTCAATTAAAAAACATTATTTTAATTCATATTTACATATGATTTAAAGCTATTCAGTGTCACATAGCATGTGTTTTGAAAATGGTTTGTATTTAAAACAACTATGTTACATGCTTTCAGAGCCAAAAGCAATTGTCTTACATAAGGAGCTAATGTAATATTTTCAACTAAAATATTTAAGTCTGACAGTAACATCGGGTATTTTGCTCTACTTGAAGCCAAGCTTATCTTGCTAACTGGAGCGTCCAGTTAACATTAGCAAACAAGAGGTTGAATAGGGATCTCTTCTAGGATTTTTTTAAAATGTTGTGTTCTAATAATCTGTTTTTCTGCTTCATGTTAACCAGGGTTCATACTTACATTTCTTTGAACTTTCTAGGTTTAAAAAAGAAGCATTTCCTGCATTGTTTGGTTTCACTTCTTTGCAGATGACACCCCGATAAAACTACTCAACATCTGGCAACATTTTTCACCTTTAAAATGTACAAATACAACAATAAATGGTGGTTTGTCGACTCACTCGTCACAGTTTGTCCAATACTTGTCTATAAGAGATCAACTTATGAATTTATTGATTTGAATGTGATGACAAAACAATACAAAACTGAGTTTTTATGATAAAAAGCAATATTAGAATATCAGTTATTAGAATTTGTTTTTATTTCTTCACTGTTTTTTGTTCTCCACATGTCCATCACATAATTTAAAAGTTGAAGTAAACCTCTAGTGAAATTACATATTTATTTTTATCAGATTTATTTTTAAGTCCATAGAGATCTCCAAACTATCCACTACTTTTCTTTTTTTATATATATATATCTTGACTAACAACATTTTACCTCACTGTATTCCAAACATGAAAGGAAATGTTATTTTACTTTTGGAATTAAATTCAACTTTCTTCACCCAAGAAAAGGCGTAATGATTTGCAGCAGCTATATATAAAGCACAAGATTTTTTTAAATAACAGCTGTCAACGGCTTTTTAAAAAAGATCTCAAAAACAATTTTTCATTCATGCATCATACAAAGCCAAAAAAAAAAAAAAAAGCTGTATTCATTTTTTAGAATTGAATGCACATTGCATATAGAATCATGTAGTATTTTATTTATTGAGGATTTTTTTTAATGTGCTTTTTTTTTAAATGTGTTCACATTTCTGTCACGTGCAGTAGCTTCCCAATTTTGTAGTTATTTCTCTCGTTGTTTCCACGAGAATGTCTTCTCGAGCCCGGAAGCAGCAGCCATCGCGTGTCCCAGCCCATCATTCAGGCTGGACTCCAGCAAGAGGCTGAAATCCAGGCCTTTCTAATGACTGACTGACACACACTCATGTGCTTCCTGTATTTTTTTTCAGGAAGCTGAAATATGAGCATGAAGTCCATTATTAAGTGCCACTGGGAATTTTTGCCTTTTTTTTTTTTAAATCTCTTTTTCTCCCCTTCAACCTCAGTATTATCAAAATGGAGATAAATGACAGCCGGTCCAAGGGAGCGTTTCTTGAAAAGGTTAGAAAAAGAGCCTAATAAAGATGTACAAATGTGATTTGTTCATCAGGGAGAGGGCAAAAAAAGAAAAAAAAGAAAAACGCGCCCCTCTGACTGTGAATGCTGCATTTCATGCCTGCAACAATTACACTGAAAGGTCAAGTATTACAGCATATTGTATTGTGCTCCGCTTTGCATGCAAAGTATTCCGGCTCACAGAGTGACCCTCGTACCAGCCTCTTTCACACAGCAACCCTGGAGAACCACACACACACACACACAGCAACGTTCAAGGTTTATTTTGGTGTGTGTTTTCTACTTTTTTTTTTTGTTGTTGTTCTGAGATGAGAATGTTCACCAAAAGGGCTCAATGAGAGATTTGCAGTTAAAGCTTAATTGGCCTGTTCGTAGTGCACGTCCTGGATTGAGATGTTTAGGTACTTAACAAGGAGAGAAGCATTCTACAGGGGTGTGTGTGTGTGTGTGTGCGTGTGTGTGTGTGCGTGTGTGTGTGTAACTTTAAAATTTCTTTTTATCTTGAGACACTTTGGCTGTATGGGGGGGGGGGGGGGAGCAGCAGGTGATATTTCTGGATTTGTTGTCTTTTTATATAAATTTTCCGCTAGTCTTCAGCACCTCGGACAGCACCTTTAACACAAAAAGGAAACACAACATAAACACACACAACATATATTGATCCCTTCTAATCATTTATATCAGGAAAATCCGAGTTTTTTTTTCGTAAATCCTTGAAACCGTTGAGATTAGTGTCTTACTCTTCAGATGATTGATTCAAATGCATTAGAACTTGCATTGTGTTGCTGTATTTCTGCGAAAAAAAAAAAAATTCAAACCTGCAATTTAATTCATGTGTAAACACTGTCAACGTGACGTTCTGTTACCAAACAAAACAATTTTATAGATGTCATATTTGTGAAAATTCAAAAAGCTGAAAAGACGCAGGGGTTTCTATTCATTACATAATTAATCTACCAAACAACTGATTTTCGAGATAAGTAGATAAAATAAAAAATCAATTCGGAATATTTTGTTCTCACTTGTCGGAGCCCAAAAAGGGCATATTTTGTAGTTCTTGTGTTTGTTTTATTTTGGGTTTTTTTTCCATCTCGTATTTAACACAGATCCTGCATTTCGATTACCGCCTATAATCTGCAGAAACAGACCAAATTCCCTGTAAAAAAAAAAAAAGAAAGAAAAGTTCCCTACCTGTTAGTCCCTAACTCCAAGATGATTAACTTGAGATTAGAGACTAATTGCCGGCTTGTTGATGGAGTCCGGCCCACCATAAAGCCGGAGAGAAGCCGGGGAGTTTCCGACAAAAGAGAGGGATGAGAGCGACACACGCTCCCGACAAGTCAATCTCGACCCACTACACGCAGGAACACAAAGACCACACACCGCGCCAAAGACATGCTAATGTAATCCCGAACCGTCTCACTTCCCTGCGCCGCCAAAACGCGCCCGCCTCGCCGCCTGCCCACGGTGGTTGATACGAGCCGGAAAATGAAAAAAAAAAAAAAATTAATGATAAAAAACTGAGGGAAAAAAAAGTCTCTGGGAAATATCTGGTCAAAAACGTAAAATAAAAATAAATAAAGCTCCACGAGTGAAAGAATTATAATCCTGATATTGGGGTATTAATCCGGCGGGATTGAGCATGAAGCGGATTTGAACGGAGGATCGGTGGTGCGTTTAATGACCGCTCATAAAAAGCGGGGGATTGAGCTGCAGGCTGGATCTGTAAAAGCACATATTTATTTAAAAACAGGGGTTGCTAGCACACGACAAAATATCCTAAACGTTGGGAATTTTGACGAAGTGATCAAAGATATAAACACGTCTTAGTTTGTTTACTTTTATCACCGATTATTAACTCCTCACTGACCAATATCAGCGACTTCAATGCAAACAAATATTTAGCAGTATATGATTTATCTGGATTAGACAAAATAGAGTTACTGATACAGCACGTAGTAAAACTGTCGACAGTTGAATATATCTTAAAAACAAACTTGTGTAAAATATGTCATATTATAAAATGGAAAAATAGACTCAAAGTGCTCCGTTTTTAATTTAGCAGAAATCGCAATATTAAAATCGTTCAATTCAAAGAAAATGCAACAGTTGTTTTAAAAAGTGGCCGAATCAACGTCAGAAATCCGGTTCGGTTGCTTTTTCGCGCAGAAACAGAAGTAGGATTAAAACAATTAAATTTAAAAAAAAACAAAAAAAAAACAAAACAGGACAAATAAGAGGCTTTGCTCCCGCAATGAAGAATATTACCGGTTTTGCATTTTTTTACGAGACAATTGTGTCGCCGTGTCGCCTAGCAACCGCATATACCGTAGTCTGCTGTTTACCTCCGGCTCCATCAACCTGCAGGACGGCGGACCATCGTCTCTCCGCCGGGCCTGCAGAACAACCTCTGCTGCTCCAGACCCGCTTATTGACCATACAAACAGTCTTTGGGCGGTTTCCTTTCACCTCCCCCTCCCCTCCCTGTCTTATTGATTATTGATAACCCAGCTGATAGGCCGGTTTGACGCGCAAGTTATTTGAGAAGGGGGGAAAAAATAAATAAAAGAGGCGCGATAAGATTTTCCATGGAGGTGCGTTTGATGTCCCGAGACTTCGCCTTTGTGACTCACACACACACACACACACACACACACACACACACACACACACGTACAGGTTGACATACCAGAGCGTTGAGTTTACTCTGTGAGCCTGAGCGAGGTGTGATTTATCAAAAGAAAAAGGAAAAAAAACAGGTCCATTAAGAGAAAAAAAAACGAAAAAGAAAAGCAGGCCCCGGTAATATCGTTTCACAATAAAAGCCGGAGTGCTGACATTATATTTCTCGGTTCTAATCGGTGTCTTGTAACATCTACCTGTCAGTCCTAGGATGACGTGATAACGTATAAAAATAAAATAAAATAAAATAAAATAAAATAAAATAAAATAAAATAAAATAAAATAAAATAAAATAAAATAGCCTACTTCCGACGTGTTTGAGAAATATATAAATAAAAAATACTGACTTGTTTCCATAATTTATTAATAGGACTGTTTTGTAGTAAGTCAAATATCTATATAAGTTACAAAGAAATTAAAGGTACAAATAACCAGGGAAACGACAACGAACGCGGCAATAAAACTTTTGTACAACAGCTAAAATTCCAAGCTTTTACAGAAATATACAAGCTAGATCTACGGCTTACAGTAAATTCTATGATAAATCAGAACCGCGCTTGTGTGTGTGAGTGTATGTGTGTGTGTGTGTGTGTGTGTGTGTGAGAGAGAGAGAGAGAGGTGAGAGAGAGAGTGTGTTAAACAGCCTCCTCTCAGCAGCAGCAGTTTCTCTATACTGACACTCTTTTCCCCTTCTACTAAAGGCCTTCTTTTTTTGTGTGTCTCAATATAATTTACATAAATAAATCCAAAGCCTGTCAATCCGCAGATTTCCGTAAAAAAATGGGGGAAAAGAAAACAAAGAGTCTTTCTGTCTTCGCGTCGCCTCCTCAGCTCCATGTTTTGTCGCGATTCCTTCCAGGAAAAAAAAAAAAGAGGAAAAACACCGGGAGGACTCAAAATGAAGAGAAAGTCTGAAAACAGAGTGCGTCTTCTTTGTTATTGTTTTTTTTTTTTTTGTAATTAATGTCTGTTTTTTTGTTTGTTTGTTTGTTTTAAGTTTGTGTTCAGGTTACAAAGCGGGGTTGTTGTCACCACGTCCTGCCGTACAACAGGGCCGAGCACTGCAGGGCCGAGCCGTACTCCGCGCCGGGGGAGTTGAGGTGCGGCAGCCCGGACACCTGGCTCTGCAGGGCGGGCGGGCTGGAGGAGTGCGGCGCCAGGTCCGGGGAGTGACCCGGCCCCCCCAGCTGCTGGCTCTGGTGCGGCCCGAGGCCCGACGCGTTGCTGCCGGCCATGATCATGACGTTGCCGCCTTGCTGCTGCGGCGGCTGCTGGTGGTGGTGGAGGTGCGTCTGCGCGGACGACGTGGGCGTGTGGCCGCTGCTCTGGCACGGCTTCCCGTCCTTCACCAGCACCGGCACCGCGACCCTCCGTGGGGATTGCTGCTGCTGCTGCTGCTGCTGTCCTTGCTGTTGCTGCTGCTGCTGCTGCTGGCAGGAGCCGCCCTCCTGCTGCATCTGCTGCTGGGACACCTTGTCCTTCGCCTGCCTCTTCATCTTGTACCGATGGTTCTGGAACCAGATCTTCACCTGCGTCGGGGTGAGGTGGATCATGCTGGCCAGGTGCTCCCTCTCCGGTGCAGAGAGATACTTCTGCTGCTTGAAGCGCCGCTCCAGCTCGTAGACCTGCGCCTGGGAGAACAGCACCCGTCTCTTCCGCCGCGGGGTGCTCGACAGGGACCCCATGCCTTTGCCCACCTCGGCCAGAGAGCTGAGGCTGCCCATGCTGCCCATGTTCATCCCCGAGGACGACCCCATGAAGCGAGAAACTGTGGGGTGTGGATGGGTGGGGTGGGGTGGGGTGGGGTGGGGGGTGGGGGTACAAATAGGCCTCAGTTACTGCGTTTCCACCTGAATTCATCACTATTATTTATACTTCATAATTATGGTGCAAGAAGCCAGTTTTTTTCTTTTACGCACGGGATGTTTTTTTTTTAAATTCCCATTTTGCATTCAAAATAAAACAAATTGCACTGGCTTTGAAAGTTTTGATAGACCCCGGGTGTAGTGGGGGGGCTTGGAGGAGGAGGAGGAGGAGGAGGGTGTACTCACTGGTGGAGAACCGCGGGTCCGGGTTGGCGCCGTACCAGCCGGCGGCCGCCGTGGCGCTGCCCCTCACGCCGTCCTGGTAAGGGGGCAGGTCGCCCATGTTGCCCAGGTTGCCGTTGCAGTAGCCCCCCACGGCCGTGTGCGACAGCTGCGGGACGCCCGCCGCGGTCATGTGGTACGCCGCCGCCGCCGCCGCCGCCGCCGACACGCCGCCGTTGTGGCCCATGTGGTGCTGCTGCATCGCCGCCTGGGACACCTGCGGCTGCCGGTAGGAGGTGAGCGGCGGCGCCAGGTTGCCGTTGTCCATGGTGACCTTCTTGTAGCTCTCCTCCAGGGGACTCAGGATGTCGGAAACAGAGAACGGAGTCGTGTGCTTGGGGCTCATCGACATTGTTCTGGGACTGGAGAGGGAGAAATTAGAAGGCAAGGCAATCTCTCCTTCTTTTTTTCCCTCTCTCTCTCTCTCTCTCTCTCGCTCTCTCTCTCTCTCTCTCTCTCCCCCTCCCTCTCTCTCTCTCTCTCTTTTTGGTCAGAGCCCCCCTCCGGTTCGTGTTGTCTCCGTGCGTCGATCCCGCCGGATGGAGCGAGCAGGAAGAGCCGCCTCGGGTCCGCCCTTCATTGGCTGGAGTACCGAGCTCGACGCGCCGCGCCGCGGTTTGTTTTAGCCGCCGCGCCGGGTTTAAGGCTGCCATCAGAGGCGGGGCGTCACGCAACAACACAAAACAGCTCCTTTTTTCCCCCCCTCCTTCTTCTCCCTCTACCTAGACCGTAATTCCACCTCCTCCTCCCTTCAGAATTAAGAGTATGCGATCATAAACGCATCCATCCCAGCCTTGCGTCTCCACCCCAACCGCAGGTCGTGGCGTGTGTGTGTGTTTTTTTTGTGACTTGTGCACGCCAGTGACCACAATGCACTTTATTAACTGTAGTGATGTTTACGAGGGCCTCTTGATGAAAGGAGGCCCACGCGGCGTGGAGAGTGAGGAGGAGAACCCACTCCTCGGCTGACTCCTAATGGCCAGGAGAGGCCTCCAGTGATTGCGGGATTGTTTGTGTTGCGCCTTATCTCGTACTCAGACGCGCAAAAGTGCACTTGCGCGGAGGGAAATTGACTGATAACCGATAAGTAAATAAATACACATCCGCGTGTTAAGTGGGCGCGTCAATGATTAACTCCCGCCACTTTTTCTTCTCTGGATACCGGCGGACCAGCAGCGGAGGGGGGATTTTACAATTTACACAGTTGTGTACAGTATTTATTATACCTACAATATATATATATATAGTCACCCATTCATATTATTCATAATGTGATGCTGCTCCCCCATGTACCCCCCATTACCCCTCTGGGACAAATATAGTTTTTTTTCTGATTCCGATTCTCTCAATGCTCAGGGGGCAGGGAGGGAAAACAAAATGAATTAAAAAAAATGCACAAGCTGCCAATTGTATCTTTTAACAGTCATCCGGGAATAAAACCCAACACTTAACATCTTAGTGAAGCCCCCTCCCACACACTTTTTTTTTAATTATTGCACTTTGGCCACACGTCGCTTCCACAAATGAAGCACCTGACTGAGCATGCGTTAAATTCTCCTAAATATTAAAATGTCCTTCAAAATTTAGATTTTTTTTTGGGGGGGGACCGCAAAAAAGTGCTATGTTACTCGCCAGTAAGTTTCGTATGCGCATGTCCGTACGAGTGAAGCGCGCCCAGAAATAAAATGCATTATTATTAGTAGTAGTATAAACGCCATCGTGACCTTCTCAAATAAAAGCGTGTAAAGTTTACAATTCTTTCTATTTTTCCAAATTTTCGCCATTTCCGTCTGATGCATTTTATAGATTATTTTTCCAAAAGCTGTTTTCTTCCCCATCCAGGTGTGACCGGAAGCGGAAGCGGAGGAAGAGGATGACGCGTTCCCCCTGTCACGTGAGGACATGTTTTTCGATTGTTGTATACATGTATATTTTTGTATTTCTCCGGGCTAAACATATTTATTGTGTATACATATTTGTTAATTAAAAAAAAACGCGTGGACACATACGCTTTCAGCTGTGGCGCCAACAAACCGTCTCCATCCGGGTACCTGCTAATTGTCTCTAATCAAGCATCCGAAGGCTAAACATCCGCGTCAACTTGTTTGGATCCGCGGGGCCCAGAATCCCGGCTGATTGTAATTAAACACTGATTCCTTTTAATTTCCAGCGAAAGATCGTCGTCCTTAATTCGAGATTTTTCGCGAGAACTTATTAAACATCGAAATCAGTACGACGACGCCCACCCCCCCCCCCAAAAAAAACTCCCCTGTTTAGGCGCGAGGCCGTCGCAGCCAATCAGGAGCGAGTTTGCAGCCGGAACGTTCCTCGCGGAAGGTAAGCGCACGAGCTTGTTGTTGTTGTTATTTTGTTTTTGTTTTCGTAATATTTTACGCAGACTGACGGTAAAAATCCAGTGTCAATTTAAAAAAAACAAACGTTGAGTGGTGTGTGTGTGGGTGCGCACATCAAATGTATAAATATAAACTTTTTTACATCATATATTTCTTATATATTTTTCTATTTTGGAGTTCATTTGTTTTCTGTTATACATTTGTCATTTATTGTTTGTTTATTATTGATGTATTTGTTGTTTTTTATTGTTTTCGTAACATGTTTTATATATACTTATATATATATATATATATATATATATATATATATAAGTTGCATATGATGCAATTGTCTCACTCTTGCTTTGTGTTAATTAGCAAAAAATATTCAAAGTTGATTGTGACAGACAAAATATCTGCACTCAAAATTACAATGTCATTAATTAATTGACAAATGATCATGAATGATCGTGATAATGACTTGATCGCTGCTCTTGAGAGGAAAGGAGAAGAGTAAGAACTGAGAGCTTGTAACAAAGCAAAGAAGAAAAATGGACGTTTTAGTTTATTGTCACACCTGAGGCATGAAGGTCATGACCTCATGACCTCCGTGTCTCCATGTCCTCACACTGACACTGAAGGAAGTTCTACCAGGTGAATGGAAGTCACGCTTTAATTGTCTCACTCTTGCTTTGTGTTTATCAATGAATTCAGTAGTAGCAGCAGTAATCGTGAAATGTTACACATATTGGATGTATTTTTGAAATGTAAAATATCAAAATTAGCAGTTTGTCTAATTAATTGGGTTGGCGATTGTGAGGTATATTATCGTTATTATAATTATTATTATTCCTGCTGTTGTTGTTTACAGAAGTAGTAGATATGATTGATATGACCAGTAGGATGATTTCTTATCTATTATTGGCTGCATTATTTCTCAGTAACATGAAAGTACATTGTGTCATTCTGGGTCTGAATTCTGACAAAGAATACAAAAAATACAAATCGTCTTTATTGTTTTCGTCAAAAATAACTGGATGCATTTTAATTGGGATGAGAAAGAAAGAAAATTATATATTTTTTGTTTCAGCATCCATTGTCTTGTTTTTCGTGTCGGTGGCATTAATGATATTTATTTCAGAGAGGGGGAGGTCAGAACTCGGGGATAGTTTACGTTTCGACGGAATGACGTCACAGACGAGCAGCCTACGTCACAGGGGGCGGCCATCTTTGCTCCTCCACTCAGCTGGAGCAGAAACTGGGACGGAACTGAGAAGCGTGTTTTTGTGAGAAGTGCGCCCTCTAGCGGCGCGCCGGCCTCCCATGAAACCGAACCGAACACACCGCCTGAGGGGAGGGGAGGCCGGGGAATGAGTGGCTCTCCAAAATGATGTGTTCTTCCGCCATCTAGCGGACGGACGGACCTACGTCTCTTAAACTTCTTTAAAGGTAAGAAAACTCCAAGCACACACGCAGTCGTAAATTGGAAGTGTTTATTTATAGGGCCTATGCTGTTAACTGCAAAAGTAAAAATACATTCTGCTGTATTTGTAATTGTGGGATTATATTCTCACTTGGACTTGTGTGCATTTGTCATTCAGCAAGCAAGTTCACTGAGATATTATCATCACTTCTTGTTTTCCTTTGAGCTTTCCCTTCACTGGTCACCACCATAATATCATGTATATGTGCTGAGAACAAACAATTGTGTGAACAATGTGTATTTCAAGAGAATTTCAACGAACCGGTGTAACAGGTGTTTCGCAATAGTCAAACAAACAAACAACGTTGTCACAACTGCCAAAAAAACAAATTCAAAGTCCTTCTTCAAAAACTGACAATACGATATCCATCCATATCCTTATTGATAGATTACGTGTCATATAAATGGTGTTACTAACCTTTGCAAACTGATAATTGAAAATAGGACTTCTTATGCATATCTTGTATGTAAAGTTGATTGTTTTGAACAAAAAACAAACAAACAAACAAACCAAAAATGAAGTGTTTCAGATTTGTTGACGACGAAACACATTGCACATTCTTGTACGTTTAATTTACCGCTGAGGTGCAGCCACTTTCCTCCGATCAGCCCTCAGACTAAGAGGTTCCCTGTCCTATCGAGCAGGAACGTGTATTTCCATGAGAAAACACAATCTGGGCATCAAAAACATGCAGTTTATGATCATTTTTTTCCTGTCAGTTAATTAATTATTCAGTTTAATGACGTAGCAACTCATTAAAATGCCATTGTTATTCTTGGAGAGGTTTTGTGCGCTAGTACAGTATCAATGAATGTGCTGTGTTTTTCCGATGTGATGTCACACAGGTGTTTTCAGTATTTGGCAGATTTCTGAAGATGTAGAAGTATTTTCATGTTTTCAAATTCAGAACTGTTGAAGAAAAAAAGAAGAAGCACCTGATCGGATTGAGAATACAAATATACACCTAATCTATTTAGGCCTTTTAAACGCATGGTATATTCAGAATAAGCTCTGGATAACGCGCAGGACAAATGAACACACACACACTCAAACAAACGAAAAAACACCGCAGAGCAAAAACCAGAGTTGGTGAACACAAAGGATGCTTTATCCAAGGCGACGATGTGGAAAGTTGAACTCGCAAACACTGGAAATGGGTTTTATAGTCAAACGAAAGACATCTTGTTTCCTGTAAGTAATTTAAATAAAATCATCTCTGTATTTATTTATTATGGGATTTTTTTATTTAGTCATTTTTTTTCAAAAGGTCAGTCAACACAACTAAGTGCAGTGGACCTGATCACTATGATTTTACACGAAATAGCATCTGCTATCTAATTGAAGAACCTGCCTCCAGAGGAAATGAGATATGTGAAGCTTTATTTCTTTAAAAAGCTTTGTTTTATCTGAGCTCACAAGGCCCAGTTTGTTTGTCTGTTTCTCTGCAGCCCGAAAGTCGAATTACAGCTGTTGCGCTGGCGTAATTTAACTGGAATGAAATGAAAAGTTAAGACTTTGGTTAAAGTCAGTCAAGCTTTATTGATTCATTTTGGGGCATCTCTATAAGATATATATTTTTTTATTTCAAGCAATTTTCTATTTTAATGAGTGTCATGCAAACTGTCTTGTCACTTCTGTTTGATCCTAAGGTGGTTTTTGGCCGATTTTCGGGGGACACGCGCATTCCTCTTCTTCTGTGGTCTCTGCCGGAGCGCTGAATCTCCTCCTGTGGCCTCCGCTTTATGTGGGACATGACAACGGCTCCAAACGGGGCCCCGGTGGGACACAGAGTAAGACTATAGGATGTGTCGACGAATACAAGCCCATCCTTTTCAGACAATTCCTCTGAGCAACTTAAAAAACCAATGGCAACCTCTAAAAGCCGGTCTTTGTCACCCTCAGACCCCAGAGATGCTCTAAAACGCCATTGTGCAGTTAAACCTCATAAATTTGTCGCGGGGACTGATTAAACATCACGGGAATTGGAAACACTAAAGATTTTGTCTCGGGTCCCTTTTGGGGCCCGGGACAATGGTCCATTCAGGCGGAGACACGCAGACAAAAAGAGTGTTTAAGGGGCGATGCAGCGAGCCGAGGGGCTCGGCCAGTCCCCTCCATATGTGAGACAAGGTGGCCCCAGCGAAGGGGACAAAGGGCCAGGTGACAGGGACGATGGGCTGCGGGGTCACAGGACGAGCAAACAACATTATTGGGGGCGTGAAAACAGAAGACCCCCCTCCACGCCGATGAAATACTGACACGGTTTTAAACACCAAGGCATATTTTTCACGAGGGGACGTATTAATGAGGCCGGCCAGTGGGGGGGGGGGGGGTGTCTTTTAACTTCAAATAGGACAGACAGCACCTTGGACTAAGTCCCCTCCATACACTTTGTCAAATTTAACACTTTGAAATAGTAATAATCTTGTAATAAACTATCAATAACATACATATAACACCTTGTCGCTAATGCCTTTTCTCTACAGCCAAATGGGTTAAAGAGCAGATAAGATAAAGGTTTAGAATAGAAAACAAAAGCGAGTTGCAAACAGTGAAAAGCAGCTCAGGCCCAGCGGCCAGTGGGCTGCTACAGTGACGGAGGCCTTAACGTTTACTGGCCATTCTTATGCTGAACCGAAGCCGCTCCTTTTATAAACAATGTTTGCACAGCTTTAAGGCGCATAATTAGTTTTTTAACATTTAAAAAAGCTGCGGGGATCCATTCAGGTCCTGCTGCATGTTTTAGATTTCACAGATCATTTTCATGTCAGGGCCAAACGTCAAATATTGGTTTGAATCCAGACTCGTAAAATTAAATAAATGGGTATTTGTTTTGTTTTGTTTTTTGTTATAAGGATTTTTTTTCTTCGCAATACTTTCCAACGACAGTTCCCTTTCCAACAACAGACTGCAATAAAAATGGTGTTTAAAAAAAAGACAGTTTTTTATTAATCCATTCTTTTACAAAAAAAGAAATAAATGCATTTAAAATATTTTAAGAAACTCTCCTTAAAGAAAAAAAAAACTGCAACATTAATATTTCTGTCAAACATTCAAGCTAAAGGTGGCTTTGCTGCTACATTACACCCTTCTATCCTTCTGTGCCTAATGCAGCCTAGTTGAAATCTTATTTTTACAAATATTATCTTTTCAAAAGGATTTAAAAAAACACATCACATGAACAATTCAAAATCTACAGGCTCTAAATATCAAGCCCATTTTTAGAACAGAAAAAGTCCAAATAATTCATAGACATTTAAATCAAAACAACATAAAAAAATAATAGAATAAGGTAAAATAAAATAAAGCAAAGTGGAGCGAAACAAAAAAATAGAATGAAATAAATAAAACAAACAAAACAAAACAACAGTCAGAAATTTCAAAATAAGATGTGCAAAATATCCTCCGTCCTATTGCGACAGTCGAACTGTTTTAAGTTGCTGAAACGTTGTCGTTTTTGCCAAAACATTCAGGAAACACTGGATGCGATCCGAAGTCAGTTCGTGCACCGGATCCCGGGGGTCAAAGGGGGTCAGGACGTTCACTTGAAAGGATGAAACTGGACCGAGTCGCTCCAGAAGTCCGCCCAGGCGAACCTGGAGGCCGCCGGGCTCTGAAAGTGCTGGTACCGGGGAGGGAGAGCCACCGGGGCCGGGTAGGGCAGGGGGAAGTGCGCGGCGGGAGCATGCGTGGGATAACCGGCTTTCTCCGTGTCCAGCAGGCAGGCGTGGAAAGGCTTCCCGTCCCGCACCAGGATCGGAACCACCACCCTGCGCAGGAGAGGAGGCTGCGGCATCTCCGGGTCCCCCGGCGGCGCCTCCGCCCGGCCGCGCTTCATCTTGTAGCGGTGGTTCTGGAACCAGATCTTGACCTGGGTCGGGGTCAGGCTGAGGACCCGGGCCAGCTGCTCCCTCTCCGGGCCGGACAGGTAACGCTGCTGACGGAAGCGCCTCTCCAGCTCCAGGGTCTGCGCTTTGGAGAACAGCACCCGTCGCTTCTTGCCCTTCTTGCTCTTCTCCGGTTCCGAATCCGCGGAGGAGTCGTCGGGCTTGGTGGAGTCCGGGGAGGCCTCCGCTCCGCCCTCGTCCGAAGCTGGGGAGGCGGACGCGCAAAACCACGTTACACACATACCAATAACGTTTTTACTCATTTTTACGCAGTCATTTTCTTTTTTTTTTTAGTTTTTTTTCTGCAATCAATAATTTCAGACACCGACCGAGCATCATGCACCTGCACTCACACATGCACGGGCTCCGGTCGCAGTCCGTCCAGGAGGCGTAGGGTGAGCCGGGGGAGCAGGAGGAGCAGGCCGGGGAGGAGCGCTCCCCCTGCTCCCCCTGCTCCGGCAGGTCCAGGAGGCTCCGCACCGAGAAGCTGAACTTGGTGGGACCGGCCATGGCGGATGAAGAGAGGAGGAAGGATGGAGGTGGAGGAGGAGGAGGGCAGCGGATCCTTCGCTCCCGCCTCGGTGTTTACACAACCGGCGGCCGCGGTTATAAAGCCTCCCCTCCGCCTCCCACCTGAGCGGCGCCCAATGGCGGGAGGTGGCGGGGCGGAGCGCAGGGGGATAATGGTAATTGTTGGAGCCGAAACGTCTTGGGTGGCAACTGACATCGCAACCCCCCTCCTTCAACCCCACCAGCAGCACCTCCGCACGGCACCACCTCCTCAAAACAACGCGTCTCATTTGCGTACAAAGTGCGCAATTATCCAGGGTTGGTTTAACTAATACGAGTCATCACGGCGTTAATTGACGGCTCTGCGGGGGTGTGTGGGTGCAGATGAGGTGGGGGTGGGGGGTGGGGGGGCAGATATGTTGAGACTGGAGGGACCGGACGCTTTTTCTCTGGAGGTTTCCCGGTGAATGACGTCATCGATAACGTGATCGATCGGGGTCCGAGTGACCCCGGCGTCTCGAACGCACGAGGTGAACGGCGATTATCGTGATGAGACAAACCTTTTTTTTTTTCAATCGCGATTCAACCCTGAGTAAGTGTGTGTGCTCGTGTGTGTGTGTGTGTGTTTGCATCCTCACTTTTTCCGTCTTGTAAAGTATAAAAAGCGCATTACATGCAAAGCCTGGTGTGTGTGTGTATATGTGTGTGTTGAAGGGGGTTTGTTTTCTCATGTTATTTGATATTGATACCCCCCCCCCCACACACACACACCCACACACACGCACACTCACACACTCACCACTCCAGCGAGGTGCATGAGTCCAAAGAGGAGAGTGGACGAGCCCCCAGAAAGTCATCCTGGGTGGTCGGACGGGGGTTTGGGGAGGAGGGGGGGCAAACACACACACTCACACTCACACACACACACACACACATGCCAACCGGGGCGGGAGGGGGGGAAGGGGGGGGGGGGGGACAAAGGAGGAACATGTAGCCCCGCGTCCGAGACCCGCTGGAAGAGCATTTGTTCCAGTCAAGATTTTGCATTTGTTCAGTCGCGCCATAATGGCTGATTGACGCCGCGGCACAATGTGCTTTAACCCGCCGGGATAAATCCCGGCTTGTTCCGGGTTGTCATGGTTTTCAATGGGGCTGGATGGGATCCGGGTCACTATCCTGCCCGCCGGGTCTGCGGTCCCCCGTCTAAGGCCCGCTGACGAACGCAGGCGCCATATTTATCGAAATTTCTTATTTATTTATGCGTGTATTTATGTACTTATTCATTTCATTATATTGTCTATTAATATATTTATCTCTGCAGTTCATTTGACTTTAACTGTATTTTTAGGTCATTTCTTGAGTCATTTAGCTTATTTCATTTTGATATTTTGTTTTATTTGTGTTTTCATTTATTTATTTATCCATTTAACTTCCATTCATTTTCATTTTTTTCATTTAGTTATTCAGTTAATTTTATTTTATTTTCATCGTCGTTGTTTTTCACATTTATTCATTTATCAACTCATTCATTCAGTTTTGTGTAATTTTTTTTTTAACAATTCACAAATGAACTTATTAATTTATCGATTCCGATTTTTTTTGTGTTTAATTTTTAATCATTTAGCTTGAGTAAATTATTATTCACGTATTTATTCCTGTGACCCTGAGTGCAGGAAAAATGGTAGCTAATGGATGGGCGCATTTCATTTTATTTTTTCAATTCATTTCAGTTATTTTTATCTCCCGATCGGATCCATTTATTTATTTCTATTTTTATTTATGCTTTTTTCAAGGACTGGCTGTGTCCTGAGGAGAAGGTCCGCCTTCCCCCTCTCTGGGTTCCACCGGCTGCTTCTACAGACGCCACTCAAGTGGAGAGCAAAAATAACATGCAGAGAAAGACGGAAAAAAGGCAAGTGGGATTTTTGTGTCCTCCTTCTCCTCGGTGAGGCCCCCGCAGCCACCCGCCCTCTAAATATTGACTCTGGTCTCCAGATCTCAATCCCTCCTCCAGCTCAAGGAGCCGCTCCTCCTCAGGATGTTTACCGGAACCAAATCTGGGATTTAACAACAAAACAAAGTGAAGTGTTGAAACAACTTCAGTAGAAGTAGAAGAGAACAAATCCTCCATTTGATGTGAATCAACAACACTAAAAGTCACCTATTTCTCCGATGGCCGATCAGATTTTTTTTTTTTTTCCTTGGTGAATTCATCCACTCATTTCATTTCCCACTTCCTGTCGATTTTAGCCTGTCCCGCCAGCTGTGTCAGGTTTCCTGTTGAAACCAGAATCCCGAAGGTTCCAGAGGTTCTTGGGGTTCCAGAGGTTCTCGGGGTTCCCTGAGGTTTCCGAAGCTGGAGGCGCATCCCAGTTTCTGTGGATTTCTCACTGTCCGTTTGTTAATTTCTGGAATATCTGACGTCCAAGGGTTATCGATTCATGTCCCGGTCAGAGTCCTGCGACCCCGGTGACCCCCTGCGACCCCCGGTGACCCCCGGTGACCTCCTGACTGGGCCTTTGTCTTCCCGTCTCTCCTCCCGTTCGGTCTCCTTGTCTCCGGCCTGTAAATTGTACATTTTTACAAATCGAAAAGGCATCCTCTCGTGAATGTACAGTGAAACACCAGCTGGCAGAGAATGTACTTTACAAAGTACAAATACACGAAGTACACAGGTGTACTCCAGTGCGGCTCCGAGGCACCCGCACATCACTACTTCATCACATCCATGTTCTATAACGTTTTACTTTTAATGACTTGTTGGACAACTTGACTTCCCAGATAATGGTTTCTTCTTATCTTCTTTCCCCTTTAGGCATTTCCCTTCAGGGAATCAACTGTCTCCGTCTAACCCTATTCTCTGGATCCTCCTCTCTCACACAAACTAACTTCATATTCTCTCTCCTACACTAATCTTCTGTTTGGTCTTCCTCTAGACCAGGGGTGGGCAATTATTTGGGCTGGCGGGCCACATTTCTTATTTAATTTTATGTGCGGGCCAACTAGGTATCATGTAAATTGAACAAAAAGAAAATCACAATCTAAATATCTACATTTCTTGGCATTTTATTTCAACTTTAAAATCATGAATGTTCAATGTAATGACATCATTTTTATGTAATCGTCCATGCAAAATTAAACAAAAGGAAAAAATACGGAGTTTCTCAATCCAATATTGATTGAAAATACTTATCGAAACTTCCAAAGAAAATAGTTTGGCGGGCTGGATGAGGCCGCTCTTGACCTCCGTCTACCAAAATATTCACTATCCCTCCTCTGTCCATGACCCAACCATCTCAGTCTGGCTTCTCTGATCTTCTCTCCAAAACATCTAACATCCTCTGATGGACTCATTCCTGATCCTCTCCATCCTGGTCATTCCCAAAAAGAACCTCAGATAATCTAATATATAGCAATATTGCGTCATTTCAATATTTTTTTATCCTTTTGGAAAAAGTATTATTTGCTGATAGGTGTCAAAGAGTATGCCGGCCAAACCGAAATAACAAAAGATCTTAAATGTCACTTTTTTCCGAAGTCTTTGCAGTGTCATGGCTGTGTAATTATTGAGTTTTTATTTATTAAAAAAAAAAAAATTGTGTGTGTGTGTGTGTGTGTGTGTGAGCGCTCCTACAGCACCTCTTCTTATTATCTATACACCTACAACAAATGTTTCAATTGTGGGATCAGAAAAGTTTATTTTTCTCATTTTGAAGTGGGCTCTTAGTGTGTGTGTGTTTTTTACACTGGCTTTAAATGTTTTAAAATACTACAACCTGGATTTCAACAGGAAAAAAGACAAACTAAGATTGACCGATGTGTTTTTAGAAAAAAAAAATCTTCATGTTTGACATTTGATTCTTCTAAGTGCATGTTAAACACACATTACACTTTAGCTGAACGCTAATCCATTCTAATCCGCCCTTAAACACCTCCATGTCTTGTAATCTAGACTAATTCTGTCCTGGGTGAAGCCGCCAGCTGTCTGGATCTTCATCTATCACTCTTCCTCCCTGCAGCAGCACCTGCTGCTGGCCTCCTCTTCATCTCCTCCTTCTGTAAATACTATTAGCATCTGGGAGGAGAGGGAGGGGGGCAGCCATCCCTCCCTCTGCAGAGACAGCGAGGTCTTGTGAGGCAGCTTGACCAGCCAGCAGCTTTTTGTATGTGTGTGTGTGTGAGTCACATTTGTTTACCCAGCGCTTAGGGGCACAAAAAGTGTGTGTGTGTGTGTGTGTGTGTGTGGTTACAGAGCAGAGGGAGAGGAGAATAAAGAAGGCCTCAGAGGGGAAAATGAAACACTGAATGTGTGAAATATAGAAATTAGCACAGAATGTGATTTTCAGGAATAAGTTGATGACAAAAATCACTTTGGATGGTGTTTTCGCAGCATGGACGGCCAGCAGGTGGCGCAGGCAGATGCATCGCAGCTGCAGGAGATGGAGGCCTGAGATGGAAGTGTGAGTGGAAGACTAAGGTCCCCTGAAATGTGTATGTGTGTGTGTGTGTGTGTATGTGTGTGTATGTGTGTGTGTGTGTGTGTGTGTCTAAATGCTTGCAAGAGACTTTCATTTGATGATTTCAAGACACCATCAATCCATCAGTAACCCTTTCAATGGCCTTGAAATATGAATGAATTAACCGTAATGTTCAGTAATGGTATATGGATGAATCCTACATTGAAAATCTTTCGCTAAACTTTTAATTTTTTGATCACATTTTGTTTGCGTGCTTCATTTTTTTTCACTTTTTCCTTTCTTCTCATTTCTGTTCTTTCTTTTCAGAGCGGTCAAGAAATCAGTGCAAATATGTAAAAAAAAACTCCATCAATTAATTCAAAAACAATTAAAACCTGGATATGAGACAAGTCACACCATGTCTTTTTCTAATTTTGTATCATATTAAAAATCAGCAAGAAACTTCACAAACTGAGAATGAATCAATAGTTCAACTATAATTGTGCCAAACAGGGACTTGTCATTTCTGTAAATTATTTTTCGACCATTTCGTGTTTCATGTCAGTGATAACCAACAAATAGGAAAACACACATGATTAAATATGAGAATCAGCAAATAAATACACATGTAAATGATTATAATATTACAGACAATAAATGAGATAAGCTAATGAACATTTTGAAGCAAATATAAACACATATTTAATAATGTATACATTCGAACTTTCAAATGAGATAAGATACAAAAAATAAAAATAAATGCCATTATAACAAATACTAATAAAAACTAAAAATAACAAAATATGTGAAAAACAGTTTTGAAAAATATAAAATTGCAGAGTTCACAGATTCCAAATCATAAATAATTTATGTAATCCATACAATTAAACAAAGTGAAAAAAATATAACAAACTCTCCCTAATTAAGTCAGAGATTATAAGCCTATGACAAATAAATACAAAAGCAACAAACAAGGATTTTCCTAACAACCATATAAACTATAGATCAAAAACAAAACAAATATACTGGAAATCTAAAATTAAAAATTCATTTATAAACATATATATATATATATAAAACATATTACAAAAACAATAAAAATAACAAATACATTAATAATAAGCATTCAGTAAATGACAAATGAATAACAGTAAACAAATGAACTCCAGAAAAAAAAAAAAAGACATTTACATAAAAAGAAAAATAATTCAAAACCAAAAACACTACACAAAAAGATACCGAATAGATAAATCAGAATCAATCAGAAACAGAATGCTTTATTGATCCCCATGGGGGAAAATACTTTTTGTTGAAAGCAGCTCCTGCTCACACAGTAAAGTGGAGAAGAATCAGAAATAGAACTCTGTATAAAAATAAAGAATATAACAGAGAATAATGAAATTGAAATTAAAAAAAGATTAGAAGAAATGAATAAGAATAAAGTTAAACTTATGTAAAATATATATAGCATATATACATGTGTATTTACAACCACATTTATATGATTACATGTAGTATGTATGTCTATAAATCAGGGTCATTGCACATAAGACAATGGAATTATTACACATACATAAAAACAAATATGTGAATTAAAAATGACAAACCATCACTGAAAAGCAATCAAATAAATGAACAACAAAAACTCAGTTTGACAGCGATGCTGGAGCCTTTCCCAGCTGGTATTGTGTGAGAGGCAGGGCCACATATGGAGACACACAACCAGTCACTCTCTCAGCCACATGTCTGGGTAATTTAGGGTCTCCAATGAACCTCCCTGCATGTTTTTGGCCTGTGGGAAGCAACCAGAGAACCGAGTGGAAAGCCACGCTGACAAGAGGAGAACATGGAGACTCCACACCAAATAACCCCAGATGTGAAGGGGAAATTAATTGAAATGTTGAGATAAAGGAGATGACTCAAAAACACTCACACATGCAAACACACACATGGCAAACCCATGAAGTGGGCATTCTTGCATGACTTATTTACAATAATAATAATCGGGTGAATAACCGGGTGGAAAGCCATGCTGACAAGAGGAGAACATGGAGACTCCACACCAAAAATCCCCAGATGTGAAGGGGAAATTAATTGAAATGTTGAGATAAAGGAGATGACTCAAAAACACTCACACATACAAACACACACATGGCAAACCCATGAGCTGGACATCCTTGCATGAATTATATATACATGTAATATAAATAATAATAATAATAATAATGATAATAATAATAATAATATCTATATCATATTACATAATAATATAATATTATATACAATATATAATTGATAAATTATATATATATATATATTATGTGTGTGTGTGCTCATGTAAATAAAGATATTTGATCAGTCTAATAAATCATGGAATGTATAATCTTTGGATACAGTACGACAGATTTTATCTTCAGATTTTTCATAAATAATTAAAAAATACCAAAAAGTACCAAAACTAAACAGACCAAAGAAAACATTCTTGTTTAAAAGAAAATGAATACAAAAATTCGTATTTGAGAATGTATGGACATATATAATAAAATCTATTTTGATATTTAGTTTTGAAAAGGAGCCATCACATTCCTCAGGAGTAGCAAAATATAATATTTATAAAAACAGGATAATTAACGATGATTAACATAATATTTACATCAACCAACAGTGACAGTTTTCAGAGTATATATCGTGGAGGCTATGTAAATTAAAAAATGTTATTACTTTGTTGATATTAATATAACAATGTCCATCACAGGAACCACTTGTACAAAATATATGATATTGGTGAATAAGTAGCAGAGTATAATTTATATCATAATAATTTTCCAAGTATTTGTCCACGTGGCTGCAGGGTCAGCTTATAATATGATTCATATGTATGAAGAAAAATTCTAAAAGTATATAAAATTATTCCAACAATCTGTGATTTGCACAGGGTCTTTCACAGTCTTTGTCTCACTTTCTTTCCAGGTTCACCTGTTCCTTCCGATGATAGATAGAGATACACTTCATAGATTCCCGTAGGGGAAATTCTTTTGTCATAACAACGCAACAATGACAATATCAATACACATGAGTATGAATATAAATAAAAGAAACAATTAAAAGATAGCAGAAGACATAGACATCAAAATGAAAGGATAAAAATGATAAACAGAGACAACAGAATGGAAAAAAAACAGCAAGAGTGAGAATAGACAATCAAAATGACAACACAGATAAGAACAGACACAGAGTGACATTAACAAAAATGACAAAAATAAATGGAAATCGTATTAACATATGTATATACACCGTATTTTCCGCACTGCAAGGCGTACTGGATTATAAGGCGCACCTTCAATGAATGGCCTATTTTGAAAAAAAAAATCATATATAAGGTGCACTGCATAATAAAGCGCACTGTTGGTTTTTGAGAAAATTAAAGGCTTTTAGGTGCGCCTTATAGTGCAGAAAATATGGTGTATATATACATATTAAAGTGTATACACCCAATAAATTAACTATTTAAACCCATTAATTTGGTTTTTTTGATATTTCGTATCACCAGGTGTCTTTCTACACTTGTGAATATAGACGTATGTACAATTGTACAATCACACACTTTGGTGTGTATAATTTCAACATAATCTAAATAGTACTTCGCAGTACTTGATAAAATATTTGTCCTTCAATCGACTGGGTTCCTTGAACATTTTGTTTGTATTAACGTATTTTGATTTGATTTGTTTTTTTGTCAGGATGTGTGTGCTCACCAAGCGGGTTCTCGTCTCCATGGAGATGAGATAAAACCAGAAATTATTTCCATTATTCAGTTTGAGCAATAATAACAACAACAATGACAATCTATTACGTCACAGACGTAAACATCTGGTCCAGGTGTTGTATTATACTTTGCTGCCCCCTAGTGGCCACAGACGGAACTAATAAATTCATTTAATCCCCAAACGCATGGATGAAGTCACAGATTATCACAGATAATCCCAGATTTTAGGGAGTAAAAGGTGAAGAAAAGCAAAACAAAGAGCGTAACTGTTCATCTCGTAGCTACAGCGACGCAGATGTTGGGGAAAGAAGATGGAGAGAAAGACTTCTGCAGCTACACGTTCTTAGTGTGTAGATTTAAATACGATTATATTGAGAATTGTGGATAGTGCTAAGGAATAAATGAGGTTAAAAATACTCAAAATGATGAGATTAGATGAATAAATGTTACTGTTTCTCGCAGAGAGGGTAGAAATGTCGCACAATCAGCCTCAAGACAAATAAAAAACAAAAAAACAAGCTAGGTTTAATGTCAAACATCGGTTCTTAGTTCATCAACTGGAAATATAATTGATATAAGAAATAATTATATGAAATTTGAAAATAAATAGAGGATAATAATAAACAGGTTTGAAGTAATCAACCAGCTGAAGGAATAGTAGATAATCATTCTAATTCTTTCGCGTCTGAAACTGACCTATCCCGCTATTTATCCGAGGGGGTGTGGGGGGGTATTATCAATAAATAATTTCATATAACTAGCCATCAATATAACTACTTCGGGCTTTTTCTTTTTTTTTCAACTTTTTTAACTTTTTTTGGGATCACCAGAATAAAGCGTTAATTCGTGTTATGTACAGTATACATCTTTTCTTATTCATAGTTAAATTGCGATTTGGCGTATTTCAACCTTTTCAGTTTCACTGCAATCCAATGATACAATCATTTCAACTTAATAGCAATTCTTGGTAAATTTGACGAAAAGACAGGAGGCAAAGCTGGAGGTCGCAGAGATGAAGATGTTATACCATACACATGTTCTTGGAATGACTTTCATTCACTTCAATTTGAAGTTTTTTTTTTCATTGACATCAGTTAACGTGTATCTTTCAGTATATGACAGATGTTGCCAGGTTGATTGGCTACAAAAACGCGAATTCGATGACAAATGACATGCAGGACGTTGGTAGACAGATTTTTTGACTCGACTGAGGCAGAATGTGTGAGACCAGAAAAACTTCAAGAGGAAGAATTTTTCTTGGCGGGTCAACGGGCTCAACAAGATAGTGAGGAAAGCCTTGCTGGTCTCAACCCGTTCCATCCTGCTTGTTATTGTTTATTTTTTTAACTGCTATTGTCACTGTTTATTTCCCTGTTCTTGTTGTTGTTGTTGTTGTTGTTTTGGTTGTTTATTTTAACCCTTGCTGTTTTTTATTTCTCCATCCTGTTCTCCATTCTTATCCTTGTTGTCGCTGTTCTCACTGCTGTCTATTTATTTGCGGATTTCTTTTGCTATTTTCTAATTGTCTGTTTATATTGTTATTTATTGATACTTTTACTGTTAACGCTGCTGTAACAAAAGAATTTCCCCATTTGTGATCAACAAAGTTTATCTTATCTTATCTTATCTTATCTTATCTTATCTTATCTTATCTTATCTTATCTTGTCTTGTCTTGTCTTGTCTTGTCTTGTCTTGTCTCGTCTCGTCTCGTCTCGTCTCGTCTTCAGATGGACACGCCAGCAGAGCCTCTACAGATCATGGCTGAGGTTGTGGAGATGATTGAGAACTACAGATGTAATGATTGCCAACAGACCGGACTGGAGATCCAACACAGAGTCTGTGAACAGCAAAGGTATGAGCAGACTGTTCCTCCTCAGGAAGCTCAGATCATTTAACGTCTGCAGCAAGATGTCGGAGATCTTTTACCAGCCTGTTGTCATCTTTTTTGCAGCTTTGTGTTTGGGGAGCCAGAGACTCGACAGGGCCATCTGGAGAGAACTTGATGGAAAGGAGGACGCTTAAGAAACTGTTATTTTTGATGTGTATCTTCAGCTTGTCTTGTCCTTGTATGTCTTGCTCATCCTCATCCCATCTCGTGTTGAAGACAGTTTAACGTACGGCTCTACAAACTGTGACACCGACGGCTCATCAGGAGAAATATCAGGGGAATTCCAGGTAAGCGGACCTTGTTTGAAAAAAACTTTTTAGTTTTCTGCTCTTCATTTCCCCCTTATTTCTGTTTCAATCTGTATGAATATGACTTCCTCCTCCGTTCAATTGCACTTTCCATATTCATATTTATAATAAAGTTTACACTCTTCCGATCAGCACACGTCCAAATGGACTGCAGACAGCAGAGTAAGAATTTCACTTTACAGGGAAAACATGTTTCTATACTGTACATGTGACAATAAAAGTTAGAATCTTCGTGTTTTACCTTGATATAAAGCTCATTGTCCGTTTCCATCTACTTTACTTCCTGTTTTTGTTTTGTTTTTCCTGCGTGCTTTATCCACATCTTATAACTGTGTCAAAATTCGCCCCTCGAATTGTCACACTCCATCCCATCACGTGGTGAAACTGTCTTTTTTTGCATTCTAAGAATCTTAAATCTAGCATACCTTTTAGTTTTTATTGCTTTAAGTCAACCTCAATAAACACCTTAACTCCTCCTGACTCTCACGGCTCGTGCGATAGACCAGGAGGCGAACCGTGAAGCACTTTGCATTTACAGAATTTGAACAAGTAGTTTCCTTGGTGATACAGATGACATTTAATCTGGTTTATCTGCGCAAACTCCAGATGTGTTAATCTCCTCAAAAAAAATATATCCCAGAAGCAGCAACACATATTGATATGTTTGTGTGGATGCGGTGTATCTTTATTGCACTCGCAACGAACTGGATGAACAAGGGTAGATTGTCTATTCCTGCTCAAAATATAAACTTAATTGATCCCTGTCAGGGAAATTCTTTTATCACAGCAGCATAGCAGTTACATAACAGTGCCAATAAATATGAGTATAAATATAGACAAAATTAGAAGGTAGCAAAGGACACCCACAAATAAACAGACAGCAGAGAGAACATTTAATTCCCTCAGCCGCAGGGAATCTTCAATCTTTGTAGTTACTAACAGTTCAGACAATTCATATTTCATTATATTTCTTATTCTTCCTCCTTTCTACTATTATCTATTACTGTTATGTTTTTTACTTGAAACTCTGGCACAACAATTTCCTTCGGGATTAATAAAGTTGTTCTCATCTCATCTCATCTCAACAACAACAACAACAACATCGAGGATAAGAATGGACAACAGAAAAAAATAAAATAAATACAGTAAGGGTGAAAATAGACAAAAATCTTTATTTATGTAGTCATTTCTGTATTTGTCACTGCTCCTCCCATCCATCCATCCATCTTCCGCCGCTTCTCCTGCACTCAGCCCATGGCAAGGCCACATATATAGACAGCAAACGTGCAGGTCGGTGGTATTTCGTCCGTCAGGAACCCCCATCCGTCAACGTTTATGCCTGGAACGTCTCCTGTTGGCGTGGCAACGACAGGGACCTCTCCTCGTGACTCCCTGCAGAGGTTGTTGGGGTTTGCCGCTCTTTCCCTCGCACCTGAACCTCCCTCTTCGGCAAGAACCAAAAACTCCGTGACCGCTTTCTTCAATTATATTATTGTCACGTACCATCATAGAGCAACGACGTCAGTGAAATTCGAACACTGCATTTCACGAATCATGGATGAACCGTGAGCAGAAGGGGAGCAGTTTGAGGTTCGGCGTCTTGGAACTGCCGTAACCCTCCGCTCCACGCCGCCCCTTTCAAGAGCTTCGTCTTACTCGAAGGCGGCCTCGATCCCTCCCTCGCGACGGACGACCATCCACTCGCTCATTCGGGGCAATTTTTCCCAATTTTTTTAACCCGCTGTGTGTTATTGGACTGCCGGGAGAACACGCAAACCGCACACAGAAAGGCCCCGCTCGTCGGAATCGAATCGTGGGTCCTTGGTGCCGAGAGGCCTAAGCGATAACCACTGCGTCGCTTCTTACTCTTGTCCACCAGGTGGCGCTACTGCCTGAACTTCAAGCACCTTCCGGGCTCCGGAGAGGCGTTTTTTGCCCGTGACCCTGCAGAAAAGTGAAGGCAGCACAAAAAACACAGGGAACTGGAAAACTTTGATAAGAATTAAAAAAAAAAAATAAAAAAAATAAAAAAAATTACAAGAATAAAACCAATGGTGTTATTATTTCTTTGAAAGCGGAAACACGTTGCTTTTAAAGAAATAAAAAAATAAAAAAATGAAAGCGGCTGTCAATCGACAAGCAGCTACTAAACACTTGAAGTAGCAGCTCTGGAATCGATTCTGCAGGGGGATTAGCTGCTCCATATTTCTCATGAAATGATGCGTTCAGGGTCACAAATCTGCAAACGAGGCCTCGGTGCTGCTTTTAATGACACGAAGTGACGCGGAGATCCTGCCGAGAGCCGTGCAAAGGGTAAAATAACCTCCGACACACCCGTGGGTCACCGTGAAATAACAGCAAGCGGTTTCTGAGGATTTTCACCTCCGTGATTTATTAACAGACTAACCGGATGCAGGAAGGGAGGAGCGCCGGTACGTCCACGGGAGTGGGAATCGAATAAAAATTAAAAAAAAAAAAAAAAAAGCCTCCATCCCGGGTTGAATGAAGACTTCGAAGCCTGTCTGTGCAAATAAATGCACGGAATAAAATAGTAAATTCAATTACAAAGCGGGATGTTCCGGTGAGGGCGGGGATTTGAATCCCGTGGGGATTAAATTCCACGGGTGTGAAAAGTGAAAAGTGAAATATGTATTCTGTAGTTTTAATTTACTTTTCTTTTTCTTTTTTTTTCTTCTGCGCGGGATCACGTCGTTCACGGATCTCCGTGGAGGACAGGCCACTGTGGAACGACTAGGAAAGACCGGTGAGCGATGGACGTGGATTTCCACGCGGGATTTTCTCTTAAGAGGTCTCCTCTTCTTCCTCTTCTTCTTCTTCATCCTCTTCTTCTGCTGCTGATGATGATTCTTAGTGTCACATGTTACAAAAAGAGACACAAAAGGAAAAAATCTGCTTTTAACCGGTCCACTGACATGGTCTATTTTTCCACGCGGAGGCACGGCGGGCTACCCGGCGGAGGCGTGGGGGACCCCGTGTTGAGGGCCGTGGGGGAGAGGGATGCATAACAAATCACCGCGTGGAAAATAAAGCTGCGCGTTCAAATAAAGCAGAGATCATTGTCATAATAATCGTAAAATCAATCCCAAATAATCAATACATCGGTTAGAAAATTGGAACCTTTGCATGAAAACATCGATCCGTTATCGATATGGATCATTTATTTTTAACATTTATTTATTCGTTCCATCTTCATCCTCTTCAATGAAGGAGCGATACTTTTTAATTTAAATATCATATATTTTTATATAAATAAATGGTGAAAAAAAATCAAATAAACCAATTGTGGTGTAAAAATATTCTAAGAACACAAAAATATCAAAAGGCCCATTTCTTTTTATCTCACCGAGAACAGTTAAGAGGTTAAATATTATCACTTTAAAAAAAAAAGTTTAACATTTTCCTCTTTTTAAATCAAATCATATCATAATTCACTATTCTTAAATTCTATTTTCTTCAAGTTGTTTCCGGGGTTCAATCGGTGCCGGATTTCAAAATAAAAGCTTTTTATGTTTCCACAAAAAACAGGCTTTTTTTTTAATTTTTTTTATTTATTTACTGCGGTTTCAGTCTGACTGATGTTTGTTATTGTAGCTGACGACTAAATCGATAAATACATTTAGTCGAACAGGGAAGGGGGGGAGTAAAACAAACATTTGATTCCGATAATTTAACAGGGGGGGTGTATGTGTGTGTGTGTGTGTGTGTGTGTGTGTCTGTCTGTCTGTGTGTGTGTGTGTGTGGGTGGGTGGGGTGCTCAGATGTCAGGGGGAAGATCGCAGGCTCTAAATGCAGGTTACAGATGCTGAATATAAATCATAATAATAGATCCGGGACGTGGAACAGCGACCCCACGCCAAGTCCAATAAGCCGCTCGTCAATTAGATCCACGGGTGAAACCATCATGTCTGGGGATCCCCCCCCCCCAACCCCTGCACCCCCACCCCCAAAAAGAAAAAATAAACTTGATTGCAGCGGCTGCAGGTTCGCAACGCCAGTTGAACTGAACTCAACCCCCCTCTAGCCCCCCTACACACACACACACACACACACACACACACACACACACACACGCACTGATTCTTCTCAAACAAGCCCCTGTTGAAAACTGACTTGGGAAAAAAAAATCAAAGGCAAAATATATATCGCAAAGTGTATATATAACAAATTAAAGTGTCGCTTTTTAAGAGAAACTGGATCTAAAATAATAATGAATAATCATTAACGTTACATTCACATGAAAAGTAACTAAGTACTTCTACTCCATTTAAGCTCTTCCTACTTTACCTTGCACTTCCTCCGTGCTGCAATTTATTTCACAAACGTATAAATTAACATATATTACTATGTTGTTTTAATACTTTTCACATCGCTTGGTTTTAAATTACTTATTATTAATATAATGTATATTAGTAGTGGTATATTATTCATTATAGTAGAACATATTATATTAGTAGTAGTAATTTTTTTTGTTTTTGTTCCTCTGAAATGCAAAAAAAAACAAAAAACAAAAAACAAAGTAAAACTCGCAGGTAACAGTGTTGTTAAATACCTCATCATTATTTTCACTTCTAATAACTTTACATTTTGCTGATTATACTTTTATAATTTGACTTGAACCACTTTATTTGTTACGACTTCAGTGCCATTTTGAAAGCAGAGTACTTCATTCGCTGCAGCAATAATGCGAGTACTCTTTTGAGGTACCACAAATGTAATAAACTTAAAAACTTTTTTTAATGGGATTTAAAAAAAGCAAAAAAATAAATGATAATAATAAAATAAAAAAAAATCCTACATTTTTGCCCCACGGATTGCCCAGCTGTCAATCACCCCCCCCCCCCCGACCCATCCCACGCCACTTTTCTATTTGACAGCGATTTGTGTGCGTGTGTGCGTGCGTGTGGAGGGGGCGTGGTTGCTATAAAAAAAAAAAAAAAAAAAAAAAAAAAACAGAGAAGTTGCTTGACTTACGTCATGGGAGTGTCATCCGCCTTTCTCATCTGTGTAGGAGAGCAAATATAGTTTTATGACTTTTTTTTTTTTAAATGTGTAATTAGAAATATTTGAATCACGTGCACGTGTTTCACGGAGGGGGTGGGAGTGGGGGGGGGGGTGCAAAAAAAAAAAAAAGGCATGTCGTCACGGTGAGAGATGCGCGGAGCGTCTGGCCTGCAGATAAATCCTCACATCTTGACATTTATCAGCCAAAGATGTCACTCAGACATGCTGTATTTTGCAAGAATTCACCCCTGCAGATCAATTAACGGGATCCACGTGGACGCGCACCTCCCCCTGCCTGCTCTTCATCTTGAGTCAATAAGAGACCCTCCCGTTGGCCAAAACAATTAAAACAAATATTTTCAGAGGAAAAGAAAAAAAAAAGTACACGGTGTGACGTCAAACGTGTAAAAAAAAAAAAAAAAAATGAAGTCCCGGCGGACGCCGTGGACGGATCCACTCGTGAAATGAACGCTGTGAGTCGATATTACCGTGTAATGAGCGTGTTGCCAAGGATAATATTGATGGAATAGAGGCCGGAGCCTGAAAAATACAGTTTAATTCGACAAATGCACACTTATTAAACAATATTTATATAATAACGATATATACTATAATTATTGCAGTGTCTTAATCCATGGAGGAAACGGCGCATGGAAGAGAAGAAGCATATAAATTCATATTTTTTATGCATGAATATAGAAATGTTATTGTATTTTTTTTTTAAATTAAACTTTTAATAAATGAGGAATTAGAAATAAATTATAGTAGCGTGAAAATGAATTAGCCGTTCACGGCAGTGGGAGCGAATACCCGTCCACGGCTTCCCGTGGGCCTCTTGCTTTCCCGTACGCGCTTCCGTGTCTTCGTGGGCGGATAAATGACATCATGGGAATAAATCCACGCAAAGGCCTCTCTGCGTGGATTTTTTATTTTTTTTAAATTTCAGCTCCGTGCAAGAAAATTAAAAATAAGAAGGGGGAGCAGGAGGGGGGGCAGGAGAGAAGTGCCGATCTTACTTACCCCCCTTTTTTTACCCCCCTTCACCCCCCCTTCCACCGCCGGACGCTCCAAATCCATCATTACACAGTTTTTTTACACGAGTGATGCGTTCACGGACACGGGGTCCGGTGGGACACATGGCGAGGGGGCCCACGACGCACACACGTCTGTCATAGAGGCACGGTTCGGTGCGAGGTGCGTGTGTGTGTGTGTGTGTGCAAGTGTGTGTGGACGGGTAAAAATGATAGGCCTGTACGCGTTTGTGTGGTTGGACTATTTTTAACAAAACACGATAATTACTTGTTGAAACAAGCGTTTCTAAAATCAATAATATCATAAATATCACTAACCTCATGTCGTATTGGAAGGGAATATATTTATAAATAAAATTTTACCACTGTCATAATCTGCTGTTTTTGTTGTTGGCATGTAATAACCTGGTAATAGTAGCATAATAAAACTAATAACCAATGACGATAAAAAATGAGCTTGTCACTTCCTTGTAACTCTGACGTTTAAAAAAACAACCAAGCAAAACAGGATTCAAGCAGGAGATCCGGTGTGAAATTGTGAAAACAAATAACACGCAGTTATTACTAATTCCACGTATCGATGAATTTGGTGACGCCACGAATAAGATAAACACGGCGGCGTCTAAAGTCTCCTTCCCGGGCTCGGCGTTTGAAAGACGCGTCCCCTTTTGAACCCGAGTAGAAGAATATTTAAAGAAAAATGATAATAAATGAAACAGGAGCGGATGACCTGCCCCCGCACCCTCCCGCACCCTCCCGCAACCCCTATGGTAAACATTATCTTTGACACATTAGTGGCCCGGGAGTGGCGGCAGCGTGGGGTGGTGCAGGTGGAGGTGGGGTGAGGGTACATAAGGAGTGACTAAAATAAAGATAATAATCAAAGATATATATATTCAAAAAAAAAACTACAACTATGTCGCCTCGAAATCCCGCTCCAGTCCCGCGGTGTTTCGGGCAAAACGCGTTCATTTTGGCTGTTTGGCTGATTTGCGTGGAAGTGGAGGGGGCCGATATAAAAATGCAGGCGATGTGGCGTGTTTTCCCTCCACGCAACACACACACACACACACACACACACACACACACACACACACACACACACACACACACACACATACACACAACCGCGGAAACCATGCGTGCGCTTCAGCCCCGCAACAACAACTTCCCTTGCTGGCTGCAGGGTCACACACACACACACACACACACACACACACACACACACACACACATACATAACTGAGATGGATGGTGCCGCGGGGGTTAGAGGGTCCGGGTGGGGGTCACGCACCGTGGAACCGAAAGAGACAGAAGGCGAGGGTGGGCGCAAAAAAGACCCGGCGTGGAATCTTTTCCCGCTTGCGTGGGAAAGCGCCACTTTTTGTGAGACTGCACGTAAAGACGCCGGAAGTGCGACTTAAAAAATAATGCATGGCTGCTGTGACGCGTGGGTTAAGCGCGTGGAACTGAACGCGTCACCCACGAAGTTTCACCCCGATATGTGATTATCGAGTGAAAAAGCTGCAGGTGACAGATCAAACCGTTTGTTTTAGAAATGAAGATAAAATTCATGATTTATCTAAATGTTTAATAATTTTAATTCATCATTACGATTTAATTTGATTTTATCTCATTTAATTTAATTTGAGTATATTTTATTTTGGCTCGGCTGTAAATGTAAGACACATGAGAAATAAAACTTTCGAATAAGACATTGTTCATTTCCCCCTTTGCCTGATGATGATGATGCTGATGATGAATGCATGTGCGTGTGTGTGTGTGTGTGTGTGTGTGTGTGTGTGTGTGTACAGGGAGCAAAAACTGGATAATTTTTCTATATATTTTTTTTAATTTCCAGTAAAATCGTGATTATTTATTTAAATTAGATCCGGATCATTTTAGCTTTACAGGTCGATAATTGAAAGATAATCAATCGATGAATCGATCAGTTAATCAATCAAACGTGTTAGTTCGTGCATCTTCCCTCGATCGGGATTGATCATTTCCGTGGTAAATCCGTGGGATGGTGGGGACGTCAATTTCCACGCACTCACCCGATTCCACTCACCTTCTCCGTGACCCCACGGTTGTGTGTGTGTGTGTGTGTGTGTGTGTGTGTGTGTGTGTGTGTGTGTGTGTGTGTGTGTGTCCGGCGTGGCTTTTCCACGGCGCAAGGCGAGCAGAGAGAGGACCTGGAGGAGGAGGGTGGAGGAAGACGAGGAGGAGAGGAAGGAGGGTGGGGTGGGTGAGGGGGGGGGTCCGTGGATTTGTCATGGCAGAATTTTTCCACCAATAGCAGCGCGGAGCCGCGTCGTTCAGCCAATCAGAGCGCAGGACGCGCTGGAAGTCCAGCCTCCCGGGGTTTCCGACAGATTGAAATGTAGGCTTGTCTCCACGGCCGTCAGGAAACACACCGAGAATTCCGCTCGTCTCGTTCCTGATCACGCAAGAACTCTTTTTTTCTTCCTCCGTGGAAGGTGTGTGTGTGGGTGCGTGGGTGGGTGGGAGGGGGGGGGAGGGTTGCAATCGGACGGCGGACACGCTGGACGCGGAGAAGGACCCACGCAGGAGGCGCGACGCGGACACCGTGTTCTTCATCTGCGGCTTTAACACGATGGGTGAGTGGATTCGCTTCTACTTTTCCCCCGATTCTTCCACATCCACTCGTTGCGTGGGGATGCGGAAAGCTCCACCGCCCTCCCACCCCACGCATGTTGTTTTTTTGGACGGTAACCGGTTGGAAAGAAAAACACGGACGGATTATTCCCCCCATCAGCTGGGCTCGGATTTTTTTTCTCCCACCCTTTTTCCTTTCTTTCCCCCTTTTTTCCCTCTCCCCCCTCCCGCTTGATGATTATCCGTGGGAGGTTTCAGGCTGTGTGGACGACAGCAAACACTTTTCTCGGCCACACACACACACATATTCGAGGAAAGACTTGCAACAATGAAATCAAAAGTCAATCCGTGCGTAAAGTCGCGACTTTAACGGATCAGACGTCCGGATCGGAGCCGTGGGTTTTTAACCCACGGGAGAAAAAACTCATTAACACACACACACACCAAAGAAAAATAAATAAAAATATTATAATTTACAGTGTGGGAGTTAAATCTCTGGTTGGGATCCGTTTCGTTTTTTTTTTCACCCCCTAATTTCCTGTTCCTGCCACTGTCTGTGTGTGTGTGTTTGTGTGTGTGTGCGTGTGCGTACTCGACACCAGAGCCAGCCTTCGGGGAGGTGAACCAACTCGGCGGCGTGTTCGTGAACGGCAGGCCGCTCCCCAACGCCATCCGGCTGCGCATCGTGGAACTGGCCCAGCTCGGCATCCGTCCGTGCGACATCAGCCGCCAGCTGCGCGTCTCCCACGGCTGCGTGTCCAAAATCCTGGCGCGCTACAACGAGACCGGCTCCATCCTGCCGGGCGCCATCGGCGGCAGCAAGCCGCGCGTCACCACGCCCACCGTGGTCAAGCACATACGGACGTACAAGCAGAGAGACCCGGGGATTTTTGCGTGGGAGATCCGGGACCGGCTGCTCGCCGACGGCGTGTGCGACAAGTTCAACCTGCCGTCCGTGAGCTCCATCAGCCGCATCCTGCGCAACAAGATCGGCAACCTGGCGCAACAGGGCCAGTACGAGGCCGCCAAGCAACCGCACGCACACGCACATCCGCCACCGCAGGCCACGCTGCCCTACAACCACCTGTACTCCTACCCGACGTCCAAAGTGCCTACGCCCCCCGGCGTGCCCGCCCTCCCCGGACACATGGCCATGCACAGGATATGGCCCTCGTCGCACTCCGTCACGGACATCCTGGGGATCCGCTCCATCACGGAGCAGCAGAGTAAGCGAGCGACACGATGAGCGTGCGTGTGTGTGTATGTTTGCATTCTCACTGACGCCACTTGCTTTTAATTGGCATCTGATAAAGTAACTGTTGGTGCGTCATGTACGTGCAGGCCTCTCTGGTGTGTGTGTGTGCGTATTCTCAGTTACTCCGCTTTTTTTTAATTGGCCTCCTAAATGTAAGTATTGGAGCGTCATGTACGCGCAGAACTCTGTGTGTGTGTGTGTGTGCGCGCGCTTTCTCAGTTATTCCTATTTTTTAAATTGGCCTCCGAAAAGTAACTATTGGTGCGTTATGTACGTGCAGGCCTCTATGATGTGTGTGTGTGCGTGTGTGTGCATTCTTAGTTACTCCACTTCTTTTAACTGGCCTCCGAAAAGTAAGTATTGGAGCGTCATGTAAGCGCAGAACTCTGAGTGTGTGTGTGTGTGTGTGTTTTGCATTCTCAGTGACTCCACTTGTTTTTATTGGCCCCCGAAAAGTAACTATTGGAGCGTCATGTACGCGCAGGCCTCTACGAAGTGTGTGTGTGTGTGTGTGTGTGTGTGTGTGTGGGGGGGGGGGGGGTTAAACGGCGTTTGACCTGCCTGCTGATATTGATTTGAAAAAGGGAAAATGAAACAGATGGTTCTTCCTGCTCCAGTAACGAACACGCCGATGTGGAAGATCGTTGGATGGGATTCGGCGTCAGTTAGAGCCCGAGATTTATTCCCCCAAAAAGAAGGAATAATTCCAAAAACCAAGAGAACACACGCTCTCACTCCCCCCCTGCGTGTTTACGATATATGTGTGTGTGAGTGTGTGTGTGTGTCACCTCCGGTAGGCCCGCCTGACTCCGGTCTGTTTTGGAAACACGCTGAAACAAGATCCGGCGT
Source organism: Fistularia commersonii (assembly GCF_037954325.1). NCBI lineage: Eukaryota > Metazoa > Chordata > Actinopteri > Syngnathiformes > Fistulariidae > Fistularia > Fistularia commersonii. The sequence continues at coordinate 26,251,288 of NC_141284.1, read as the reverse complement.
AAATCAGTGTTACCGGCTGAAACGGGATTTATTTCTGTGTGTGTTTGTGTGTGTGTGTGTTTCTCGCTCTCTGTGCACGAACACGTCCCCGCTCCCTCCGCACTACAAGTTTTAACTCCGATGCGGGAAAAAAGAGAAATAAATTGAACCCAAGAGTCCAATCTGTGGGAAGGAAAAACAACAACAACAACAACCAAACAAATAAACAAACGATGTGTTACGTTCAAAATGACGTCACTAGGTCGTTTCACGCGGACGTGCACGTTGGAGGCTTTTCGTTTCCGACTCTTTTTGAGAGACGAAACTTTAAAACTGAAATGAATCGTATTTTATTCTTTCAAGAAAGGAATAGATTTAACTGTTAAAAAGACCACCATTTAAAACGTGCGGCTGACGTCATGCCAGGCCCTCTGACGTCCAACGTGAACAACATTTTTCTTTTATTCACTTTTCTAAATTAGGTTAAAAGGCTCCACCTGAAGTTCATCGGCTACAAATACAAACGTTGTGTATTATAAACTCGATCAGGGAATCCGTGCATATGAACGGGGCCTAAAGTGTGTGTGTGTTTCTGTGTATACTTGTGTTTGTGTGTGACCCTCCTGAGCCTCTAACATGACGCGTTTCCAATCTAACCACCGTATAATCTCGGATTAAGGTTATCAAGAGGCACATAAATCTATTTAATATATACATTTATTTATAATAGTAATATTAATTATCATTATTTCAACGCATCAGCTTCCGTAGATATATTGTGTCCGGATGGACGCGGAAAGCAATCACACCTCCACCCGTCTCTGACCTCCACCCCTTTCTCTCTTTCTCTTTCTTTCTTCTGCCCCCCCAGTTAGTGACAGTCCATCCTTTCCCAGCGCCAAACTCGAGGAGTGGAGCGCTATAAACAGGACTAATTTCCCAGCAGCCAGCGCTCCGCTCATCAGTGGCGTGGAAAAACCGCATTTAGAACCCGAGGCAAAATACACGCAGGTAAAAAAAATAAATCAATAAATCAATAATTATAATAATAACCCGGTGATATGGGGAGGGGGGGCGAAATAAAACCCGACACGATGTCATCCACGACCCGTCTCTTATTCCTAGAGGAATGGGAAGACCCGCATGTTCGGCCCCGCCGGGTCGCAGGTGCGATTTCCGGCGTTCGTCGCTCCACTTCCGGTTGGCGACGCCGCGTTGCGAGTCCCTACTTGAAAAGGTCAAATTACCTGGATTTATTTTGCAAAAAAAAAAACAAAAGTCAATGAATGAATAGCTAACAAACCTTTCTCACTTTCTGTTCTGGTTGTTTAGATAAAAAAAACAAAAGGTTTTTTTTTCTAAATTCACAATTTGCCTTGTGTTATTTTCATACTCACCTTTTTTATATTTACGGAAAAGAAATCAAACAGACAAAAATATAAATCTTATTTTGTTGCATTTTTTTTATCACTCTCGGCCCAAAACAAGTAATCATAGGGTCATATATTTATTTGTCTCTATAGATTCACATTTGAACGGCTGAATTCAAGTGTGTGCACGCAACTTTGTGTACGTGTGTGTGCACACGCGTTCTGTTCGACGCACAGCTAATCTGAATGTTTTTTTGTCCCGTGTCGGACTAGAATTGCTAATCCGATCATTCAAATAATTTCTTGGGGGCCGTTTTATATAGAGTGAAATTCTGACGTGACATTAAACTGACAAGTTCTAGTACTAAATTAAAGTTATAAGTGAAATAACAAAAAAAAAAACTCGGATAGTCGGTTACCTTCACTTTATCTTTTTCAACTTTTGGCCGAATTTCGTGTTTATCGAAAGAAACCAATGGAAATTCGTGATAATCTCACACGCACACACACACACACGCACACTGAGCGTGCGTGTATCCCTCTTTGACATCGTGAGATTTTCGATTTAACGCCGCGTCACGCTCCCGCGCGTGTTTTACGCGGACGGATTTCACGCTCGTTACGAAGAAGGGAAAAAAACCCCACTAGGACACACACACACACACACACACACACACACACACACACACACACACACACACACACACACACGGGCGGGGAATTTAACGCAGAACCGAAACAGCTCATCAATCAGACAGCGAATTTGCGGGATGAAAAAAAAGGATGTAGAGAGTAAGAGGAGAGAGAGAAGCAGAATGATTTTTTTTTAAAAGTGCACAAGAAAAAAAAAACGTAAACTAAAACGCGAGTGATTTGTGTCACAAAAAGTTTGACCGGAAGTTGCGGAATGTAAACTTCCGGTCGCCGAAGGTCATTATCCCATTACGTCACCGCAACAACACCTGCGGCCATTTTTTTTTCTCTCTTCCCGAATTCGTGATAATGTCACAACGCATTAAAAAGGCGAAAAAAGCGCCCAGGAGACTCTCGACTCTATTTCTTTTCTTTCTTCGTGGAGAAAACCCTTCGCGGGTTCGAGGTGAACGTCTCACCGACGACATATTTATTCATTTATTACTGTGCATTAACGCCATTATTATGAAGAACGGGGTGTTTGACGGATACAGCGTTTTCCAGTCGCCAGAATTGGATTTGCATCTTTAATTGCGTTAAATTGACCGTCAATAAGTAGAAATTTAAGATACTTAAACCATTCATTTTCTAACAATTAAATAATAGATATTTTCCCCCCTTATTTTTTCAAGGGGTTCGATTTTTTTATTTTTCATTTTTTAGTCAATTTAATTTTTTTTTCCCCCCATACAAACATGTGGATCAGCTGGACTTAAGATGGACAATGTTAGTGTTCCCTTTGATGTAAGTTGTTGTAATAGAGAAAGAGAAGGGAACAAAACACAACAAAAAGAGGTTGAATAAGAAGCAGCTGAGCAACGTTTATAAAAGTACCTTGTAAATGGAACTTGAATTTTTTTTTTTATATATTTTGCCAGCTGGGTTAAAATATTCCTACAAATGTGCGCTGTCTTAATAGCGAGCGACGACAGACGGGTGGTGTCGGCGGGTGGAGGCCAAGGGAAAAATACGACGCAGATTGAATAGAAGTCAATAAGGAGACGAGCGCTTTTCGAAAAGCTGCGGCCCCACAGGTGTGCGCTCACCTGAAGCCACAGCGTTTTCTTTTGAAAGGTGTTTCCTGGCACCACGGAATAAGCTGTGTATCTATCTATTTGTTAAGTTTGTAAGCAACGTGTGTGTGTGTGTGCTTTCATTAGCCATTGTTTTATTTGCTGACAATACTTGACATACATGTAATAACTGTAAAAGCGTGTCGTACTGCACACACACAACCGCACACACACACACACACACACACACATCCATTTTCCCCTCCCATCACTTGTCCTCATTTCAGTGCCAATTTTTAATTTTAAATCTTCACTTGCGGTCCAAAAAAAAGACACAATGATGGGAATCCGCCAGTACTTGACATTAAATAGTTCAGGGGAAGGCGTGTGTGTGTTTGTGTGTGTGTGTGTGTGTTTTCATTTGCCTGTGGTCTGTGTACATACAATGTTTGACTTACATGGAAATGTGTGTGTTGCAATTTATCTGCACATACACACATCACTTTCCCCTCCTGCTCCTTATCTTCACTTCAGTGCCAATTTTTAATTTAAATATAATATAAACTTTGCACTTCAAAATAAGACAACTATTTTGCCAGTGATGGGAATCCGCCTATAGTAGATGTGAAATAGTGCAGGGGAACAGTGTGTGTGTGTGTGTGTGTGTGCGTGTGTGTGTGTGTATTTTCATGAGGCCACGTTCTATGTTAATACAATGTTGGACTTACATGCAAAAAATGTGTAAGATTGTGTTGCAATTAATCTGCACACACACACACACACACACACACCACACTAAAATCCATGTTCCCTTCCTGTCCTGTATTGTCACTTTATTGCCAATTTTTTATTTTAAATCTTAACTTGCAATCCAAAAAAAAAAAAAAAAAAAAAAAAAAGACGATTATTTTGCCAGCGATGGGAATGCGCCACTACAGGGGGACGGTATGTGTGTGTGTGTGTCAGTAGTCCGGGACCACCCAGAGACGCACACCGAGGGACACACACCCGGCGTGCTCGCTGAAATGCTTCGGCGGATTCCTCAAGTTAAAGTCCTGACGTCGTGCCAGAGAAGCAAAGCTCCATTCATGCTTTTTCCCGCGAAGCCTCGTCCTCTATCATATTTCCCCCCTTCCTGCCCTTTCACTCTCAATCTCTCATGACATCTGTTTCGTGGCGCCCCCCCATCCCTCCCCCTCCCTCCTCCTCCCTCCCCCTCGCCCCCCCCCCCCCCTCCCGTCGCAGTCAGAGGGAGCGAAGTCCGGCCCTGGCGGGAGAGACGCCCCGCGTCCAAGCCGCCGATCCCGCATCTGGTTTTTATAGGTGTTTAATGTGTTCCAGGGGCATGAGAGCGCATAATTGATCCTTCATACTTTCATCAAAATTGGTTAAAAAAAAATTGAAAAAGAAAAAAAAAAATGTCTATTTTATGTGGCGGCGGTGGAAATCCAAGTTGGGAGATGAAGTCAGAGAGGGCTGTGTTGGGATCCAGCAGATCCCACCGCTTCTTCCTCCCAGAGAGAGAGAGAGAGAGAGAAAGAGAGACTCTGCGTTGGTTTTCCTCGCTGCTGCTGCTTCTTCTTCGCGTTTCATCGCAGCCACTTTTACTCTTTTAACGTCGCCGTTTGACCTTTGGGGTCACGGAAAATTTAGCGTTGAGTTCAAAGAGCGACTGGATAACAGAGAAGAGCGGCGCCTCGAAACATTTGCCCACAAAAACAAAACCTTTGTGACTTTTCTTCATTCGCCCCGACCGAGTCTGTGTATATTGATTTATTTATTGATCAAGTGATCGCCCGATTATCAAATCGGCCACCATCATTGATTAACGGCTTTTAGCCTCACCTCAATGACTGAGCGTCGGAGTACGGCCACAGGGGTTACTGCTGACGCCTTGCTAATATTTAAGAAATCTGTATTTTTTTAAGTAGACAGGGATATCGTGATCATTAAAGCTAGCATTAAAGCATTAAAGCTAGGGAATGCCAGTTTAATTGTCTTCTCCATATCTTTATGATGAGTTTCTTTGGGGGCAAATAAGTGGATATTTGGATAGAGAGATAGACGTCTGAGCTAAAACCAATTTAAAACAATACATAAATTCCAATGATATATAATTCCTCAACGTTGACATAGAGCGTTTCTGGCTCCTGACTTTCTCCCCCTCCGTCTGTCTCCCCAGACGCCGAGTGGCTTGCCCACAGTGAACAGCTATGTCACAGCGCCCAGCATCCCCCCCTACCCGCCTCCCACCCAAGTGTCACCCTACATGGGGTACAGCGCCACCACGTCGGCCTATGTGACCGGACCCACGTGGCAGCCGGCCAGTGGCAGTGCTCGATCTCCCCGCAGCTGTGACCTCGCCGGCCCGCTGGCCTTCAAGGGCGTGAGCGCCGGCCGCGACGCCGTCCACCCGGTCATGGCCTCGGCGCTGTGAGGCCGGCCCCGGAGACTGACGGCAGGAGGAAGAGGAGGAGGCGCCCAGTCTGTCCCCCGTCCCGCTGCCTCTTTTCTATGAAGGACCTGCCCTCCCCCACCCCTTCTCCACCTTCACCCATCCCACCCCCACCTCCTCCTCGGCCGCCTCAGAATTAAACGTCTGAGACCTGCTGTCGGGGGCAGGTGTGCAGGGACGCCACCTCTTCACGCGTCAACGCGAAGCATCGGCGCGGGTTTTTCCCTGCAGCGCAGATGGGGGCGGCAAGGGGAGGGGGGGGGGCGATGTATAACTTCACCAATAAGCAATGACAGAAGAGGGGAACAACTTTGCATTATTGTTTCAGGGTGCTTATTTACTGCTCTCTTTTTTTAAATTTTTTTTTTTATTTTTAAAATAATGTTTGTATGCTTTTTTTTTTTGTCGTTTGTGTTTTGTAAAGGTCTCGAGCATTGTTTCCCCACTTCTCTAAAAAAAAAAAAAGAAAAAAAATGTAGCCCACGAAAGAGCTCTGCCGAGAAGTTCGTGTTTATTTATTAGATTGAGGTACGTTGAATGAAGTGCAATTAGCCTTTAAGACAGCATGGAAAGGGTGGGGATGGGGGTGGGGTGGGTAGGGGTGCGCGCGCGGGGTCGGGGGGTCTCCACGCACGGTCAGAAAAAAAAAAAAATTGGCTTTGGTTCTTTGTCAGAGTTATAGCATTACCAATTGACAAATGTTGCACAATGAAATTGAATGTATCTTATTAAATTGTTTGGCTGTTATTGGTTCTTCATGCCACTTATTTTCTTAATTTTCAAAGACCAGAAGACACACCGGTGCTTGCAACAGGAGATTCTGGAAAAAAAAAAAAATCAGATTAAATTAACTGAGTAAATGACGGTTTCGATAGGAAAGTAATCTAAATATAAGCTGCATCTTTTCCAAGTGCCTGTATGATATTTGTCTAATCCCCCTTTTCCCTCTCTGACCTAGTAAATACAGGTCTGGGCCTCTGACAGCCTGAATATCCTTCTTCTCTTCTTCCTCCTCCTGTCTGTTTTATGTCTCAAGAAAGAATTCAGTATTTCAGTGGTGCGGTGCAACTAGATGTTTTTTTTTTTTTTTTAATATTCCAAAAGTAGAGACTCGTATAAACCCCCCCCCAAGCGTCCCGGAGAGGTCTGAGGACGCCAGCCCAAACACATCCAGGATTTTACTAAAACGCCCGTCTTAAAAAAACCAAAACAAAACAGACAATTTGTGGCGAAAACATATCTGGTGATAGTCATTTTATTAATATTGATTAGAACTCTGGAAATGATCTGGTGTCGACTGGGGCTCGGAAATATGATGTAGAAAAAAGAAAAAAATTCAGAAGCTTTTTCTCTGACGATACATATCGCACAATCTGCACTGGTATGAAAAAGACGTGCTGTGCCACACACACACACACACACACACACACACACACACACACACACACACACACTCACTCACACACACACACACACACGTCACAAATTGGTGTTTTTCTTTTCCAGTAGTTTAACTCCACTTTCAATTTAAATGCTTGTGAAAGGCCTCTGGACGCAGCTGTGTTTGGAAAACCTTCGCAAACATTTACATTTTGACCCCATTTGACTTTTAAATGTATCATTTCCATGATGGGAAATTTCTAAAGACGAAAAAAAAAAAATGGATCCAAAGAGCCCTGTCATTTTCTGGCACCACTGACTTTTTGGGTGATTCATTTTTATGCGGCTTATTTAAAAAAGAAAAAAAAATTAAAGAAATTGGGCCGTTTCAGAGGGATTAGTTCGGAGAGAGTGATTTTTTTGTGTCAACATTTTATGCTCTGTAAATAATACACCATCTCCCCGGCTCAGATTCGTCTTAAGAGCCCTTTAACAAAGCGCATTGACTTGAAGGTCAGCAAATATCTGACCTCCTTTCGAACCCTCAGCCAGCAACCACCCGCCCCCCCCACTTGGGCCGAACGGGGCCTCGGCTCCGGGGCGTCCGCCGGACAAATGATATGTTTGCTAAAATACACCCGGGACGTCGAGCGCGTCGACGGGAGCGAGTGTAAATAAGCGTTCGGCCTCGGACTGAGACCGCACGACACGCTCACCTGCTCCGTCACGTGTTTCTACCTGCAGACGCGGCGCCGGAGGTCGGAAGGGTGTTCAGCGCCGGCCTCGCCGTCTCCATCCCTCCTGTGTTGCAGCATAAACAGTCCCTACGTGCGACCGTGTCAACAGTCGGCAGCGCGCGGGGGCTGATTTGACTTGGAAAGAGCTCTTTCCCGCATACGGCGGTCACGGACCGTTGCATGGGGATGGTAGTTTTGCTTCGACCGTATGTGAACCACATCACACGGACGTGACGATCGTACGCCCGCCGGGCCCCTCGCCGCCACCCCTCCTACTCCCATCCCCCAACCCGGCGGGCACCCGTCATCCATCACGTACCGTAAACGGTAGTTAGGAGCGGCCCCTCTGCCGTGAATGGACGCGGAGAAGAAGTCGTTACACGATTTGTTTTTGTTCGGTTTTGTTTTGTAACCTCAGCCGTGCCCAAAAAAAAAAAAAAAAAAAAAAAAAAAAAAAGGCCCCGGACTACTTTTCCTTCCCCGACGCGGGTCGAGCGCAGTTTCGCTGTGACTCACGCAGCCAATTTAAAATGTGGTCTGTTTTTTTTTTTTTTTTAATTGACACCAGTATTTAAAACAACAAAAAAAAAACAACACAAAAACAGAAACCGTGCCTTTTCCAAGTCTTACTCTCTCTGTTGTAGACTGTCAGTCAGCTTTATGGAGGCAGGGTTTGAAAGCGTAGTTTTTGAAATAAGGGCAGACACATGTTTATAATTAATTATGTTGAGTCTGACTTCAGTGTCATATGGTTATCTTTACTTCTCCACATGCAATCAGAAACAAGACGGCCATTACCAGAGGAACACGGCATGGGGAATAAAACACGCTCGCCGCGCGGCCTCACGCGTGTTCCTGCACACCGGACACATTTAAAAAAAAAAAAGCTGACAACAGCCAGAGTGTTTTCTTATGGCGACGTGGAGCCGACAGGTGAAAAAAACCCACTTAAGAAATAAAATATGAACCGGTTTGAAAAAAAAAAAGAAATTAAAAAAACAACCAAAAGGTCGCGCTCCATGCCTCTGGCGTGTGTACACGTACTTCAGCCCCCATTCAATCGCGGGTAAATCCCGCTTTGAATATTCATATTTTTTTTTCACGTCTCCCCTCGCCTGAAAGGCGGCGCTCCTCGGAATCATCGCGTACGTGTGACGGCCCGCCGAGGGGATTCGGAAAAAGACACTTGATTTACGATCAGCCGGGAATTCAGGTGAAGGGTGGCTCCTTCGCTCGGATACCGGCTATACGCCGCCGTGCATGTTACAAGCTGCCGGCAAACATTCGGCGCTCCATTACAGAAAGGACGATTTAAGCGCTTACGATTCCGTCACGGGCCTCGGTGTGTGAGTCTATCAGCGAGCGCCTCGGGGTGAAAAAACAGAAGCCGGGGGGAAACTCCCACACCGCTGACGGCTGTCAAGTGCCAACGTGGCTACGAATAAGACACGACCAGATGAGTCTCTCCCGAGAGCGGCCACCGGCCCTCGGGCTGTGAAACAGGTGTGTGAGTGTGTGTGTTTGCATGTGTGCGAAGCTGCATATTTGTCTAACTGGCAGAGAGGGAGAGAGAAAATGTGTGTGGTAAGCCCCCCCCCCCCCCCCCCCTCTCGTTCCTTCAGCCCATCCATTCTTTCAGCCACATTTGAATTTCTGGAGCGTTGTTGTTTCAGCTCGTGCTAAGCTACGCTCAGGTGCCGCCTTCCCGCCGCCGTGCAAGAGTTGACTTAATGAGGAGACACCCTCCCATAACGTAAAAAAAAAAAATGTTTTTAACATTACGGCTTAGATGGAAATCGTAGTTTATTTCCCATGATATTCCCCATTGCTGCTATTTTTTTTTTTCCCCACCCTAGAACACTAACGTTAAAATAAGTAACACCATCACTAACGTTGGGTATATTTTACCCAATATCCTGGATAAAATACAGTTTTCATCAATTTATAAATGGGCCGATGGGAGGGGGGAAACAAACATACAATTAACAACATCAGTGAGCAGCGTGAAGCGACCCAAGGACCCATAAAAGTCAGACAATGGCAACACAATTAAAATCACATGACAAGAATTGTGTGGGTGAAAATCACCCGACGTTAGTGTTCTAGGGTTTAATCAGATGACCTCAAAATATCGCCATTGTCCAGAGAAGAGGTCACAATAAGGCCCTCAGATGTGGCTCAAGCCGGTGACTAACTTTAAATTTTGGGTGAATAAAAATATCAGAAAGTGATTCAAATAGAAAAATAAGGGGAGCCGAGTATGTCTTTGTTTTGCGAGCGTCGGACGATGTCATTTTGACTTTCCGTTGAAACCCCGCCGATCCGATCCGCGATCGATCGGCGGACGGCTGCATCTCGGTTTATCACGTCGGGAAATGAATGGAGATGCCCGATAATTTGTTATCCTTTTCATTTATTGCCAAAACATGCAAGTCAGATGACTGTTTGTTTAAAACATAGATGTGAAACGACTCACTTGACAACCTCAAAAGACAGGTACAGTTCAGGGGAGGCACCAAAAAGTACTAGCTACCAAAAATATTTGGGAAAAACAAAAATAAAAACAGCCTAATAGGCCTTGAGTATGACTGTCTGTGTGTGTTTGTGTGTGTCTGTGTGTGTGTGTGTGTGTGTGTGTGTGTTGGGGGGGGTGCACACCCTTCAATATCAGGCACTTTTTGGGTTTATTTGAAATGTAAGGCAGCAACGTGGTTCTCCATCACAGTATATATTTGTGTGCATGTATGCGTGACTAAGACATGTACGTACAGATACTATGTACATATAAATACACACAGTACATATGTGTGTGTGTGCGTGTGTGTGTAGACTCCACCCTGCAGCGGTTATGTCCTGGATTGGACTTCAAACACCGCACGGTTTAACAGGGATGTATAATCTGGTCAGATCAGTCTGAGCGTGGCTCTTCGCGGCCCAGTGTGCGCTCATCATGGGATGGCAAGCGACGTGCGGCTCCACGCATCGTGAGCTTCGCATGGTTCCTGCGACTGTAGTGTAAACAAGAGCTTGCGATTTTCTCAGCTGCATCGAGCGATGAGCTCGCTATTACGAGGCATCAACCCGTTATTTGGTTTAAAACCCTGCAGCTGCACGGCGATGGTTAAAAAAAAAAAAAAAAAAAAAAAGGTCGTAGCGGTGACTTAGTGTTTTAAAGAGCAGAGTTGTGTAAAATAATCCTAAAAATGAAAGGTAACAATTCATATATTTGGGCTGGTTTCGCTCCAGAGTACTTTACTGGAGGACAGGGCATCTTCACGTGGATGCGCAGGCACCGAGGTGTGTTTCCATTCCCCCAGGCCTCGCTGTTCACCAGTTCTTCTGCAGCCATTTGGACACGTACTCGTAGACCAGCAGCATCACCGCTCCACCTGCAGACGCACACGGGAGAGGAAACCATTTTAAATTCCCCCGCTTTCCAGGGACACACACACACACACACACACACCGTGTGATAGCGGGAAAAAAATGCTGACACGCGGGCTTCGGTTCAGATCGAGGTTGTCGGGAATGCGCGGTGGCGATGAGGGTTGACACATCTGGTCGGACTACACAAACAGCACATCCTGAGCTATCGCCGAAATCCCTGCAGTGATGTTGTCAGATTGCTGATAACACGAGATGGAATTGTAAAAACATGTGGCGAAGCCTGTACTACCCGCGTTTGGGAAGCGCTGGCGGATTTCTTCCGTTTGTTTAATGTTAATCAGCAGTTCTCATTTGCACAAACAAGATACATGATTGAAGATACGTGATTGAGGCACGGCGGCGCGGCGATCGTCCTTGAAACCGAACATTCCCGGTTCGATTCCCGGCTCCTCCTGGTGTGAGTTAGAGGACACTCGACCTCTAACTTCTACCCCGGCTGCCAACCGCTCATGGTTCAGCCACGTTGGGTTAAATGCAGAGAAGAATTTCCCACAAGGGATTAATAAAGTATAATAAAAAAAAGGGACGACTCGAGCGCGCCGATAAAAACACATGTTTGGTGTTACCTGGTCCGAGCCTCATGATCTTGGGCACCAATCCCTTGTAGAGCGCCAAGTACCTGCGGAGCAGACAGCCGACGTTAGCGTTCACATCCCATCCCATAATCGCAAAAGGAAAAATAGGCTTTACACGGATAAGGTGGATGAATACGCTGCGATTTAAACGGCCGACACACAACTAGTCGTAAACTAGTGAACAACCAGATTCAAACGACGACATGATGAATAGCTTAACGGTTTCCCAATGCACTTAATTTAATGCTAATGCTATTAAAGACAAACAGAACCTATGTCACTTACCGACGTTAACGCACATAAAAACACTGAGCAGAAATAGATTAAAAAAAAAAAAACCTTAAGCTTGGGAGTCATAACAAAGGGCAAAAAGTTTCCAAAAACAACACAAATGAATGAAAGCGAATGGATCACACACTCCAATATGGCGTAAAACCAGGGAATGTAAACAAAGCGGATCATCCACTCCGCTAGCCCATTTAGTTCCTGAGCGAAATTTGTTTTGCCAAAAAATGCCGCACGTAGGAACGACGGAACAAGACTTGCTTCGTAAACTTACGGGAGACGGCGACGTAACCGAGAAACGCCGTAGGTCGAGGACGTCGTAAACCGAGGATTGTCTGTATTTGGGTTTTAAGACGGGCTTTTAAGAACGAGGTCGACTGAGGGGTCAAACGAGACGGTGGTGACGTTCAAGGACATCCCTTTGGAGGTTCTTTGGAGAACTGAGGTTCTCTCCCAAAAAATTGAGTGACTCAACAATTTGCCTCACAGCCAAAAAGGGGATGTGTGGGGGTTAATGATTAGAAAACACGCAAAACATAAGTTATTACTATTATTGGATTATTGCCTTCATGTTACAGGACATTCCTGTAATGAGAAGTTTCAGCGGGACCTGTTTTGCAGGGGGGTTGAGGGGCGGCGGTGGCAGGAAATCGCCGTCTCAGTCATTAAGAAGCCCGACAAAAGCGGGGCCCGAAATATCCCGCTTCCATCACCGGAGCCTGTTTCGCCGTTTCCGGGGGGGGGGTTATAACATTTGACATTCGCGGCATCTCGGCAGAATAAACAAAGCCATAACCGTAAATAGCGTCTCGGTCGGAGAACATTTTCACTCATTATTCTCTCCTGTGTGTGTGTGTGTGTGTGTGTGTGTGTGTGTGTGTGTCAGCCTGACTGTCTCGCACCCTGTCAGGTACACAGTTTGGGTCCAGTAGCGGCGAGTACCTGCACCCCCTTAATGCATTCAAGGTGATGAGCGGCTGGCTGCCTCCGCCTCGTGCTCCCTGCCCCGGCTCCCCGCTCGCCGCCCCCCCGCTCCCCGCCACTGACGGCGTTAATAAGGCTCGACCCACTTCCTCCCCGGCCCTCTGTCTGATTAGATTGACCCGAGGAGCGCAGCGCGGCTCGTTAGGGTCTGCTTAACAACGTCTCCCATAGGGACCACTAATTAGCAGGGACTGTGTTGTGTTAGAGCAGAGGACTGGATGCGGCGGCGGTGCGGGGGCTGACCGGAGTGTGTGTGTGTGTGTGTGTGTGTGTGTGTGTGTTGTGGGGGCAACCCCCCGGCGACCACAGCTTTTTTTTTTTTTTTTTTTTCCAGTACAGCTCCTGCAGCCGCCCCCGAGGCTCCCCGGCATCTGCGAACTACAAACGTCTCGAAGGTCGTCGGTGGAAAAGCATCGCTAACAGAACACGCGTCTTCTTCTTCTTCTTCTTCTTCTTCTTCTTTACCCGTCACTCTCGGCGCCTCTGAAAACATGCTAACGTTTACCGCCACGGTGACGGACCGCAGGCATTTGCGATCGCACATGTGCGGGTCTAACGTCACCGTTTTGTTTTTCAGCCCATCCCGACTTTGCACGGAGCCCCTCGCGTACTTCCCCTGTAGTCTGACACCGTCCGGCGTTGCACAACGCGACCCCGCTAACTCGTAGATGCAGCTGGTAGATTTGTCTTTCCTGACAGCCGCCTTGGCAGATAACCCACAATCAGTCGCTAACAAAACAAACTAAAAGCCTCATTAGCTCTTGGAAGCGAACGCCCCGTGAGGTCAATGACATTGGAAAAGAAATCAGAAAGATCTCCGTCTTACCCTTCGTATCAAGGCCCCTCCCAACCCCCCGCCCCCACCCCCCCTTTCGTACCCCTCCTCCCGGTACACCAGCGCCATGGTCTGGAAGCAGGTGCGGTACTTGATCTCCCCCGGCGTCGGCTGGGGGCCCTGGATGCGACTCTTGGCCACGTCGAAGGGGATGTTCACGCAGGAGGAGATGGTGCCCGACACCAGGCCGATGGCGAACTTCCTCAGGAACTCGACGGTGGGGTCCTGGCGGACGGCGCGACATGACACGTGGAGGTTACCACAATAAACATTTTACGCGTGACATTATGGCCAAGGGTGTGGAAGTGAAAGCTGAGGGAGAACACGAGGGAGACTTATGATTGCATGGCTGGCATGAAAGCCCCTGATCATTTTATGGTAGCGGGGGGCAGATTAGTGCTTCCTGACTGCGGTGCCGCCTTCTGATTGGCTGAACAGAAGCACATGTTCTCCGGAGAGCCAAGACAGAGGATTTATAAACAGGGTTCATGCAGACAGACTGGGGAGGCATATGGGGACAATTTGGGTAATTGGGCTGTGACTCGGCACAGGGGTATTACTGTACCAAAGAAGCCAAGGCTCCGAGAGCTCTGACAGCTAATTGGCCAGGATATTTTTACAAATGACAGCAGTCTCTCTGGTCCAGGCCTTCCTCAAGCGGCTGGACACCCCGAGAGCTGAGGTAAATCAACAGCTAATCCCACTTCTTCATTTTTTTTTTTTTTTTTCAAGTGGGCTGCGGGGGGAAAGGGGTAACATACCTCTGGCCTAAGTACACCCATCAACCGACTTCCTAACTGCCTTAAGCAAACATCTCCTCACACATCCACCCGTGAATGATGCCAGTGTGCTATCTATCTGCCTCCTCCGCGCCGCTCCGAAACGTCGATACGTCGCTCGGGGGGGGGGCCGGCTCGATTCGACGGCGAACGCGTTTGGAGTCGCGAGCTCATCGCTCATGTTGACCGCACACGGGCTCTGGAGAAGCGCCACGACCGCCGCGGGCCAGCGCGCCGTCAGACGCCACGATATTTATCCCGCGATGGCCCTCGTCGGTCTCTCGCGAGCGGGATCCCTCCGTCGACAGACGCGCGGACGGATTGTTCCCCGAAGCGGCGGCCGCAATCTAAGAACACAGCTATTTGAGTCATCCAGCCGCATAATTATCATTCACTGAGGACGACCACTTAGTTTCTCTGTGCATCGTACGTCACTGGAAAAATGTCGAAAATACAGCGGAGCCCGGGCCCCGGCTCTTGAAAATAGCGCCGTTGTCTGCTTCCAATTAGTTCATTGGAGTTAATCTAATGCCCCTGGTTTGTACATGTGGACCCGGCGTATGGTAACGTTTCCATTAAACAAAATTAACTTTTGTTTGGGCCGTCGCGTCGTGCCGGATGTGTAATCCGAAACTTCGAGGATGTTATGAAGAGCAAACAGACGAGGTATTAGGCGGGCGGCTCTTTTCTGATTTACACCCCCTCCGCTATTCCCCCCCTCGCCCGCCCCCCCGCCCCCCCGCGCCGCGGCAGTCAGGCTAACTTATCATAATGTCAGGGTGCCTGACACACGTGCGGATGGTGAAGCTCGGGGTTTCAAAAGTCGGGGTTACAAAACCTGAGGATTTGCATTTGCGGGCGAAAGCTAGGGATGAGGGACGCGATGCGATCGCCGATTTCGACCGGCGCGTTACCGAGCTGGTCGGAACGGCGTCCTTGACGTTGAAGTAGAAGCCGAAGTAGATCATGTTGAAAACTCCGTGGCGCCCCAGCGTCGACGTCAAGCCTTTATTCAGGCCCCTGAATCCGAAACCGTCCGCCTTGATGATGCGCCTGGCTTGGGCGAAGGAGGAAGGTTGCTGCGTCGGAGAGATGAAAATCGTTAAAAAAAACAAAAAAAAAACAAAAGCGTCACTTCGAGGGGGTTTCGCTTTCGGGCCGACCTCTTTGAAGGAATCTCTGTTGGCCTGGAGGCTGACTTTCACCACCTCGAACGGATTGACGACGACGGCCTCGGTCAAGCCGGCGCCCAGCCCCGCCGCAGACAGCGCCTGTTGGACACACACACACACACATAGATAACAAAACACTTCAGGACATCCGTGAGAAAAAAAACACAACACGCATTCGGGAAAACATCAAACATGCCGGCGTGACGGCAAACGTTCCCCCTCGCGAAGGTGCAAAATTATTTTTGTGTCACGGCGAAAAAAAAAAAAAAAAAAAAACCCTCCGGCGTTACAATAACACGGCCTTGCAATGCTACACGTATTAATGGCGTGCGCGTTTGAATGTACATGAACGTGTGCGTACGTGCGTTCTCCCGGAGGCGTAATGGGAACATGTCAGGAACGCGTCCGAAGCCCATTAGTCTTTCGGCGTCTTTATCCCGCTGTCAGAGGCCCCGGACCCATCCTCTTAGACATGCCTCGCCGTATTTACATAGCCGGCCAACCGGCCATGTTTGAATTCACT
Source organism: Fistularia commersonii (assembly GCF_037954325.1). Classification (NCBI taxonomy): domain Eukaryota; kingdom Metazoa; phylum Chordata; class Actinopteri; order Syngnathiformes; family Fistulariidae; genus Fistularia; species Fistularia commersonii. The sequence goes on along the minus strand of NC_141284.1, from coordinate 26,235,061 downwards.
ATTTGTATTATTACTGCGTGTGCATGTGTGTGTGTGGGCGCGCGCACGTCGGTGTCCTCGTTAATCAGCGTGAAGGCATTCAGCTGTGCCACCCGGAGAGGAAAAGCGAGAGAGAGCGAGATGCGTTCGGGGGGCGACGTGTAATTCACCGCCGCTAATGAACTTATGTGATTACGGTACTGGATAGGGAGGCCCTCCTCGGAGAGCGGGGTTAGAGGCCGACGAGGAAAAGGAGGAGGGAGGGACGAGGAACCGAGAGTGATGGATGGGACGGGTAAACATTCGTCCGCCGGTGTCTGCGAAAACAAGCCGAGGAGGTTAACGCCGCTCCGACTCCGAGGTACAGGTAAGCCATCCATCACGCCTGACACTTGGCTGCCAGCTGAATAGGCGCCGCGCCGGCCGCGCCTTTGCAATGACAGCGTGTCAATCCTACCGCTCTGACTCAATATAACTGAAACCAGATCGGTAAACAAGAATAAAACCCCTCGGGTGTTGCGTAACCCGCCCCGCAGACCGTCGAAGGGCCGAGCGAATGAAATGGCGCCGCCTTTCCCTTATTTGAATTTTTCGATGCGTTTTTATTGATTCTCGGTGCGTCCTGGTTAACTGGAAGTGAAAAAGCAGCTCTCGCGTCTCATAGGCTGCGGAATTAGAGCCACGATAAAGGTTAGTTATTTATTTGAAAGGAAAAACGGTTATGTTGGGTTGCGTTGGACCCGATTATCACAAATTTTAGTCTCACGTCCTTTATTTTCGGAGCAATACAAAAAAAAAACAACTTTATTCACTTTAAAATTAATGTAAAACTGCTTGACAACCAAGTGAGTTAATCAGAATTGCATTATTGTTAGTTTATAAAGCATTGACTTACACAATTACCATTACATGTATGTAAAAAATGTCTTTTTCATCACTTACTTACACTTTCTAACTGATGGTATAAACCACCTTGGGTGATCCCAAAGGATTTTGAGGAAGTGAATAATTATTTTGCTCATTTTTATTTGGTCACTTTACAGGCGAATGTGAATGAAGAACAAACTGTTTTGAACTTTTTATATATATACATATTTTTTTAAATAATTTATGTTCATTAACGCTTTATAAATGTGCCATAGTCGAGAAATGTTTCACAGGGTGAGGTTATCAAGGAGGATGTTAGCAAGAGAGAGATATAACTGAGACACACACACACACACACACACATGCGTATGCACAAGAAGAGCAGTCACTATAATTAACCCAATTTTTTAGTCTAACTGGAGAAGCTCAGGCTTGTGAGATCCCGACTCACACTCTCGCTGACGTTGTGTGATCACGTGGCGCGCAGCAGTGTGTCATTCCGATTATTCCATTTGTCAAGAGCTCGGCGTTTCATTTCATTTCTTTTTCAAACTACGCAAACGGAAAAATATCCCCATGTAATTACTTCCACTCCGTTCTGGGTTTATTAGCTACGCTAATTGGTCTTTTTTTTTTTTTTTCTCTCTCTCGACACACCTAACGCCTGAATGCCTGTGTCAGTCAGCTATGATTTATTTTAATCATTTTTATGTGCGCCGGCCGTGCTCACATCCAGGGTTGGGCCACTATAATCTTTTATTTTTTCGAATATTTTTTCCATTACAGTGAAGTGGATGAATATTCCGGTCAGTGCTATTGTAATGGGGATTGTCATTGTTTTTGCAACAGTGTGTGTGCGTGTGTGTTGATGCGTTACCAACATTTATAAACTCACTGGAAACTGCAAACTGACAGGAGGAACATTTACACAGCAGCGAAATTACCCCTGGTGGTGTTTGCCTCCGATACGCCTCACCAAGTGAGGTGTCGATTCCCCACGCAGGGGTGAAATGTTCTTCCTTGTTATGCACGTGTTTGCTTTTCAGGTGAGTGTGTGTGTGTGTGTGTGTGTGTGTGTGTGTGGGGAGCGGAGGGCACTCACCAGGCCGGGAGACAGAGGGGTCAGACCCAGCAGCTTCTTGTACTGCTCAAAGGTGAAAAACTGCAGGGGGAAAAAAAAAAAAAAAAAACGGAGGTCATATACCTGCATCTATATATAAACACAAGAGCCTTGTAGGCCGGCGGCGGCGGCGGCGGCGTGTCAGGTGCCTGAGGGCGTTAGCGTGTGTCCTGAATTTTCGTGCACGACCCGGAGAAACATCTGCAGATTTGTTTATCTGATTAAAAAGCTCGGCTTTAACCGGCTCTCGATTCCAGACAGTTTTCTAACTAAAAGATTTGCCCAATGTGAGCGGTTAAGCACATCCTCCTCTCCACGCCGGGGCTCGGAGCGCTACCAGCCGCCCCTGCCTCGCGTCGGTTACAGAGATGCTAAGCATATCATCTGTAAACAGTGGGTGATGGAAGTCAGGTTTGCTGGAAATGGCTTGTAAGTCAATATTTGGAGGGATGGCAGAGCAAATAGGAGTGGCTGCGGAGGCAGGCACGGAGGGGAGGTGTTGGCTTTTTAATCGCCGTGTGTGTGTGTGTGTGTGTGTGTGTGTGTTTGTGCTATGTACAAGGAGTGTTTTCACGTGGCAGCAGAGCGGCTCCAAGGGTAACCCGATCCTGGCGTTTTCCACGGAGGCGTCTGTGTGAACCGACGTGCAAGATTCCTACATCTCACCTTGACCGCCCTCTTCGGCGTCTCGGCCAGAATGGGGGGCAAAATTCCCTTGTAGAACCCGAAGATTCTGCGGAGAGAAAAGATAAATACTGACGGGGGCTGTATCGGGCGCGGGGTCGATATCAAGCTTGATTTTGGCCGCCGTCGTAAGTCGACGGGTGATGAGATCGGTCACCGGGGCGACTGTTCCGTCTGAAGCGGCGCCACGGGAAAAGCCGCCAGAGAGACGGGGTTTTTGAAAGACAAGGGGGAAAAAAAAATAAGGAAAGACCAGAAATAAGGCTTTGCCGTTTCTGCCTCCAGGTGCAGATGACATCAATGTCTCTCCAGAAGACCTGGAAAGAAGATACTAACAACCGGGATTTATTTTGGGGGAATATCGTGACGTCACAGTGACGTTTGTAGCGGTGTCATAGCTTTTTTTTTATGTCGGCTCGTAATCTTCCTTAAAGACGCTTGGATGCGGTTTCTCTCCGCGGCAGCAGCAGCTGCGAAACGAGCGGCTATCCGAGTCCGATCTGAGCCAGGCGCCGTCCTGTTTTTTTTTTTGGCCAAATTATTAAAAAAAAAAAAAAAAAAAAAAAAAAAAAATTACCTCAATGCGTTCTTGGGATATCACGTTAGCGAGAGTATAACAGATGGACGGCCGGGAAGGCTTTCGCTGAGAACATAACGTTCAGACGCGACGTGCAAGAGGGCATTTTCTTTCCAGATACGACTCAGAAGGGAATAAAATGTCACCAGAACAGGAAATCCGGAAAAGTACAGAGAAAACAATGGTCGTTCTCACACTTATTTTGCGGAAGAAGCTTTTCAGACAGTGTTTTGCGTGTGTCCGGACAGCAGAGAAACGAAGGACCTAAAACATTTGTAGCTCTCACTCCGAAATGCGGTCTTCTTCCAGTTCGAAGTGCCTGGCGACGGGTGGAAATCATAATCCACAACCATTACCAGGTGCTTCTCATGGACCGTGGACTGCCATTTTTCAAAATAAATCTATTGTTGTTGCCGGTTCAGCTGTATTCTTGCTACAAATGGACAGAATCAGGGAGAAATGGAGCGATAAATCTACGCCTCAAAGGGGGTTCCAGGGTCTTAAAATAAGCGCGGCGTGAGCTAAAGGCGGAGTTCCTCACACGGCGAAGAAGCGAGAACCGATCTGATAGTCAATGGTTGTCATTCCCGCCATGCGGAGCAGGAACGCTGTGGCAACTTGGCTCTCCACGTCGTCTTCATCTTCTGGGTCCCATCTTTTTGCGTCACACAAATCTAAGGCCTCCCCAGGTGGAGTTCCTGCAACAGAATTCAAGCTGGACGCTTCTCAGAACGGAGCTCTGAGAACTTTTTCTGTCCGAAAGCGTCTGTTCTAGAAGCCCGATGACTCGGGCCGATGAGGGTAGGAGATAACCGATGTTGGTCATGTGATAATTTTCTGAAACTGCCACCTAAGTCAACAACATAAGATAAGATAAGGACAACTTTATTAATCCCGAAGGAAATTGCTGTGCCAGAGTTACAGAAAATATAACAGTAATAAATATTAAAAAGAAAAGGCAGAATTAGAAATAAAATAAACTATAAACTATAAAGTGTCTCAGTGAAACTATAAAGTGTCTTAGTAAACAAGTGATAAAACTATAAGCGTCTTAGTAACAAGTGAGGTAAGGAGTGCACAATCGTATGATAGAAGGAAAAATTGTAGTGTACTGTTATGAAATGAAATATTGCACAGTTCTGAATATTGCACAGTGAAATGAAATATTGCACAGTTTTTTTTTGTTTTTTTTTTAGGTTAAAGATAGGTTTTTATGGTTGCCGGCGGCTGAATGGAGAGGAATTAAAAAGTCTGATCGCCTCAGGGAGGAAAGACCTCCTGTGGCGTTCAGTGGAGCTCCTCGGTGGTATCAGTCTACGGCTGAAAGAGACATCTTAAGAGATTAAGAGACATCTTAATGTTGTCAAATCGCCGAGATTTCTAGAGTTGAGCTCTCCAGCGAAATCACCCGGCGTTCCGGTCGTTCCATGCAGAACTGCAGGAATGGAATCGCTAACGTTTCCGAACGGAGGCTCCAAAGACAAACTCGAACCCTGGGGAGTGAGTTTACGCTATTAGGCAAAATAAACCACAGGGATGCGTCTCGAAAAACAGCGGAAAATGACTCAGTTTAATCTTTTTTGACCTTGAGGAACGCCTGGGGAAGCGGTCGGACGTTCAACTTTACTCACGCTCACGCAAACTATGGTTTTAGTGATGCAAACAGACAGGAAAATACTTTTGTGTGAGTTATTTATGTATTTATTTATGTAAACCAGCAATCAACTCAGGTGATAATCCGGGAGAAAAATAGTTATTTACAGGGTGAATGTTGCTTGGCTTGTTGGGCCTGTGCTGATTCCTTTCTAACACATGCATTATTATTATATATTTGATCAAATTTACCACTCGATAGAAGGAATGAATATACTGATTGAACAATGTAGTGTGACCTGCTTGTAAATACCTGGATTTGGACTTTTAGATGGAAAACAATGATAGGAGTGTGTTTTCTGTTTTGCTAAGAAAGCACCAAGTGTGTTTCGTATACATTAAGAAATGCATACATCTGCACTCTCCGCATCTTCCCCGCGTCGTAGATAACACAAGGGCGGCCAGGAGACGTGACGTTCGTCACAGCAATTCCAGCAAATTAATTTCCCCGGATATAATTTTGCAGCTTTTTGAAGCCGAAAGAACCCCCCTCGTCAAATAAAAAGCGGCGTGAGGCGGCAACCAGGAAGTGCCGCGACAAGCATCGGATGCCAACCGGTCAATGGTTGTTGTGTTGATAACAAACTGCCAACAGCAAACTATTTTGGTCGTGCTCTCATTCCTCCTTCGTGTTGTTTTAGAGGGACGGCCTCGCAGGGAAACAGGTAGAACTGGTCCAAATCTTTAAACAGAAGAAACTGAACACTATATCCCCTTACGTTTTGGGACCAACGCCAACGTTCGTGGGATTACAGAAGGAAAGTCGGTACGGTAAAGTCCCCCAGGATAATCCTTACCGATGCTAGCCGCGGGGAAAATCGCACGACAACGCCAACCGTGGTGTCGATTTAGATCCAACACTGGCCAATGGGAAGAGCCGGAGGGCCAGACGAGAGGCGAGTCAGGGCCACGGACCCAATTTATGGGTTGGTTCGGTGTAGAAATGACAAACCAGCAACGTGAAATGATCGCGACGTTACGTGAGGAACGTGTCTCTTTTCGAAACGTTTACCTTCTTTCGTCGAATAACCATATCTCGACGCGATCGATGACGCGAATTCGTCCGGCGGCGTTATAAACTGGGAGAAAAGAAACGAGAGCGAAAAGGATCGAGGCGTAAAGTGACAGAAAAAAAAAAAAAAAATCCAAACAATAAACAGGATGTGACCAAGTAACCAAAAAAAAAAAAAAAAAGTTGATTTTAATCCAGGAGCCAATAGAGAATGTTGGTGTTTTGCAGGTGGAGGAGGCGAGTTGGCGGAGTGTATTGACGGTGAACACAGGCCTGGCGTGACCGAGTGTATCCTGTGAGCCGCCAGCTCGTGTTGTGGCAACACTCCCTACGAGTCAACACAGATGAAACTGGTTGATCGGGGCGCAAGCGTAAATATTTTTGCTGCTGGCGCCCATTTTCACAAAATATAACCCCCCCGCTCGTTCCACCCCGCGAGGTGAGGGTCGGGGGCGGGGCCGGGGTTGACGGGCGGCTTTCGAAAACGGCAGTGAACCGCGGCTAATTATTAAACACTTGTCATCGGGTGACAGAGACCGACCTATTTCATCAACACCTGAAGTTGCAAAGGTGGCGGCGGCTGTGGGCGATGCGGCGGCGGCGGCGGCGGCGGCAGGAAATCTCCCCCCCGAGAGGCAGGATTAAACCCTCGTTTGTAAAAACAAGGCGATTTGAGCCAGACGGAAGGCCAGCGCCTCTGCTCTCTGCGTCCATGCAAATGGCGACCGCAGGTTTCCCGGGTGTGGTCAGGCCGCGGGGGCCTCCAGGTGACGGAGGAGGATGAAATTTGTTACAGGACAAATATGGCCGCCATTTGAATCCTAATTTGTTTCCCAAAGTCAAGTCGACCTCGGGACCCTCCTTGGCTTTCCTAAACAAATGGTCTCCTGATAGTGAGCGGAGGAGCGGCGCGGCGGGTACTTACCATTTTGTCTTTCATTTCCATAAACCTTTCCTTTTTTTTTTTTCTTTAACAGCCGCCACCCGTCTGGGCGGCGGACGGCCGCGGCACGACCTTTTCTGACTCCCATGTGAAAGAAGATGTTCACCCCCTGACCCGCCCCTCTACCGCATCGCCGCCGACGCTGTTGACTCACAACACTGCGACGGGGATCCACGGGGAAATACGATCCGCTCTCCCCGCCAGGAATCGTCGAACACGTAAACAACACACATGCTTCATCTGCAAATACGTTTACTTTCCCAGTATCTGCCGTAACCTTGACACTGACCGCCGCCAATACAACTAATCGTCCAGTGTATTGATGACCATGTGTATTTTTAGTCATCTGTACACGTTAATGTTTGAGGTAGCAGGCTGAGAAAGGTGCGCGCACACACACACACACACACACATACACAGACACACACACGTGGGCTGGTGGGTTGGGATTGAGAGACAGGATTATTGCTGTGGCAACGTGAGAACAATGTCAAGCCTCATATCCCGTGGCATCTCAGCTGAGTGGCGCGGGTGTGTGAGGGCGTCCTGGCTCACTCACACACACACACACACACACACACACACATGCACACACGCACACACACACACGCACACACTCTCGTGGTCACTGTCAGCAAAGGTAATTTTTTTTCCCACAGAGGCCATATTTTATAATTAATGTAACCTTCACCTGAACGCTTCCTTTTCTTATGACAGCAATATTCCTTTAGCCTGGATCAGAGAATCCCAACCCTTTCCCAAATATAAATTGATAAACTCGAATTTTTAGGATGTTCCGGTCACTGTTTCCAAGATCATGTTTGACATTCACGCATCACTTGAACATCCTAGTGGAGTTCCCCTCAGCTTCCCGATACTTGGACTCTAGAAAAGTCTCTGAAAAATGTCAACAACGTAAAAATTACAGTTGGAAATGAGAATCACGGATGCCGATCAAAATCCCTCCCCCACTGATATCCGAGTTTGCATGTCCTCCCCGTCTCTTTGTGGGTTTCCTCCGGGTTCTCCTGATCCTCCTGCGGAATCACCAATCCATATATTATCTCATCCTTCTCCTGGATGCTGGACATTCAGGACGGCTCAACAGCGGCTGCACTTCCTGAGGACTCCGAGGAGGTTCGGCGTGTCACCTAAGATCCGCAGCAACTTTTACAGCTGCGTTGTTGAGAGCATCCTGAGTGGCTGCATCGTCGTGTGGTACGGCCTGTGGCGAGTGGTAAAGACTGCAGAGAGGATCACCCCCACAACCTTCTCTGCAGGGCATCTACCACCGTAGAGTCCACAGGACGACCTCCTCCGTCGCCAAGGACCAGGCCCGTCCCCAACACGGACCATTCACACTCCTACCCGGAGGTATAGGAGTGTGAAAGGTAGACCAACACAATTAAATAACTTGTTCTACCCGACTGCCATCAGGCTTTTAAACAGCTGATTCTTCTTTTTTCCACACCATAAGGCGCACTGGATTATAAGGCGCACCTTCAATGAATGGCCTATTTTAAAAAAAAAATCATATATAAGGTGCATCGCATTATAAGGCGCATAGAATAGAAGCTTGGAGTGGCTGGGGTTGCGTTATGCATCCGCTAAATGGAGCTGCGCTAAAGGGAATGTCTATAAAACAGTCAGATAAGTCAGTCAAACTTTATTACTAGAATATAAACCAATGTTCTGACAACTCGGTTCACTCCTAAAACAAGTTAGTGCAATCACAATACGGTACCGTATGTACCAATAGCTCTTCCAGTATTTGCGCCGCCTTATTTGAAAACAATATATTTCCAACTCCATTTGTCACAGTTCAAAGCATTTCATAAAACACAAGCATCAAGAAGGACTGCCTCTAAGTTCATTGATGTTCATGTTGCTAGCTAGCTAGCGCTGTTGCCTTCATTGGAATAGTGACTGCAGAGACGCTTCTACTTGCTGCCCTCTGTTCAACAACCCAATATTCAAGTTTGTCCTTTAACTGTAACCATCTCGCTTTGTTTCCTCGGAAACTCTGTTTAGTCTTCTTTACTTGGCGCGGGTCATATTGTCGCTTCCTCCACTTCCGTAAAATTGATTTGTTAATTTTTAATTCTCTCGCTGCTGCTTCATTCCCGCGTTCTACAGCGTGACTGATCGCCTTGAGTGTAAACTCTGCGTCGTAAGCTTGTCTCTTGAAAGGAAAGGAGCCAATTTGGGGTCTTTATGCACACACATGTGGTGTGGGACTGGAAGTCCCCTTTACCGTTTTAACCGCTGCTACTTTGGCGACGGGCGTGCACACACACACACGCACACACACACACACACACACACACACACACAAATGGAAATGAAAACGCAGGCTTCTCGCAGTCATATATCCCAGCATGCACAGCGCGCTACTTCTATGGGATAAATGGAGTTGGCGGCTGCTTCCCGTAGTTGCGAAACCTCTTGCGGCTCAATATTGATCCATATATAAGGCGCACTGGATTATAAGGCGCACTGTCCCTTGTTGAGAAGACTAAAGACTTTTAGGCGCGCCTTATAGTGCAGAAAATACGGAACATGTAAAGCAGGGGTGCTCACACTTTTTCACCATGCAAACTACTTTTAAAATGACCAAGTCTACCCGTAACAAAAATGCAGAACATTCTTTACAACATACAATGTATGTCGATGTACCTTGCACAATCGCATGAGCCAATGTTGGACAACACAAAATAATGATGTATATTTTCACGACTATAAAGCGCACATAAAAGTCTTCGATTTTTTTCAAAATGTGCGGCGCGCCCTATAGCGCAGTGCGCCCTGTGTGTGTTGTCGTTGTACTGTGGACGTAGTAGAGAACACCATGAGAACTTTAAAGGGGGAAGTGTGGGCGTTGATTGTATATAAAAGAACGGGTGTGTGCGTTACGCAGAACATTGCTGTTTTAAAAACCCTGAAAATGGCAGAGACACACTCATGAAGCACAGTTTAAACTTAAAGCCATCAGCTACGGAGCATGGAAATCGAGCAGCCGCGAGAGAATTTAAGATTAATGAATCGATGATCCGCAAGTGGAGGAAGCTGGAAAACGAGCTCCGACAGGTCGAGAAGACGCAGCCGAGTTTCCGCGGACGTAAGACCAGGTGGCCCGAGTCGGAGGAAAGACTCGAGCAGCCGATTGTCGAGCAAAGAACGAGTGGGAGAAGCATTTCGACGGTCACCATTCGACTAAAACTAGTAACGCGAGCAGAAGAAATGAAAAATGACACAATTCCAAGGAGGTCCGTCTCGGTGCTTTCGTTTCATGAAACATGCCTTTTAGTACCTTGCGCCTTACGGTCGTGAAAATACGGTACATTTTTTTTGTCGTGACCCACGTTCACTCTGACGACTTGCACTGAATTGAATGATAGTCCGCACAGTAGCTGCTGACGGGCGGCCCTCTTAACAATGACGCGACTCACCCAGAACAACGCTTTGGTCGCGGCTTCCGACAACTGGGATTTTAGTTGCTTCACTTTTTCCTTTCTCGGCTCGCTTTTCGGCAGGACGTCCGTGTCGTATTTTCAACGAACTGTCCGAAAATGCCGCTCCAGATTACACCTCTTCGGTATTGCGATGTTAAACCGGCAGATGAGGCGAACGCACTTCGCAAAATGTCATCATGAAAAAAAAGCCCTCCTCCAATTCCGTATGAAAGTGATACGTTTTTGTCTTCCTGGTCCGGCTCCCCTACTCATTTTAAAGTCTTTCTTAAGTTTACGAGTAAAAAACCAAGGGCTAGGGAGGTAACTTTTTGCCGCACTTGGCGCCGTAGTTTGTGCACGTGCAGTGACCTCAGTGTCAGGAAAGATCAGATGTCATCTGACTGGCTGAGTGCACTCATCCTTGCACCTGCACACCAAGCTGCACTCAAAAGTCACTGTTCTATTGCACCGTTCATATTCATATCTATAATCATATTTATAAGAGTGTTTACACTCTTCCTATCAGCACATATCCAAATTTCACTGTACACGGAAACACGTTTCTGGACTGTACATGTGACAATAAGCGCTTTAAATCTTGGAGCCTATCGAGAGGCAGGGATCGCCGGTCGATCGCGGGGCCACAAACTACAATTCGGTCATCAGGATGATTTTTCAATTTTTTTTCCGATTCCCCCTCTGCATGTTTTGGGTGGCGCCCCGTTGCAAAAACATGCAGCACGTTAAATAGACTGTGAATAGTTGTATGTCTCTTTTTGTGACTGAGGTGCACGTTCTCACTCCCAAGCCTGCTTCACATGCCCACGCACCGGAACACCCGCCTTGCAACGCCATTTTTCGGAAAAGCATGTGTTATCCGCTGCTGCGTTTTCTTATTTAAACAGAAAGATGTGGAAAATACAGTAAATTCGGGACTATAGAGCTCACCTTTATGTAGGCGGCACCTACTCATTTTTAAAAGAAAAAAGAAATTGTACATAAATAAGCCGCACCTGTCTATAAGCCGTAGGTGTCTCCGTTGAAACATGAGATATTAACGCAGCAAAATATTGCAGGAAAGATTTCTTTTGGAATACTATTAATTAAATAAATGACGGTAACATCTACAACTACATAACGCAAATCCTTTTTTTCGGAACAGATGCCGAACAGCAGGTCTATTTGACGGATCGCTTTCGACTCGAAAGCTGCATCAAATGTATTTCGGCGTGTCTTTTTCATGATGGGTGTGTGTGTGTGTGTGTGTGTGTGTGTGTGCAAAAAGCGCAAAATGGCTGATCTGAAGAATTATCGTAATTGCGAGTGGGTTTGCTGACACAGTTCCATTTGTTCACTGTGACGGCGTTGGCAGAAGGAAGCTACCTGTAATTACCGTATAAAAAGCCATAAATTAGCCGCAGTGTTGTAAAAGCCACAGTTCTCAAAGCGTTTAAAAAAAAGTAGCGGCTTATATGCCAGAAATTACGGTACAAACTCTACTGTTATATAGATTAGGTTTAGATACCGATGTTGATGTAGACATGAAACTCTTCCTCCAAAAATGACGAGATGTTCTAGATGTGTTTTACTGAGGATCTTGTCGCAAAGCGCTATAACACATTGTCCTGTGTATTAATGAATGAGAAAAATGAAATGTGGAGCTCCTCCAATTTACATTTTCATTTTTTACATTCTCTTTTATCTTGTATGTTTTATCCATGACCGTATTTTGCGAACCATAGGGCGCACCGCATTATAAGGCGCAATATCGACGAACGGGTCTATTTCATACGTAAAGTGCGCTGTGTTATAAGGTGCATGATAAAACATACTGTACGTAAAAAAAAATGAGTCGGTTTTGTCGGATTTTCTTCAAGTTGTTCACTCGTTCAAAAGTCCATTTCGTCCCAAGTAAGTGTGTCTTTTAACAGGTGCCGTTTTTGGGCGTTCTCATGAGCACAAATGTACAGTAATATAAATTGAAGCACAATATGCACCTTTATTACAAAAAGTGGCGGAGATAAGTGTTCTTGGTTTATCGTTGCCAGTGATAGCGGACACCTGAAGTGAGTGTGAGGTTCGGACCACGTTGAATTCCAGCGCTACATATCGTCACCCTCTTAAAATAATCGTCTAAGTCATTTTTTTCCAAAAATTTTTTTTTTTTTGCCTAAATCATCCCCTCATGATGCTGACCACCTCTGGCAAAATTGCCTACATCCTCAGTTAAACAGATTGTACCATTCGACCCCTTTAGTGGAAACTGCCTGTCAAATGGTTCAGTTTTTTGTGTTTCCGGAAAAAATGACTTAGGTAATTATTTTAAGAGGATGACGATATATTAGTTATCTAACGTCGTCTGACGTTGCAACCCACATTCCACCGAGGACCGACTTTAACACAACGTCCCCCGTCAGGTGGCAACTAAAGTTGCACTAAAACGTTTTGTTTTGACGGATATTTGAGCGCGGTGTAAAATTGTTTGGAGGTCAGTAAGCACAACAAGAATTCAAACATGAGGCGCACAGACGATTTTAAGAAAAATAGGGTATTTGTTCAATTTTTGTATTTTTCGAATGAAGTGCAAATTAAGAGCATTTCAGTTCATTTCAATGGGAGACTGTTATTTAACACACGAGCAAACTGACTTATGAATCAAACTCGTAAGTCAAGGCGGTACTGTATCGACGAGAACCATCGATCGATCGATTCGACCCAAACACACCTGACTAGTGATGCTAACGCGAGTGGCGGCGCGGACCTATTTAAGATTCCCGCGGCCGCGCTTCGAGTCCCGAGCCGGCGTCTGGATACCACACTGGAAAAGAATGCCGGAGAATAGAGTCTTTTTGTTTGCCTCCAGACGGAAACACTTAACACATGCTCGCGCCGCTCTGCTCTCGGGGCAGGAGGGACGGGAGCGCGGCCTGTGAGGCAACACATACGCCAGTGTTTTTGTTTTTTTGCGCCGTTCACACTGTCACACACACCGGAGTCAAAGTACACCATTTCACAATTCCGTTTGTTTTTGTTTTTTTTTTTAAATCTCAAAAGAACTTATAGCTTTGGCGACCCGTTTCCGAAGAGTCTTCCTCGTTGTGGCTTCGCCACCTCCTCGCGCGCGTGCACGTTTCCGTGTGTTCGGTTTAATCGCCAGGCTCGAGCCGGGAGCTCGGGTTTCCTTTCCCTCGCCTGAGAAAACGAGAGGGAGCGAGAAGGGAGGCCTGGTTTTAGCTCGGTCCTGCCATGAGCTGGGCAATGTTTATTTTTAATAATAATTCTACAACAGTGGGGCCTAAGACTATTTGTATAAATTATAGCTAAGTGGTTTGGCCTGGAGGAAATCCACGACCCGCTACCGGCCCGGTGATTCCGGTCGCAGCTTAAATATACTGTCGGTGATAATTGGCCGGCGGGAAAGTGGATCTTCCGTCCGTCTGGTGTGTTATAGTGGCGGGCGTTAAAATTTCCCGCGGCGAAAAGCGCGGCGGGCGACGCGCGGGGACGGCTTCCCCGTTGGACGGCGGCCCGGCTGAGGATTTCCCAACTGTCACGAGCCGCCCCCCGCCTCCGCCCAGCCGCGGGGGCTCGCTCGCACCTCGCGGCAGATCAACTTTATATCTGCTGTAAAGCTGTCGTCTCGCCGTAAACAGACCGAGTGGCAGCCACTTTCTCTCGCGCCTGCACTGTCTCACAGAGCTGTCAGGGGGTCGGGCCGGAGGCGGCCGCGAGGCACGGACGCCGTCTCTGGTTCGCTTCTCGGGGAGTTTTACAACCCAGACGCACTTAACCTGAACAAGCCAGAGATAAAATGGCCGACAAAGATCGGCCCGGTGACCTATTTGGCCTCCGGACCATTTAACTCGCACCTGTATAAAGCAGCGTGTCGGATGTACATATTTTCTGTAAAATTACAAGGGCGCTCCCGTATAATAATAATCATTTTATCCTATATTAATCCCTCATTCTCCGCAATTACCCCATCAAGGATGAACCATGTAGATCCATCAGCGCCATGGGGAGCAGTTAGAGGTTCAGTGTCTCGCTCGACCTTTTCCGCCACGCCGCAGAAAAAACGTAGATACGGTTCAATACAAGTTGCAAGTGGTTAGTCATTCAAAAATATTGATCAGAGAGTAATATTCAATTTGAAAAACTACCGAAACAAAAATTAAAGCTACGCAACATGCCTCTGGTTTGGAAAATGTCGATCAGAATCTTTGTGTTTTTAAATATTAGCTGTGTGAAATCGCCCCCTTATCAATCTTATCAATGTCCCCTTAAAGCAGACCTGGGTACTGCACGGCGCGCGGGCCAAATCCGGCACGTTTTGCTTTTTTTTCCGGCCCGCCACGCTATTTTCTTTAAATATTTTGATAGTATTTTCAATCAATATTGAATTTAGAAACTCCATTATTTTTTCCTTTTGTTTAATTTTGTATGGATGATTGCATACAAAATAATGTTGGTACATTTCAATGATCATTAATGATTTTAAAATTGAAATAAATATTTAATTGCAATTTTCATTGTGTTCAATTTAGATATGCTACCAAGTTAGCATGAGCATAAAAATTAAATAAGAAATGTGGCTCGCCAGCCAAAATAATTGCCCGTCCCTGCCTTAAAGGGACAGTTTTATCATCAATCACTTATTTGTCCTTCCGGGTCCCCGTCCAGTTTTGTTCAGGTAATTTCTTCAATTTGGCATTTTCATTGGGTGGTGCCAAAAAAAAAAAAAAAAAAAAAACATTTGAAAAAAAAAACAAAAAAACAAAAAAAACAAAAAGAAACACTTCCTGGAAGTCATAGTGGAGAATTCCGTCACAAGGTCTGTGCAGCATCAAAACCATCAGCCAGGGTGTGTGTGTGTGTGTGTGTGTGTGTGCATGTGAGTGAGTGTGTGTTGTGTGTCTCTCTCTTTCTCTCTCTCAGGGATCAAAAATTGTTATTGTTAAATTGTTGTTTGGAGTTTGTTGCAGATTTCTGCATTCACACACACACACACACACAAATCCCATCCGGACAACTGTAGCAATACCGATTTATTTTTCTGGAAAGACATGCAACTGGGAATTTTTTAATTGTTTTGGGGGTGGATTTGAGCAACACGAACCCAGACCAGTGGCCAGCGGTGGAGGTGGGTGGATTCCACACCAAAACAAAAATGTAGGAAAACAGTAAATTCCACTTACCCTTCTCTGCGGAAGATGGTGCGGAAGCAGTCGCCAAGGCTCTTGTAGCTGTTGGGGTCACTGCTTCCCCTCTGGATCTGGAACCTGCAAAATTACAAACTTCTCATGAGGGCCGGTGTCACCGTCAATGTGACAAGAAAAACATACAAACTTTTTTCTTTTTTTTTTTTTTTTGGTACTCTGTCTTTACCGGGTTTAAAATTACACCCTGGACACCTGTGAGAAAAAAAAAACAAAAAAAAAAAAAAACGCTTTGAACAAATTTGATCTTCATCATAAATTAGCTCATTTCCTTCCTTGTTTTTTCCCCTCCCTTCTCGCTTTCATCCGTCATTTTTTCCCTCTGCCAAGATGAGAGACTTGTTGTACCGCCGCCGCCGCCGCCGTCCCCGCCCCCACGCACGGGGGAGAACTCAAACATTTATTTAACCTAGCCGATCCAATTAGCCGCCCGGCTCCCCGCGAGCAGGCCATTTGCGGCGGGCTCTCGGCGACTCGCACGCTAGTAAGCTAGGTGCAACCGCTCTTCGGTTACGTATAAATTTCAAATACGACGGCGGCGGCGGGAGGACTTTTCCTTTTTGTTGTGCGGCAAACACGCGGGTGCCCTAATAAAAGCTGGAAAGCCGCGCGTAAATCTTTTACACGGGCGAAAATAAATGGCGCCGGTTAAGAGACGGGGCGTTCGGGGTACGAGACGATAAGAGGAGATCTCATTACGCTCGGCCACATGGCTCCGACACGGATCCGCAAAAAACGGGCCCGATGAGAACTTCTGATTTCGCACGGATTTGTGCATTCGTGGCTTCGGGATCGAATATCTCGCCTGGAACGCTTGACGGATGAGCGGACGGGACGGGAAGAGAAAACGACAACGGAGGGGGGGAACCGAGGCGAGCGGTCGGAAACGGGACAAGATCCCCTCCTCGTACGGCTTCAACCGTCGGGGTCAGCGGTAAGTCGTCCACACGGGTGCCCGACGGGGCCGTAAAGGCCCCCCCGGGTTCCGGGAGACGGGGCAGGGTGTTAGCGAGGTGAGCGGTCTTTCATACCGCTAACAGGTTAACATCTTCGAGGGGCGTCGCCTCGAATCCTATTTGGTGGGTTCCCAAAAAGCTTGTAACCCGTTCCCGAGAAGCCGTTAAAACAGCACAATAAATAGATGTCTGACACCGTATTAAAGGGAAGAAGAAAAGAAGGAATGAGGGGGACGGGGGAACGTGGGGGTGGAGAAGGGGCTGGAGGGGCAAAAGAGCAGGAAGATTTAAGACTACGGGGGCTTGTAAACAAATTCAAATCGAGCTTAATTAAAGGCACATGATGGCGGGGGGACCCCTTCACCATCCCCGGCGTCTCCTTTGCGTCCCCCCGCCGCCCCCGACCCCAAACTGGTCCTGGCTGGCGGCAGAGAGGGGTTGGCCGGGGCGGCGGTCCGGTTCCAGTCCCCTGACTCCACCGGTGACCCAGGGGTCACCTCATTTCCTCATGGCCCTCTCCTACCCTGCCATAAAACCCGGGGACCAAACAGCCCGGCCCGGGGAGAGGGGAGATAATGGGGAGGACCAAGAGAAGCCGTGGCAGCGGGAGGACGGGGGTGGAAGGGGGGGGAAGGGGGGCATCGGGGACCCCCGATGGCAAGGAAGCTACTGTTGCCGCTTATCTTGGCGGACGACGCTGAGAATCAAGACTTATAGTCAGTCCGGGTTCTTCGGAGGCCTCTTAATGAGGCCTCGGTGAATAGGAGGAAATACTCGAAGAAGAGCGGGAGCGGCTTCCGGCACGTTCCCTCGGCCCCCGGAGCCCGAGGAGATCGTAAACGCGGCGGAGAGATCGGCCGAGGACGAACCCCGGGGCTTCTTTAAAACGAAACCCGGGGGCTTCTTCAATCATCAGCCCGTGGAGGTGATGAGACCCCGCGAGTTCATCAAGAGCCCCCGAACCTTCTCGTCCTAGCGTTTTCCCCCGCGTTTGAGTTTTACTGGCTCGGGTGAAGGTGAAGGCGAGGGCAGGTCGGCGCTCCTCCGAGCGGGACCGGGGCTTCCGGGTAAATAATCCCGAAGACCTCGCCCACCTGACCTCCCCCTGCCTGTAAAAAAGTACAAACTCTCAACGTCGACCGGGACGGCGAGAAGGTAAATGAAGCCGGGGCAGCGGCCCGGAACGTCATTTTAATGGACGGGGGCCGGGCGTTGCAGCGCCGGGCGGGTGGTAATGGGCTCGGCCCGGGCACCTTCGAGACGGGCCGTCACCGAACAGAAGATGAGACGGTAAGGTGAGGCTCATTAATGACGGTGGTAAAAAAGCCCTATGGGAAGGGGGTGGCGGCGTAATTGGATTGTTCAAAAGGCGGAGGGTTGATGGGTTTACTTTGAAAACGGGCAGACCGGTCTTTTCAGGATCTCTTAAAAATATGGCCTATTAAAAAAAGGGCTACGCGAGGCAAGTTCTGATGACTATAAAGTAGATATTGAATCGTATTTGTAGCGATTCCGGCGGTTCGACGTACGCATCCACGTACCCGTGAAGGAAATCAACAGGTAGAAACCTTTTGAAGAACCCGAGGTTTTGCCATTTTCTCCTTGTACGACCGTCGTGATTTACGCCGCCGCGCATTTCGGACTCGTTGCCATGTGAGACCCTTGATGTGCTCGCGCCTCGGCTCCTGGAATGCCCAACGTTTTGACGAGCGAGACATAATATACGGCCGGGGGGAGAAAGAATAACTGGATCGCCGGGGGGAGCCGAAGGAGCGATCTCCCGTGATGGATCTGAAGTGCATAAGACAATCCAGAAGGCAACATAAAGGGGGGAGGATCGATTCTTTTACGGCCGGCCAGTTAATTTTAATGAGCAGGATCATAAAGATAGTAAAAGTCCATTGCGTTGCTACATGAGGTTAAGAGCACATTTCCGACCTAAATGATCCGACGGAGGCCGTCGTGATCGTAGCCGTTCGCCGCTGCTTTGGCAGAGAATGACGCGCAAACTTGAGAATATCGTCTTTCCCCGGAAGAGGTTGACGAAATGTGGCCGCGGGAAGGAGCGGGACGGTTTTACACCGATTCTGGAGAGGTAAATCAAGTCGGATTTTCTCCGAATTTTGTTTGAGCTTGGAGGAGGTGAGGGACCTCGGGGTGGAGGAGGAGGGAAGATGAGGAGGGAAAGCGCGAGTTGTGGAAAAAAAAATATAGCGCAGTGATAAACCTTCCCCTTATCACTCCGAGGGAAAGCGATAAACCTTTGGCACTCGTAACACGGAAGGTTGCCGAGGCCTGATCTGAAGCAGGCCGGGTCGGGTCGGGTCGGGGTCCCATCAGAAGCACAAACCCGTCGGACCCCGGAACAGATCTGTTTTGTTGTTTTTTTTGTTTTTTTTTTCCAGAGGAGGCCCGGGTGTAACTGAGGGAGAAAATTGGTCGGCGATAAGATCCTCCCGCAGAGGTCGGTTTCTTCTCTGACCCGAGCCGCCGACTTCGGGAGTCCAGATGTCGGCTGGCTTACTGCCGCGGGGGCGCTTTGGCGGGGATAAGATGGGCGGAAAACGCCGAGACGGAATCTTCGGCCGAACGGACCTGGATGTCGCGGGCATCCCGAGGCGAGCTCGACGACCGACGTATCGCTCCGTCTTCGACCGCGGCCAATTTGGAAAAGCCGCTGACGCTGAACTGGAGTACATAGGTGGAAAAAATGAGCAGCTTTCTCTGACATTTCCAGAAAGCGGTTGCGTAACAGAAACCTTTTTCTTGGGTGTTTAAACTAGGGTTACTTAACTTCTGCCAAACGCTGTTAAATGAAATTACAGTGCTAATGTTAGAGCAGTAACTTTAATTGTAGCATGATAAAATGACAAAAAAAAATAAAATTACTTTTTGCGCTCACTGTGAGAACGTTTTTCGGCAGACCCGTGACAAAGCGGTGCGTATGAACTTCTTTTTAGAGAAGAATTTACGGGTAAAGGCGGGGAGAATGAGATGGCGATGATGCAAACTGGACGATGTGGAGTAATGTAGAGTAATTTACCGCTAACAGAGTCATTGTAGAGTAATTAGATATCGAACGGGTCCGAGTCCATAGACGGGAACAAACGCTACAAGCTCAAGACGTCCACCTTGAGTCTTGCAAAGGGAAACCCAAATACGCCGTCACCTCACGTCCTCCAGGGGGCGATACTCTATCGTGGGGACTAGCAAGCGTCCCCTTGACCAGGAGTTTGGGGACCCCCGGTCAAGGGGACACTTGCCAGTCCCATTTTGTACTGGTCCGCAAATGGTACAAATAATAGTTTTTTTCATAGACCTTCCGGATCTTGTTTTGAAAAACGACTGTTCGTACCTTCGCCTCACTGCCGCGCTTAACTCTGTAGCGCCATTTCACATATCGGCTACCACAAGCTAGCCCTCGAGCTAGAAACGAAGGTCGCCGGAGAGCTTTTTCGGGAGGAAACGAGCAAACGACGAGATCGCAGAAGCGTCGCAGACGACCGGCAAAAAGAAAGCAGCGACACTCAAATTGTGTTATTAATATCCGATATATCATCACCCCCCGATTGGGATCATCTAGAAGTGGGGAAACAAGCCCAGGAATCCCGTGAGTCTACATTTTGGTGAATTGATATTAAAGTGCAAAATTATTGGAATTGCTGAATATAAAGTATAATTAAATACAGTGATCCCTCACTACGACGCGGTTTACTTTTCACGGTTTCGCTCTTTCACGGATTTGCATCGTGCATCGTGTTCTGCATTCTGATTGGCTAAAAAGTCACTCCGCTTCTTCTCTACCTGTGCGTCAATAACGTTGCAGTTTAATATGTACACGTACGTAAATCAGCTTGCCAAATTTACATTACGTACGTGCAAATTCTCTTGCAATTTTGAGTTTCTCTGAAACCCTTAATGTTGACAAAACGCTCTGGAGCGACAAAAGGGCCCAAAAGGCAGCGGAAGATGCTATCTATCGCAGATAAAGTTAAACTTCTGGACATGCTAAGGGAAGGTAAAAGCTATGCGGCTGTAGGTCGGCATTACGGATTAATGAATCTTCCGTTTGTTCCATAAAAAAGGAAGAAAAAAACATAAGGACGACAGCAGTAATGTATAATAGAATATTTAATTGTATAATAAAAAAAAAAAAAAAAAAAAAAAGGTTTCTACTTCACGGATCTTGCCTATCACGGGTTCTTTTTGAAACGTAACCCCCACGAAAAACAAGGGTATACTGTACTGCCAACTGAAAAAAAAGTGGTTCCTGGTACAAAAAAAAAGGTTGGGGACCACTGCCCTAGACCAGACAGTTTCATTTGACGTCCAGGTTTTATTTAATCGCGCATCGGTAGAGCGGCGTCTCCGTTTCCAGGAGCCGAAAAAAACAAGCCGAACTGCTGGCGACAGGCCGAAACAAACATAGTATTTTCCTATTATGTCACGGATGTGTACCTTGGATGTGACAAAAAACACAAGAGCCTTGGGTCGGTATTGGGCTCATTGATCTCAGCCATGTCTTATACTCTTGTTACTCCAAACCCGACGGTTCTCCGTGTTTGGCGTCGTCTTCGGCGGAGGTCAAATGAACGCCGCCTCTCGCTGCGTCTCCTCTCCCTATTTACTTATCCGATATACATCTCTCCCAGACAAACTACCGTGCCGTTCTCAGATGGTATTACCGCCTAAGACTCGGGGACGAAAACCCGAGGCAGGATCTGATTATAGCTGCTTTTAATGCTCTGGTTATATTTAAGTGCAGCGCGCTCCCTTGAGTGACAGGAGCCATTAAGGTGATGCGGACCTTTGGCAGCGACAGAGACACAGGCGTTTCTCAGCGTTACCGAAATGCACAGGCGGTCGGCCGCGGAATCTCAACCTCGGAGTTTCCAATTCCGGCATGCGAATTTTAAAATTCGAAACATCTTGTCAGACGACGGTTCTGTTTTGGAACTCGCTGAGTGTTTATATATAAAAACCCACGTCTACCGATAGCCAAATTTGGCACCAGTGAGGCAGGAAGATTGAAAATAATGCAGGCAATGGGAGAGGGTGAACGAGAGCGCGACCGCAGACGTCATTGGGCGAGAAGTAGGGTTCGCCTCCGATCAGTCAGCAGGCAATCGCAAAACTACCATTCACCCTCTCATTCAAATATATGGAAACATACAACCTTTCACTCCATCATTCTGGGCAATTGAGGGTCTCCAATGAACCTCTTTCAAGCAGACAAAGGGAAAACATCCACACATAAAGACCCCCACTGTCGGAGTCAAACCAAACTCAAGAGTCAAGATTTTTAAGAGCATCATGGTCTAAATGTTGATTATTTGACCAGGCTGTATATTCATATATGTATATACACTGCTCAAAAAAATAAAGGGAACACTTAAAAAACCCATCCTAGATCTAAATGAATGAAATATTCTTATGAAATACTTTGGTCTTTACACAGTTGAATGTGCTGACAACAAAATCACACAAAAATGATCAATAGGAAATCAATTGTATCAACCCATGGAGGTCTGGATTAGGAATCACACTCAAAATTGAAGTGTAAAAACAAACTCCAGGCTGATCCAACTTTGATGTAATGTCCTTAACCCTCTCAGGCTCAAATTAAGTTGTAGTTGCAGGAAAAATCTGATATTTGGCTGTCGCAAATCTGCAACATCTGCCTGGAGAAGGTTAAAACAAGTCAAAATGGATCTGTGTTGCTTCCTGAGTGGACACTATGATTTCACTGAAGTGTGATTGACTTGGAGTTACATTGTGTTGTTCAAGTGTTCCCTTTATTTTTTTGAGCAGTATATATAATATATATATATGAGGTAAGGATACTAATTTTCATAAACAGTGATGGAATCCCTGGACCTGGAAGCTGGAAGCTGCTCATCCAGTCAAATATGAAACCAGCAACCGCACATTTGACAGAAGCTACTTTTCAACAGCAAAGTTTTAGGAACTCCGTTCTAAGAACCGTCCATTCCGGGAACTGCCATCCTCTGGGGAACCTTTTAGTTTTGCATAGTCTACAGCAGTAAGGGTCCACGGTAGGCTCGTCTGCGACGTGCACCTGAAATTGAAACAAATCATCGTGGAGAAGAGGAAGACGACGCGGACATCACGGAGAGCCAAGTTAGCGCAGCGTTCTTGTTCTGCATGGTGGGAATCATAATCAAGGACTATCAGATGGGTTGAAGTGTGTGAAGAACCCTGCCGTTAGCCAGAAACAACTTCATGGTCGCTCTATTTCTCGCCGGTTCGGTCCATTTTGTCACAAGTCAACAGCTGGCCAGGGGATTAGCTCTGGTCATGGGCTTTTGAGTTCCACCAATAGGTGGCAAACTCTGGCCCGCGGGCCAATTTTGGCCGCAGTGTAATTACATTTGGCCCGCAAAGCCGTATCAAATGCTTATTACAGCCCGCGGCGCATGTAGCGCTGATACTCCAAATCCTGGGGTGCTCTGTTGGTGTTTTGGCAAGAAAATCACAACAGGACCCATTAATGCCCTCTCTTCTGTTGACAGTAGTCATAGCAACCATATGCTAATACTGGCATCGTGGTACCCCTCTGAAAAACGGCGATAAAGAAAGGGTCCAGAAAACAGGAGCTTTCTGGAGAATATCTGTTTACATATGTAAAAAAGACAGACCTGTTTGTCTTGTACGTGAGGCTAATGTGGCTCTAACAAAAATTAGACGACGCTATGAAACGAAACAACAAGACAAATACAAGGACCTGCTCGTGACTCAAAGGCGCCAGAAAGACATGAAAAGTAGTTTGGTTTCACAACGGACTATGTTCAAAAAAGCCATATCACAAAGTGAGGCTGCTGTAAAGGCTAGTTTTAAAATGAGCACCTTCAAGGAGGGCGAGTTTGCGAAAAAGTGTATGATGAACCTTTTGTGCCCGGAGAAAAAGAAAACAATTTCAAATGTGAGCCTGAGCAGAAACTCAGAAGCTGATCGCACATCTGAACTTGCCACCAAATCTACACAAACATTTTTTTTTTTTCACAAATATATCAATGTTGCCCTGCGACTTTTTCCCAGTTTTGAAATTTGCCTCGCTGTGTATTTGAGTTTGACACCCTTGACCTACATCAGGGGTCGGCAACCTTTAACACCCAAAGAGCCATTTGGACCCGGTTTCCATGGAAAAGAAAACACCGGGAGCCGCAAATAATTTTTGACGTCTAAAATAAAGGTACCACTGTATATATTGCTTTTTATTACCTTTACACTTTGTATAAATGAGTGTGTAGTGTGTTGCTTATGAAATCCACAAAGTGCTACAGAGAAAATTAAATTCTATTTATGGAATGAACACATTTTGAACATTTTGAGCTTTCAGAGCGTGTAGCGTAGCACTGACCTGAATTTTAAAAATAAAATGGGAAAAAAATCACTGTGTCAGGATACAATAAAAAATTCATATTTGGAAAATATCTTCATAAATATTTATTTTACCTGGTCAATGGGACTTCTGCTCCTGAACTTCTGCGCACAGCATCGGCAAATCGGGACTTTACCGGCTGGCGGGTATATCGGCTTCCGCGAGTGTGACGTTTACTTTGAGTGGCGAAAAATAATAAATATAATTTTATTAAATTAAATATTTATAATTTATTTTCCCAAGCCACTTGGAGGTTGCCGACCCCTGACCTACATCATTTGAAACAGCAAAAAGGAGGAATTACAATGGCTCTAGGATCTGAGCTCTGCTGCCTGGATGCAAGAAGCCTAATTCCTGAAAAAGTTCGAGGAACTGCAGAAAAGTTCCCGAAGCGGCTTTGGTTTAGGAGTGGCTCAAAAGAATAAAACAAAACGAAGCATAAACGTGACTGCGGCCGGGGCGGAGGGGTGCGCAGACGTGCATGTGTGGGTTCGGGGGAGAAAGAGAAGACATTGCTGGCATCGCAGTCAGGGTCGAGGAATCAAAGCACATCGAGGCTCCGCACTCTGTAATTACTTCGCTGGAATGTGAACTCCTTCGCTGACAATGATTACAGGTATTCTACTATACACACACACACACACACACACACATGCTGCAGATATGCACATCTGCCGTTTGATGACCTCTATCTAATCTTTAATCTAGTTAATCTAGTAATCAATTTGCATCTGCTAGTTACATCTCTAACATCTGGGAGGCAAACATCTGTCTCGGCATTAAAGGGTAACGGGTTGTTTTTTTTTTTTTTTTACAGTGCAGTTGGAAATCCGCGGTTGGAGGGTTCGTAACGCGCGCCGCCAAGACCGACAGGAAACCCTCCCTCCCATCCTTTAAAAAAAAAAAAAAAAAAAAAAAAATTGTTTAAATGCTAAAAGCGAAGTAATCAGATAATACACAACATCCACTGGATGGGCGAAACCCAACAAGATTGCAGGAACTCCAGATTCACGTCAAACATATTCTCCCCCCATGACTCAAGAAATGCCGGTGTATTTTGATCTTCTTAAAAAACAAATTCTAATTTATCCAGGGGATTCCACGCAACCTTCAAAATGGGACGCGTTCGCGACCCCCGAGTGCCGTCAGCGGCGCAACAACATCAACAGGAAGTGACTTGAGACCCGTTGCTGATGAAAACACAGCTTTTTTTTTCCAGGAAACCAGAAAACACGGAGTGTGTTTTGTTCTGAAGCCTATTGGATGAGAGGGCGAAACTTCTAGAAGCGTGATCTAAATGACCGAGACCGTAAGACACACAAACCCAGGTGTTAAATGCCAAGACATCTGACTGGATCACCGAGAACCCGCCTCCCGATGCAAAGCGCTGGCCGCGAGCACCAAAACCCAACTTGCCTCCCGGCCGACAGCCGGGCCCGACCGCAGCCGCTCTGGGTAATTAAAGATATATGATGGAAGTCACATCGATTTGCACAGAGCGGATCAAGAGGGGGCAGGAATTCAGACAAAAAATAAAAAAATAAAAAAAATGAGCAGAAAAGCCACAGCATCTGAGTGATTCTCAAAATAAAACACCTGCACGTCACAGCCTCTCTGGACTCTTTAGAAAAACACGAAAAAAGTGAAGCGGCCTCGGTTTCAATTTTTTTTTTGTCATTTGTTCGCACATACAGGGCATTGAAATAGCATTTTTCTAAGACCCCACGGTGTAAAAGTACAAAAAATTGCACCGAATGACGACAGCAGCAGCATCGAGGGAAACACACAGCACCAAAAAATAGATTCAGAATGCAGGTTATTTAACTTGGTAGGCGTTTGTATCAGTTTGGTTTCATAGCTTGCTCGCTTTCTGGCTTTTACAGTGAATTTAATATGAGAGAGCTGCAAACAGTTGTGTCGACAAGAAAGTTAATGTTCCTTGGTCTTTTTATTGGTGAAAAACTTGAAAAGGGTTATTCGGTTATTATCTATTTAAATGAGTTTATTTCAAAAGGGGACAGTGCATGAATGAAACATGAGTAAAAAAGCCAGAATTAGCCAAAGAGGCTATTTTTCATCTGTGGTCCCCCGGCCATGATGTCAAAAATGGCAATAAAAGGGACAAAGAAATACATTGTTGGACAGAACAGCAACACAAATTTAACAAAAAAAATATTTACATGATATACAGTGAGCGGTCAAATGGACGATGAGAGAGGACAGGCTTTAGTGAGTGCATGTTAATGTGTTCACCATTTCATAAATAGTGTTATTTATTTTGCTTATAATGTTATTATTTTTTTTCTGATTTTTTTTTTTCCTGTCAAGATCCCAGAAAGGGTATAAAATTTTTGGTTATGTGTGGCTTTCTGGAAAACAATGTTTACATTTAGACACCTCTGCGATCGTCACAATTTATGTTACAAACTGGCCCGGCCCCCCCGTCAGAGAAGGGGAAAATCATTTGGCCCTCGCAGGAAAAAATTTGGGGACCCCTCTTTTAAAGGAACAGATTCGGTTGGGACGCTTTTCTCGGTGGGACGCGGCGCAACCATTTTCACCCACCAGAACACACACACACACACACGTCTTCATGTATTTTGCTTGTTGTGAAAAGGAGGGGAGTAGAGTGGGTGTA
The DNA here is from genome assembly GCF_037954325.1 of Fistularia commersonii. Lineage (NCBI taxonomy): Eukaryota > Metazoa > Chordata > Actinopteri > Syngnathiformes > Fistulariidae > Fistularia > Fistularia commersonii. The sequence continues at coordinate 26,208,562 of NC_141284.1, read as the reverse complement.
TTTAGTAGAGTGTAGTTAGGCTATGCAGTGTGTGTGTGTGTACGTTTGTGTATTTTTTTTTTTTTTGGACAAAGACAAACTCAGTAACCCAAGCTTACTGTTCTGTATATTCCCTGTGCATCCTGTATTTGCAAGTGTATTTGCAGTCCCTATGTCCTCTATTGTAAGTCGCTTTGGATAAAAGCGTCTACCAAATACAATGTAATGTAATGTAATGTATTTAATCCTGCAAGTACCCGGTTCCAACCTTCGGGACGGTCCGGCTCAGCCTATCGGGCCTCGGTTTGCTGGCGGGCGTCCGCAGGGTCTCCCCCCCCACGGAGGCTGCACGTGTTCTAGTTTTAATTGTGAATAAAGTCCCGCCCTGCGGTCCCACGGCATCGGAAGAGGGGGTGCGGGTGGGAAAAGGGGGGACGAGCGCTGACTCGCCGGCCCCTTTACAAGATGGGATCCCGCTTTGTGCGAGGGTTGTGTCATCGGGGTTCACCAAACAGTCGCGGGGGGGCATCCTGGGCGCTGTCACATGCACCCACCCACCCAAAATACGCAGGACGTCACCCGTCAAAACCCTCATCGAGGATCGCCGCGCTGCACCCCGAGCGGGACACGCTTTCATGCATGCTGTGACCAAATGGAGTCAGCGTCGCCATGGATACAGCCGCAAGCCGGGGCCGCGGCCAGGTTTTTCTAATCAGGCTTGAAACGAGCTCCCGGCGGGCACGGTGGCTCGGGAAGAGGGGGGGCGGGCGGCTGTGTCGTGTCGCGTCGCCAACGGGATTCAGAGAACTCTTGAGTCCCGGGAGAACATCTGGGCGATGTAGTTCCAAACCAAATATTACATAATGGCTGAATAAAATACAAAGATGGTCAGAGATAGCGATCGGAGCAAAAAACAGACATGTAATGTGACGTTATATCACAAGGTTCACGGCTAAAGCCGCCGGTTAATTAAAAAGCAAGAACCGACGTTGGAAGCTGAAGATTGAGGAGGGGGCGGAGCCAGGCGGACGGTTGGAAAAAGACCAGAAAGAGACGGCGGTGGATGACGAGACGGAAATCTGGGGTCGCGGCGACAGACGGGGCGAAGAACGGGGCGATCGCGAAGTACTTCACTTCGGGCGGAAGTGAAGCTGATGACGGGAAGTCGCTCCCAGACGTGTGTGTGTGTGTGTTTGCACACGCATCTGCACAAGGGTGGGGCTCAGTGTAACAGGATCTCGACATGAAGGGGGGAATGCGGGCTCGGTGCTACTCTCTAATGAGAGGGGCGAACCTGATCAGAGTCAGATGGGGGGGCCCCCGAGCCAAAGGCCCCCTGCAGAAAGTGCCGCCCGACACCCTTTGTTACCTCCAAGTGAGCTGAGACCAGCCCATGAACCATGTAACTAGGTGGTTTCCAGGTTAATGAAAAGCTGTAACTCTGGTCCCACTGTCTTTCTCTCTCTCTTTCTATACGAACGTGATGGACGACTCCCCCCTCGCTCTCTTGCTCGCTCCCCGTGCCCCGCCCTTTATCTTCACCCCAAATTTCCTTGCATCCGAATCAGAGGCAAACCCCTCGCGCCAGCTATGCTACGTTTACACGTTGGGCGGGTTACGGCACGAACTATCCAACTAATCCGCTGTCAATGATGACAAACTACGTTATCCTGCAATAACTGGTTGTGAGCATTGCGGGACCACTTTTGTGATACTGTTTTGAGAGCTCGCGCACGTCCGAAATGTAATCCTGCACGCAGCCCAATAAGGAAATGCTAACCACCATTCAGGTTGTAGGTGGAAAGAGTGTGAATTCAGGGAGGATCCAATTATTGCCATGGATGGAAATCAAAACACTGCAGAGATCCTGTGATGTCGTTCATCACACACGTTTAAGGAAGTATATTTTTCTCATAAAAGCTGCTTTTCATAGATTCCTAGAACCTTTTCAGGAACTTCTATGTACATTCCAACAGAATAGGAACTAGGAATTAGGTCCTGAGTGACTGCAAAAACCAGTGACATGCAGTCAGGGGAGGCAGGAGAGGCTGTGCCTCACTTGCCAATTTTGGAAAAAAGAAATGAAAGAATTAAAAGGTTCATCAGTGATTTGATCTCTGGATTTTCACATTTAGTGTTCATATACTGAGAGGAGACGTGCAGTGAGGCTGCCTACTCTAGAGCCTCAACGTAGATCACGCAGTGACAGCTGACTGCTGGCATGCTCTGCACTAACACCGTAATGCTGTCTCTATTAAAATGCTTAAACACGTTTGCTATAAGAACTACATTTCCAATGTACAGTGATTTTTTTGTCAACAACGGCATGTGTGTTACTTCTTATGCTAAGCGATCATAAAACGGCTGCGAAGAGCCGCTAAGTGAGGCACACAGTTCTCCTGCCTCACCAGCCATGAACTTCACCGCACGTCAACATTTTAGCTCCTGCTCCGGGGCTGTGTCTTTCTACGATTCTGTAGGTGCTTAGTGGACCTCATAAGCCAAGTCGTCTTTTTTTCTCACAACGAAATGGACAGAATCAGCAAGAAATAGAGCAACGAAGAGCTCTTCTGGCCTGCTACGCCGGAGAGGAAAACGAAGCATTTTGGCCAAAAAAAGGACCGAGATAGCCGACAGAGAAAAGCAGTTCAACCATCTGATAGTCCACGGCTATTATCAGAAAATGAACATCCTGGCCACTTCACTTTCCATGTTGATCTTGTTGTCTTCATCTTCTCTGCGGTGGTTCGTTTTTGAGCATGGAGCATTTGTGCACAGATGTTTGCATTATGCTACCTTGATCCCTTACTGCCTGTGGGAATGCTAAGCTAAAAAGTTACTTCCTGGAACAAAGTTCTTGCTTGGCAGTCCTCAGATCTGCTTTTTTTTATCCGTTCTGTCTGAAAGCAGCTATATTTCCCGATTTTCAATCAAAATAATTATAAAGTTGTTCCGTCACCGTTGTAGTATCATCCAAAAAAGGTAGGAAGGTACGATGACTACCCGATTATCTGTCTTGAATCAGACATTTTTGTGGTTCCGACTCTTGAATATGCAACTAAAGATGCAAAAGTCTGGCTCGAGGGCGTAAAAATCAAAGTTTCTTGAAGAGCTATGGACAATCACACGACGGCTCCAGAAGGACGGTTGCTCTTCAAGCGAAAGGTCAAAAGTTCACCTGAACTTAAACCAGCTTTTTCGCCAGACCTCAACCGTGTCGGTCGCTCCTTCAGTGAATAATAATACTAATGATAATAATAAAATGCCCCCCCCCGCACCCGGCCGAGGAAAAAAGTAAGACTTCAACCGGTATTTATTCGTTGGCATTTAAAGGGCGATGAAAGGGGCCGTAAGTCACACTGATGGAGGGTGGGCTCGGCAGGGGTCCCTCAGATCTAACACAGATGTACTTGTTAGCAAAGGTGAGAAACAGGGGTCATGGCTGGACTGGTCAGCGAGCGGCCAGGCAGGCCAGACCGCGAGCCACGCGCTTTTCGCATTAGGATCTTGTGTCTACAGCCTTGGCTGCTGCGATCCAGTGGAATATTCTAAAGAAAAAAAAAAAAAAAAGAAATCGAATCAAATAAACACCCGATATCCATCATTATCCCATAGCGTGTTCCAAAACTGCTAAAATGGATTTTTTTTTTTTTTTTTTTTTTGTAGTCCAAGTAAGTCATAGCACCGTGCCATCTTTCATGCTGGAAGCAATGCGTCACCTTTAAAAAGGAGCAACCAAAAAAAAAAAAAGAAAAGAAAAAGTAGCTGGAACGCAGCTACAATTCGTTTACCTGCCAAACCTGTCATCCCGACGGATGAATCATTTTTGTTTAAAGAAAGAAAGGAGGAAAAAAAAAACCGAATGCACTTCGCATTTTTTTTTTTTTTTTTTTGGATTCTCTGCGTCAGTGTTCGGTTACCGGTGCGTTTCTGCAAATCTCAAATCTGCGAAACCCCGCCTCCGTTGTGCCCCCTCCCCCCTCTGTACCCGTGAAAGAAAAACCCTCATTTGGAAAATAGGTAAACACAAGCTCCCAGGCAAGTACATATTTGTCAAGTTTACCCACACACACACACACACACACACACACACACACACACACAAAAAGGAAAGGGGAGAAACGGGTGGGGGGAGCCCTTTGATTCTGAGCTGGTGGAAAAAAAAAAAAGGTAAATTTACTCCAGTTGTCGATCAATTTGGAGCAGTGGACATTAAAGTGGGAGCCGGGGCCTAATGGGAGCCATGCCTGTGAGAGGGCGAGCTGGCTGGGGTGTGTCCGCACCTCACTCCCGCCTCCGACGCGCACGCTAATGGATTTCAGCTCCCTCCGCGTGCCAATTAGCCGCTGCGTTTGGACGCCCGCTCCACGGATCCGTGTGCGGAACGCTCCGCCGACGCCGTCCGAGGGTTCGCGGCCGCGCGCCCCGTCGGAGCCGAGCCCGCCGCTCGTTTGAACCTCGGTTTACGGCTCCAGGATGCGCGTTAACTTCGACACGTGGCGACGCAAACAGATAAAACTGCCCGTTTTTTAGAGCCGCTTTTATCGCCTCTTTTAAGGGACGGGCATTACAAAGAAAATAGCGTGTGCACTTTTAACCCCGCGACCCCGGGTGAGGACAGACAGGTAGGGCTCCGGACTCACCTGTCATAAACCCTCCATGCCTTCCAAACGTGACCGTAAATCACGCCTCGCGCCTTCAAGGGATCAAATATCGGCTAATACGACACTCTTCGCCGTTCGCTTTCATCCCCGCGCTTCCTCCCTCCGTCTCTTGGCGGCGGCACGGCCTGAAAACGCGTCCATCTTTCCACGTTTTTTTTTTTTTTAAAGGCATGGCGAGTAATTTATTTACCAAGAAACTGCCGCCGTAAATGACAGAAAAAGCAGTACAATTTACTGAGGAGTAGTGAAACGGGGCCGTGGGGGAAGGGATGTCTTGGCGCGGCCTTTGAAAGACTATAAAGCTTTAGTAGTGGCCCACGACCTGTTTATGGCCGGCTGAGACACTGCGGTGTGAGGCTCCCGATCACGCTTCACCTCCAAGCCGCCGCCGCCGCCGCTCTCGCGCGACATGCAAAAAAAAAAAAAAAAAAAATAGGAGGTCACGACAGGGGAAAACACTCGGACGCCGGAGGGACGCTTTCGTTGTGCTCCGTTTCTCCGGCGAGCGAACACAAGAGGACGGGCGAGATTGAGATGAACGCTGGATTTGTTTGAAAACATTTTAACGGTGAAACCGTTTCCTTTTACATTACATTACATTACATTTGGCAGACGCTTTTATCCAAATCGACTTACAATAGAGGACATAGGGACTGCAAATACACTTGCAAATACATGATGCATAGGAAATGTACAGAACAGTAAGCTTGGGTTAGTGAGGGTTTTTTTTTTTTTTTGACAGAGACACACAAACGTACACACACACACACACACACACTGCATAGCCTAACTTGCTGCCAACCTGATCTGGGGCATCAGCGCAGTAAAAAGTCCTGAAAGAGAAACGTTTTTTCCTGTTTCTGCGTTTACCTTTTCTGCATAATAGACTTTCGCCCTGTTTGCACGTGTTTTGTGTGTGTGTGTGTGTGTGTAGCTGGCTGAGCCGTTTGCTCAGTGACTTGCTTACAGTGAGTAAATAGATGCTGACAAAGTGGGTTTTAAAAAACAAAAAAAGGATTGAATTCTGGTTAAATCAACAAAAAAAAGGTGAGTTTGTGAGTGTGTGGGAGGGGGTGGAGGGAGGCGCGCACCTGGTCTTCACCACATCCAGCGGGTGCATCAGGCAGATCTCCACCAGACCTGGAAAATAATAATAAAAAAAAAAAACAATTAATTGAAATAATTTGGTTTTGTAGCGTCGATTGACAACATGGACACGTCTGATTTTTACTGATACATGTGTCAGAGTCTTCCAGAAGGATTGTGACTGGAGTCAGGGTTTAGCCTGTCAATCATTTTGCTGATTGACAGCAAAAAAAAAAAACAAAAACCAACTCGCACACAATCATTTTGTATCTCATATTTCTAATACGTGATTACCAGCAGACATTTTCAGGCCTGATGTTTCCCCTGGAGCTAGAAGGCACATAGCGTCCGCTCCCCCCCTCCGTCGTACGCTGGTACATTCCGGCCCGCTCTGCAGCACAAAGCGTTCCCACCATGAATCAACAAAAACCAGTTCCTCAGCGAACCAGGCTGGATCTATTCATAAAGCAGCGCCTACACAGGCTGGTGTGCGGTGTATGCAACACACACACACACACACAACCTTCACACACATGCACGAGGGGCCCTGCAGCAGCACAAAACAGGTCACGGTGAAAGCTTTACATCCCGCCATCTCCATCTGCAGAACTTCAGCAGGTTCTTGCAGTTCCTAACCTAACAGCAAGAGTCAGTCACTGTGTGTGTGTTTGTGTGTGTGTGTGTGTGTGTGTGTGCTGTACCTGCCTGGAAACGACGAGAGAGGGCAGTGGCCGGACAACTGAGAATCGAGGCAATGAAATAGATGGCAATGATTTGGCAGGTTCGTCCGGTGAACAGACAGAGAGCGGCTTAAAATGACCAATAATCTGCGTTGAGAACACTGGGAAGGGACGACTGTGAGAGGTACGTGGAAATTTCCATGACGATGAGCTCACTGCGCTCCAGACGCTCGGGTTTGTGAGAGAACGATAATCAGATTAGTGATTCGTCTCAGACGTGCGATTTTTCCATCAGGTTAAAAAAAAAAAAAAAAAAAAAAAAAAAAAAAAAGCCTCCTGATTATCGTGAGGTTTTATTTATTTCAAATTCCCACTGCGGAGACAGAAGGACATCTGCCACTCACTGTGGCCTTTTTCAAGGACACCTGCCAATAGATCAATATCAACTTACTCTTTGTAATCGTGCAACTCCCATGTCTGAAAGAAACACAACACAGGAATGCTTTCTTCCCTGCACCAGATGCACACTTCATCTGCACGCCATCCCAACACACTCACACACTCCCTGTCACGTATATCCGCGATATACGTAGATTTCAAAATGGTCCGTTTATTCCTTTTCACTAATCAAACTCATGCTGCATTTATGTATCATCTCATTCTGTGCATATATACATATATATATGTATATTCAGCTTGTCATGTATTCATCAATCTTATTCTGTGTGCGTACACACACACACACACACACACACACACACACACACACACACACACACACACACACACACACACACAATCAATTTCATTCTGTAAATGTTTTCTGTCCACTCTAAATATATACATTTGTATATCAGTCTCACTCTGTATATATCTATATATCTATATCATTCTTGATTTATGTCCATTTTATTGCCATTTTTGACGTCATGGCCTGGGGGACTACAGATATAAAAATAGCCTCTTTGGCTAATTCTGGCTTTTCTACTCATGTTTCATTCATGTGTTTTATGAAATTGCATTGTCCCCATTTGAAATAAACTTATTTAATTAATTTATTATATACATTCCATTCTGTACAATATATATCCACACTATTCTAAATATACACTGCTCAAAAAAATAAAGGGAAAGCTAAAATAACACATCCTAGATCTGAATGAATGAAATATTCTTATGAAATACTTTGGTCTTTACACAGTTGAATGTGCTGACAACAAAATCACACAAAAATGATCAATGGAAATCAAATGTTTCAATCCATAGAAGTCTGGATTTGGAGTCACACTCAAAATTAAAGTGGGAAAACACACTTGAGGCTGATCCGACTTGAAATGACGTAATGTTCTTCAAACAAGTCAAGTAAGCGGACAATTTGATTTCACATAAATGTGATTGATTGGAGTTACTTGTGTTATTTAAGTGTTCCCTTTATTTTTTTTGCAGAACATATACTAGATATCTCATCCTGTGTGTGTGTGTGTATATTTTTATTCTTATTTTGATACCACTGTTTATTCTAGGCAATGCAATCTCTTGTAACAATAAATTACAAAATCCTTTGTATTAAAATAATTCTACAGTAATTTCCAGAGTATTGAGCGCACGTGAATATAAGCTGCACCGGCGAAACATAAGAAAATAAATAAACGCGTCCACGTTGTAACATGAGATATTTAAACAGAAACGTTTTTTTTTTAACTTTTAATTCAATACTTTGCTTTAATCAAATACTTTTTTTTTCGAATATGGCCTGTAACACGGCTGATGAAAAATTAATAATTTTATTATATTGATAATAGATAACACAAGGAAAAGTCCATCCATCCATTTTCTATCCCCGCTTTTTCCGACTCCAGCTGATCGCTACCTCGGTCTTCCTCCTGCACGCTAAAACCGTTAAAAGTCGTCTTCTTATGTGTCGAATTTCACGTTAACGTCATCGGTCCGATGTGACGAGGCGAAGTATTTTGGCCGCGTGAAGCTCGCCGACCCGGAAAAAAAAAACCCCATAAATTACCCGCATTGTCATTTAAGACGCCGTGTTCAAAGCGTGCGACAAAAATAGCGTCTCATAGTCCGGAAATGACGGTAATCGGTGCATCCTTTATTATTTAAATTCCAGCATTAGGCCTTGCTCTTCTCCTGGCTCCGAGTCGATCATCCTGATGATCCTGCTGTCTAGTTTGATGCATGGGCCGGATCACCCGTGCAGAGCCGCTACATTAGTAACTGGCCCTGTTACGCAGGATAACTATGTGCATCTGCGTTGAAGAGCCACTGCTCTGGCAGCGGGTGACTTCTGACTCAGATTTCTTTTTTCCTTCTCCTTCTTTTTCTTTCTTTTTAAACTCCTGACTCTCACCGCCGGTCCCTCCGCCGGTTCTTCCCTCGCAGATTCCGCTGTGTGTACACAGCTGCCGCGCAATATGGACTCTAATTTGCTCAATTAAACATTTTGTCTATAAAAGAGTGTGTCTTCTGGGGATTTTTTTCCGGAGAAGTAATTATCAAGAGAAACACTGCAGGGGAAAAATTGAAAAAAAAAAAAAAAAAAAAAAAGACCTTTTTTCTGGAGAATATTGGAGAGCTATTGAACCGAACTCCTGGCAGGTAACAAAAGTCCATCTGGGACGGAGCTCAACCCAGCTAACTCTGAAGAGATGAAGTCAACAATATGGTGATAATCTCAGCCGTGTAGAAACGATTGATATCTTTTCAGTTTTTCGCCGGACCATATGACCGGGAAACGCTTGGATCCCGGCGGCCTTTGGTTCCTTCAACTCATCTCAAAAAAGGAGGAACCCCTGCAAGCCTCCCAAAAAGCAAAAGACGGAGATGGAAAGGTAATATTGCTATTAATCGCAGAGGAACCTCGCCTTGAGAGCACATGGACAAGTTTTACAGAGATACGAGCCGAGATATGAGCGTTCAACACTGACGCGGCCGCCGTCGACCGTGAAGTGGCGTTTAAAAACAGTCGGACTCGCCTCCCGCCACCGGGAAGTCTAGCGTGAACAATCTTGGGTGTTGCCGACATGCCCGTGAGGAGACGGGAGTAGATGCCGTTGGTGAGATATGTAGGATGAAATTTTTGCAGCAGACGGCGGGAACGTCAACGGACGAGTCGTCGGGAGAGTCAATCGAGTCGGTCTGGTTCGATCGTTTAAACATTCAGTTTGTCACTAAATACTATGCTATGCTAACGCTAACATGGTCTGTTTTGGCGGCGTAGGTTGACGCTCTGTCATTGTTTACCGGGCTGTTTCGGGTCAACTTTCGAGATCGTTTCCGACTTCAGACTCAGAGCGGCACCAGCAAGCCTTTCTCCGGGAACTGCAACATGACTAAAACTTTATTGTGCTACACTGACCTGCCGCAAACCTCAAATCAACCAAGGCGGCTACTAAAACGGCGCTCCGATTGTTCGGCATTGTTGGAAAACATCGTAAGGAGAGGTTGCTCAGTGATTGGTCTCAGGATGAAGACCGTGGTGGAATCCATCACGAACAACCCTGACAACGGCGCCGCTTCTCCAGCAGACTTTTACAGCTCTGCTGTCCAACTCAAAGATACAGGAAATCTTTCCGACCTGATGCCATCACGCCGTACAATAACTCACTCTAATCGACGCTAATTCACTTTGCCACTTTTGCTCATTATTAACTTACTATTTTCCACCTTTACCTGCACTAGCTGTAAAAAAAAAAATGGCATTGATTCTTTAATACTTTATTTATCTTAAAATACTGTACAAATGCACTTCTGATTAGATGCTAACTGCATTTCTCTGTATCCATAAACATGTAATGACAATAAAGTTGAATCTAATTTATTCCTGTTTATTGGGAAATATTATTTTTTTTAAAGATTATACCTTATAATTTTACACTTCAGAGTTTATTAATTTTATTAATTTTTTACCTTTATTTTTTAGCTTGTCTTGATGCCTCGCTGCTGCTGCGAAACATTTTCCCAAGATTGGGATCATTAAACTACATCTCATCTCTCATCTCAAAAATCAAAATTTATAACACATATTTTAGCCTACGTGCTGGGTTGCAGGTTGCATTTTGTTAACTTTCCGCTAGTGTTAACTTGTCCGATGGTACAGTATGGTTCGGCACACATGGTAATTATGCCACATTGTTCTGCTTTTGGGTGCAATTTCCAGTCAGAGGGAAAGGAACTGATGTTAGTCTACCCACCGGCGCCAGTCAACAGAGTAGTCTGTAAGTCTACCGTGAACTGCCCGCGCTCCTTACAACCGACGCTCTCTCTCTCTGTTAGCATAGCAACACAACTACGACTTTAGCTGACTTCGGCGGACTCTTGCCTCTTTGCCTCTTTGTTCGTCTTCATTTTGAAGCTCGTTTTGACTTCTCTTCGAATAGGAAGGGTTGCACGGCGGACATGCATTTTACCGTACAGTGCAACCTCGCGATGTCACCACCCGACAAGAAGTGTGAGATTTTATTTGCGTTTTCATACGGCTGGTACAAATATCGATCAAATATTCACCACATCTTGGTGATCCGTTTAAAAGGTGAGGGTGATAGCGATACTCCCGATTTCCTAGGCAGACAGATGGGTGAAACAAAGGTTTCTCGAAGCGCACAAAGAGCCCCGGATCCATTTGGGGAGATGATTGAGATTCCCAAAATATTTAGTAGCGTGGTGTAAAAGTTGGGAATTGAAGTGAACAACTTACACGTGGAGGTCTTTAAGTACACGACCCTCAGTTTTGGTGCCCACAGAGACACAAAACCCGGAGGTCATGGGAGAATTTGTCCATAAAACACAAACTGTGCTTTAGTCTGAGCTTCTAAACTTCTTCGGTTCGAAGTGGGGTGCAAAATAGGTAAAAGAATACCTTCGAAAATAAATTAGAATCAACCCCACGTGAGGAAAACTCATAAATCGGTCTTAAACCTGGATTCCGGTGTCGGGGTACAAAAGAGCAAATCCACCAATCAGTAAACGGAATTTTACGTGAAATGTCTTCAATGGTGACTTGTAAATTAAAAAAAAAAAAAAAAAAAAAAAAAAGCATCTTGTTATGGCCGCAAACGCAACAGTCACACGTCCGCATTACTTAAGCTTCCGGGCCTCATCGTAAACCTCCGATTACAGGAACCCTGACAGAATACGGGTTTCCTGATACTTCGTTAAATTTGAAAGGTAACATTAGTTAGCGCTTTAGACTAATTAGCCAAGCTTTTTCCGTCGCGGCGTTCGGATCGGGTGAAGCGTTTGCTGCGTTATCGGCGCGACGGCGTCGTATTTGTCTGAACCGTCCCGCAGACGGGAGGACGGGCCGTGACCCCGACCTCGGAACGACTTCCCCTCCGTTCGCGTCGTGAAAATGTGAGGATTCCTTGAACACACGCTCACGCGCGCACACACACACACACACACACACCGAGCCACCGGTCTACGGGCGGCGTTCCTGCGAGCGTTTGTGTGATCTTAACAAACCCGGTGTCAGAATACAAAGAAATGCATAAAGCCGACACGCACTGACGGAAACATCTGCACCTGATCATTCATTCATTCATTTGTTATTTCTCGCTCGGGGTCACAGGGAGCTGGATTCTATCACAGCTGTGGTTGGGCGAGAGGCGGAGACCTACTGTATTTTTTTTTTTGCACTATAAGGCGCACTTTAAATCCTTAAATTTTCTCAGTTGCTGTCATTCCACAACACTTCCGTGTTCTTCTAATCCAGCTGACTGTGGAATATTGAAGAGCGAGGGAATTTCACAGCTGGCATCCGGTCACAGTTCCTCGTCGGAAGTCACCGAACTCCCCAGAGCGACCCCTTCCTTCACAAATGTTTTTAAAAATTGCTTGTCTGCGTGCCCAGGTGCTTGATTTTGCACACCTGTGGCCGTGGAAGTGATGGGAACACCCGATTGCGATTATTCTGAATAAATACTTGGGAGATTTTTCTTAAATATACTGTATTTTTATTTTTCGCACTATGAGGCGCCTTTAAAATCCTTCAATTATCTCAAAAATCGTCCGTGAAGTCTTGCGCTTCCTGACCTCCAACCAATTTTATGAAGTAGACACCGCTGTCAAAATTTTTTTAATGTGAATTTGTTAAGAGGCACAGAGACGTTGTATTAAATTTGGTCCGCGGTCGAATGTGGGTTGCAACGTCAGACAACATTAGATGACTAATTATGTAGCGCCGGAATACAAGAAGACCAAACTTGACTATTTTGTGTGGCTTTATATGCCGTTTTTTATCATGCGCCTTATAACACGGTGTGCCTTATGTATGTAAATAGAGGCGTTCATTAATATCGCACTTTATAATGCAGTGCGCCTTTCAAATCTGGTACAACTATTCTCTCTCTCATTAGCGCAGGAGGCAGAGCGATTACTTAGCGGTTCGATTCCCATGATGGTTCAGCCATGATGGGACTGCTGAAAGGGATTTAATAAAGTATAATAAATGAAGTTAAATTGCAACCATTCACTAACCATTTCATTCACGTCATAAGAGACCTCTTGACCCTCCACTTTCTCGTTCTCACGACACAGAAACGTAACATCCGCTGGTCAAATAGAGCGGTGATCCATAAACGATCAGCGAATTCTTGGAAAGAATTCTAGTTTTTTCATTGGAGCTTCCGGATCTTATTTTGAAAAACGACTGTTTCCGCCTTCGACTCACTGCCGCCCTTAATATTGTATATATAAAATGTAATCATAGTATTCCATTTATTTGGTTTGGCAGCAGCAGCTCCCAACATCATTTGCAACTTTTATTATTATTTATGTCTTCCCTCTTAAGTATTTTTCAGTATTTCCATTTATAATACTTTTTAAGTATTTTTCTGAATCTGTTCCTGGTCAATAACCATGAATGGACCAATTTTTCCATTTGTTCTCCTGGTTCTTCTGCTACTTTGAAACAGATTAAACAATTTCCCAAGCATGGGATCATTAAAATACGTCTCATCTCAGATTAAAATTATGATTTGAGTCCCTGCGGCTCTAACCGGTCCACGGAAATATTTTCATGCATAAAACTGGTAGAAAAATGTTGGGGAGCGCTGATGTAGAGACACGCAGCCATTCGATCTTTCATTTAAACCTCATATAGAGACAGAAAGGGCTCCAATGAACTCTGTAGATGGTTTTGGACTGTTCCGAAATCCACGCTGAAAGACTGGAATCAAACCGGGGACCCTCTTGCTGCCAGGTAGAAGCGCTAGGTAACCTCAGCGTGCATCCTTCTGTGAGGATTATCACTTTATTACCGTCATTTCTAGACTATTGAGCGCACCTGAATATAGGCGGCACCGGGTAAAAATTAATAAATACATATATGTGTAAATATATAGGCCGCACTTGTTATAACATGAGATATTGACACGGAAACCTTTTTTTAAAACTTTAAATTAAATACATACCGGGAAAATTTGTTTTTTTTCCGAACCGTGCCTTTAAATCGACTGATGCAAAAGATGAATAATAAATAACACAATAAATAACCCGCTTTGTCCGACTCCGGCTGGTCGCTATCTTGGTCTCCCTTCTGCGCGCCAGAACCGTTAAAGTCGTCTTTGTCGGAGTCGGAATTGAACGGCCACAGAATCGGGATCTGATAAGGTGAAATATTTGGGTGGCTTGAAGCTCGTCGGCCCCGAAACATCCATAAATTAGCCGCATCGTCGTTTTAAGCCGCAGTGACCAAAGCGTGTGAGAAAAGTAGCGGCTTATAGTCCAGAAATAACAGTACACAAACAGACTCCGCAGCCTATATTTTGCATTGTGCACGATGCATTGTGCACGATGCTCTTGTCATTGTTTACCTCTGTGTCAATACGAGGTGGAACCAAAAACTAAACAAAACCGTTGACTTTTTAACAGCTAGTTTCCCATCTTAAAAAAAACACAAACCCTGGTGTTTTTCCAAACCCTCGACCGAGAATTGTTACGACTTAACCAAACGAAGCTGAGCGTTCATTCCTTCACGTGCGTGCGTGCGTCCACTTTCCACCGCGGACTTGATATGGACTGTATTTTGGGTTCGAGTCAAATGATCTTTTTTTTTTTTTTAACGTTTAAGTTATTTCGAAGCGGAGCGGAGAGAAAATGAGAGAGATGCAACCGGGTGGGGGGAAAATAAATGTTAAAAAAAAAAAAAAAAAAAAAAAAGGGAGAGTGACGTGGGACGAGCGTTGTGGTGCGTCCCGTCACTCAAACGCCGCCGGCGGCTGCGATGGGCGTTGGATTCATCGGCGTGATGACGGACGGGCTGGAGATGCAACCTGTCACTGCGCTGCATTACGATCTGATGAGGCTATTCTTAAAACCCGGATGCACAAAAAGCCCAGGAATGTTTCCAGGCTCCGCGGGAAATATTCGACGGTTTAAGGTTTCGTCCGTCCCATTGTTGTCCGCCGTCACTCCCTTTTTGGCCGCGGCACCGTCTTTGCGTCAAGCCTCAATAAAACTAAAAGAAATTTCCTAGCAGGAGGCGCCTCCTCCCTCCACCGCCGCGGTGCATCATGGTCGCCCACGGCGCCTGTCAGCACGTACTACTGTGTAATCACACGCTAGTAAACCCTACATACTCCAGGGAGCACTTCATGCTCCCCAGGGCTGCTTCTGATGCGCCATCGTTGCACGGAGAAAGAGCAAAACTGAGGGCGGTGGGGTCCTGACACACACACACACACACACACACACATACACACATACGGCACAAAGACCTGCTGATGTCTTCTCTGCACGTGAGTGAGCGAGATTCCATTATTCGAAGGTTGCTTTTGTTTCAGCTGCACAATAGTACTGACAGGGCTTGTCATCCGAAGCCTTGCACACACACACTCACACACACACACACACATGCACAAACACACACTCTGGGTTAAGCAAGGTCGCTAATGGCCACAGGATTGTCTGGAACAGGGCCATTAAGACACACTCTTATACACACACGTACACACATTAGAACACTGAGAGTGTGAAGGCTTGACAAGGAGGAACTGAGTTGAGTCACACACACACACACGCACACGCACACACGCACACACACACACACACACACACGGTGGAGAGGTTCATCCTCGAGATGAGATAACCCTTCATTGATCCCCTGACGGGCAGTTTGCAAAATTAGTCAGTGCATCATTTGCACATTGACACACACACACACACGCACACGCACAGACACACACCTATTAATCTGTACTATATCTTAGACAAAACAACAACCACTGAAAAAACAAAAAGGTATTGAAGGAATGGTAGGGGGTGGGTGAACAGAGGCTGCTGTTGGGATTAGTTAATCCCGCATTAGGTTTCTTTGAACCCGGTTCTCTGGCGTCTACTTGGCATTTGAAATTGTGCGTGTGTGTGTGTGTGGGGGGGGGGGGGGATTTTGAGAAATTTCAACATTGTGTCCTTCTACAGAAATGAACACATTCAAAACACGACAAAAGTAAAACTAAATAACTTCAACTAAATGTATCCACAATTATGACAAATAAGCCGTGACAATGACTTTTTCATTTGGTCGCGCGTTCTCTCGCTGAAAGGGAGAAAAAAACAAAAGCGAAGAAAACAGTTCCCATAACTCATTCCAACAAGCAGGTTGGACGGCTGATATATTGACAGATGCCACTCGAGCGAGCAGATAAGGGTAAATAGATACATTTCTCGCTAACTGACAAATTCAACACAGTGAAAGAAAAACACTTTCAGATGAGCCTTTTCTTTTCTTTTCTGCCAAAGTCCGTGTCTGGGGAGGAGGAGGAGGAGGGGGGGGGACGGTCGGTTTCACCCCCAGGGTTGAGGTTCCTCAGAAATGACGTGAAAAATTACGGAATTGTAAACGAGAAAATGCAAATGTTTCCATTCATGCTTATTACTACATTATAACATAGTTATAAAGCCGGGGTGGGCATTTATTTTGGCTGACGGGCCACATTTCTTAACTGGGTATCATGTAAATTGAACAAAATGAAAATTGCGATTTAAATATTTAAATGTTTTGGCATTTTATTTCAACTTTCAAATCGTTAACGATCATACCGACATTATTTTGCATGTAATCGTCCATACACGATTAAACCAAAGGAAAAAATAAGGAGTTTTAAATTCAATATTGATTGAAAATAGTTTTAAAAAAATCAAAGAAAATAGAAAATAGAAAAAAAAACAAAACGAGCCGGATGGCCAGGTCTGATAGAAAGTCCGGCTTTTTTTTTTTTATTGCTGCTGAGTTGTGATAAGAGCCGGTAGGCGATATTTATCCAGTTCTGGGTAACCGATCTGAATGCGGGATTTTGAGGGATGACGCAGTTACGCGTCTGGATGAGAGTCAACAAGTAGCTTCAACTGGTAGCGCAAGTGCTGCCACAACTGCGGCGGCCAGGCATTCATTCCAGGCCGGCCCATGACTCCAATTCCACAGAACGAAAAGATCATACATCACGCGGATGAGATGATTATCTGGGTTGTTTTTGGCTCGGGAATGTATGCGGTTTACTCCCACGCAAGAGCGCACCGGGGAGCGATTGCTCAACGGCTGCAGGTGTCATCCATCATGCAGACACACGGTGAATGACTGTAACTCCCGGCAGCCACGGGGAGAAGGTCGCCGCCACAGGAAGCGCATATTCAACAGTCAAACGGACGGATCAATCCAAATGTCGCGCTTTAGTCCTGCTCGCAAAGAGTCCGATTGAGCTTCGTCGCGCGTGACGGCAGGAGCGGGAAGAGCCAGAACTTCCAGGGAAAAGAATGGATCCCGACGGCGTGACGCATCGGCGTCGAGGTTCACTGAGACCAAAAGGCGAAACCTCGCCGGCAGCCCCCCCCCCCCCCCTTCGCCTCCGGGCCGTGAGAAGAGGCGCTAAGAGCGGCGCGATGACAGCTCCCCCTCCCCCGCCGCTCCTCCCCGTTCTGGTTTTGACAGAGATCTTGACTGAGCCTGCAGGTGATATCGCAGGTGATATCTGCCGCCTTCATGTGCCCCCATTAATACATTTCAAAACACCGAACCCGGAACGCCGAAAGCAGCCCGCCGAGCCGCCGCTCGCCCGCAATTTGTCATCCTTCGTCATACGATACTCATCGGCGGTCGGGCCGGACGCGGCCCCTCTCGGAAACTCTCGGATGATCTCGGGTTCGCTTCGCACTCCGGGCGGAAAGCGGAGGCCGGGGGATGACGAACGATGATGGATTTCTCCGATTTAATACCTTTATTCGACGGTAAAAACGACCCGTAACGCTGCGGTAGCAGAATCGATTTCTGAGGCGTCGATGGAACGCCGGGGCGGAGAAACACCATCATGTTACATTTCGGGTCAAAACGTAGCAAAACGCAACGACCGATGTATAACATCTCGATCTAATGCTGATTTATATGTCTTTGCTGATACGGGCCGACCAAACGGTCGGTCGGTTCCCCGCCAGGCTGCGGACGGACACCTCCTTGACGCCCGGATACCCGGAACACAAGCGCCGCTTTGTGTTCAACGGACGGCTGTGTATTTATTGTATTTCCTTAGAACACGAAAGCGTGAGAACGCTGGACGACGAGGTTACAAACTGGTTACCAACCGACGGGTTGAAACTCAACTCTTTCCCTAAATAAAACCGACCGGGAACCGTTTTCAAACGATGCGAAGAAAAAAAACTTCGGATCCGAGTTATCGAGTTCACGAATAGGGAAATGCAAAAAGTCAAACAAGCAGGGGGCGGGAAGGAAAAAAAAAACCCTGAACCGCACAAAGGCTGGGGAGGGGGACTTGGAGGAGGGAGGGGGGGGGATTTTTACATATTTAAAAACACAAAACGTTCAAGACTTCATAATGGCTCCAAACATCTGGAAGTCAGAGAGAGAGAGAGAAAGAGCTATTAATCACAGATATCACCAATCAGGCTTCCTGCCCGGGGAGAGCTGACGCTCCCTAATTCAGCACTTGAGAAGCTCAAAGGGCGCTTAGAAAAACAAACGGGAGCCATCTCCGATGACAGGGGGGTCGACTCTGTGTGTGTGTGTGTGTGTGTGTGTGTGTGTGTGTGTGTGTGTGTGTTACTGACGCCCCCTGACCTGGGAAGCATTCCCTGCTCCGGCTCCTGCTCCACGGATTCTACGTGACAATAATAATAAACCGCTTTTTTTTTTTTTTTTTTTTCCCTAAGGAGGAGGACATTTATAGCATAATTATTTATTGTTTTTCTTTTGTGTTTGTTTTAGTTTTTTGTGGTTCTCAGTCCCCCCAAAAAAATTGTAAACAGTCTATTGACAATTTAGCATTGATTTTACTAAAAAGGCTTCAGGTGTTTGAGAAGAAAATGCTGTTTAAACAATCTTCACCCGGTCTGTCCGTGCCACGGCGCCAGCATGCTTGGCGTGCTCGGCGTGCTCGGCGTGCACGCCGCCAATAAAGAAATGATACATTGCCGGCGAAATGTGACGACTCCGGCGGGATCCCGTCGGCGGCTCGGGCCCGGGGATTTTTTAGATTTACGGTGACACGTCACGGTCCATCTCTCCCCGACAGCGATGTGCGAAGAAAGCCGGCGTATGTCCCCGTCTGTCAAACTCCAGATGAACTCTTAAATTGACGAACGCGACCGCATGCGTGCATGTGTGCGTGTACTGGGTCACGTTGACGTGCCGATGATAACTCGCTGACAGACGGACTTTGCCCTCCATTACTGTCACTGTTTTCTTAACACCTGTGGTCACATTTTTCTTTTTTCGTTTCTCCCGGCGAACAATCGGCCCCATGCAAATGGTCGCATCTGCGGGGCGGAAGAGGCCGGCGGCGGCAGAAAGACGGAGGGGCGGAATGGATGCAAAACCTGGGGTAACTGATGTCTGAGGGGAAGTTGTCCGTGTCCCCTTTCGGGAGAATAGCTTTTCAAACAAATAGTTTCCAACAACCGCAGCGCACCTGTCGCTGCCTCTGAGTCAGCCAGGTAGCGAGAAGTTAGCAAGGTCCAGGTTAGCAGTTAGCAAGAAGGCCGTCTGGCCCTTCTTGCTAACTTCTTGCAAAGCGCACCTGCTGCCGCCGTCTGAGTAAGCCAGGTAGCAAGGTAGCAAGAAGTTAGCAAGAAGTTAGCAAGAAGTTAACAAGAAGTTAGCAACTCCTTGTTGGCAACTTCTTGCTAACTTCTTGCACAGCGCACCTGTCGCCGCCTCTGAGTAAGCCAGGTAGCAAGATAGCCAGAAGTTAGCAAGAAGTTACCAACTTCTTGTTGCGAAGTTCTTGCACAGCGCACCTGTTGCCGCCGTCTGAGTAAGCCAGGTAGCAAGGTAGCAAGAAGTTAGCAAGAAGTTAGCAAGAAGTTAACAAGAAGTTAGCAACTCCTTGTTGGCAACTTCTTGCTAACTTCTTGCACAGTGCACCTGTTGCTGCCTAGCCAGGTAGCAAGATAGCAAGAAGTTAGCAAGAAGTTAGCAACTTCTTGTTGCTAAGTTCTTGCACAGCGCACCTGTCGCCGCCGTCTGAGTAAGCCAGGTAGCAAGGTAGCAAGAAGTTAGCAAGAAGTTAGCAAGAAGTTAACAAGAAGTTAGCAACTCCTTGTTGGCAACTTCTTGCTAACTTCTTACACAGCGCACCTGTCGCCGCCTCTGAGTAAGCCAGGTAGCAAGATAGCCAGAAGTTAGCAAGAAGTTACCAACTTCTTGTTGCGAAGTTCTTGCACAGCGCACCTGTTGCCGCCGTCTGAGTAAGCCAGGTAGCAAGGTAGCAAGAAGTTAGCAAGAAGTTAGCAACTCCTTGTTGGCAACTTCTTGCTAACTTCTTGCACAGCGCACCTGTTGCCGCCTAGCCAGGTAGCAAGATAGCAAGAAGTTAGCAAGAAGTTAGCAACTTCTTGTGCTAAGTTCTTGCACAGCGCACCTGTCGCCGCCGTCTGAGTAAGCCAGGTAGCAAGGTAGCAAGAAGTTAGCAAGAAGTTAGCAACTCCTTGTTGGCAACTTCTTGCTAACTTCTTGCACAGCGCACCTGTCGCCACCTCTGAGTAAGCCAGGTAGCAAGATAGCCAGAAGTTAGCAAGAAGTTACCAACTTCTTGTTGCTAAGTTCTTGCACAGCGCACCTGCCGCCACCGCCTGAGTAAGCCAGGTAGCAAGGTAGCAAGAAGTTAGCAAGAAGTCAGTAACTTCTTGTTGTTAACTTCTTGGTAACTTCTTGCACAGCATACCTGTCGCTGCTGTCTGAGTAAGCCAGGTAGCAAGGTAGCAAGAAGTTAGCAAGAAGTTAGCAACTTCTTGTTAACTTCTTGCTAACTTCTTGTGCAGCGCACCTGTTGTTGCTGTCTGAGTAAGCCAGGTAGCAAGGTAGGAAGAAGTTAGCAAGAAGGGCCAGTGAGCCTTCTTGCTAACTTCTGCTCACTGCTAACTGCAAACTGCTAACCCAGACCCACACACTACTCACTCGTAAATTAAGATCACTTTATATCCGAATTTTTTAAGCTATGAAGCACGATGTGAGGAAATTTAGTCCTTAAAATCCAGAAAAAATTTCATGATACTGATACGAGTACAATTTGCGCAGAACAACTTGTCGCATCTTCTAAAATCGACGCCGCTCGCCGCTCTCACCTCACAGCTTCCGGCATCCTTAGACCACCTCAATTCATTTTTTAATGTAATGGGGAAAATTCATTTTAGAAAAAATCAAGAAACAAACCCACTTCTGGGACGAATTAAATTTGTATCTTAAGGGAAAGTACTAGAAATTCAGTCGGTCCAATGACCCTTCTGTTGGAAAAATCCAGAAAGACCCTAAACGGGAATCAATCAAATCAATCAAATTATTATCATTCCACTTCTGCAACATCATCAGGCCAACAATGTAGATTCAACAGATGAATAAAGATGAAAACAGATGAATAAATACTTGGAGATTTTTCTTAAATATACCGTATTTTTCGCACTATAAGGCGCACTTAAAATCCTTACATTTTCTCATAAATCGGCCACGCGCCTTATAATCCGGTGCGCCTTACGCACTAATTCTTGTTGTGTTACTGACCTTCAACCAGTTTTATGTGTTGCACTGCGCTCAGACATCTGTCAAAATGTTTTAGCGACAAAGCCGCTCCGCTCGATCGATTATCGATTACTGTTCCCACCCGAAACGGGGATGTTGTGTTTAAAGTCCGTCTTTGGTAGAATATGGGTTAGAATGTCAGATAACAATAGATAACTAATTATGTGGTGCTGGAATTTAACATTGTTCCAACTTCACACTAATCTCAGGTGTCTGCTAACTGTGTTTCAACAGAATATTACTGTGCATTTGCTTGAGGACTCCTAAAAATGGCAACAATTATGAGACATTACAAAGCAGAATTCAAACTCAAGGATATCAGTCACACAGAAGATGATGGGCAATCGCCAAAGAATTCAATATGAATGAATCAATGGTACGGAAGTGGAGGAAGCAAGCAGATAAACTGCGCCAAGTAAAGAAGACAAAACAGAGGAACAAACCAAGAGATGAATAAAGTTCAACTAAATATTGTATGTTTTATCATGCGCCTTATGTATGAAAATGAACCCGCGCACTGATATTGCGCCTTATAATGCAGTGCGCCTTATAGTCCGCAAAATAGGTGAATTCCTTCCGTTTAATCCCAGAGGAAATGGAGTGGTCTCAGAAATAAAATCAACAAATAGGAAGAGATTAGCGGGAATAAATGAATAGGGATTATGAAATATAAGTGGCATGGAGGTTTAAGATAAGTGAGACACAATTTTTTTCTGACCACGGAGGACGGTGAGCATTCCGACACCGCTGAGTGATGCGTGAAATCCGATAGTGAGCGGGTAGCCGCCGCAGACGCCGCCATCATTACCTTTTTTACTGCCGCGTCACCACATCGCCCCGCACGCCCGGGCCTTCACCCCGCTCACCTTGTGTAAACAAACATCACACATCCCAACCCCCGGAGGGCTGCACTGTGTCACTGCTGTCACCTAGTGGACGGAGCGGAGACGGAGGGTTGATTAATACACCGAGGAGGGGGCGGTAAGCACATGTGGGGAGCCCGAGGACGGTCGGGGCCGCTCGGAGGTGTCGGGTCGGTTAATGAGCGCGCCGAACCCTCCGGAGATCCGGATTCCGGGGCCGCGCGAGCGTCGAGGCCGCGAGCTGACCACGCGGCCAAACAGGCGCAACCCCTCTCCGGAAGCTCACCTGAGTCCATAAAAGCTGATAATAGAGCCAATAATTGGGAGGGAACAGCAATAATGGAGTTTTAGTGAGGCAGTAAATTCTTTAATTAGTTGTTAACACCTTGTGTCTGTATGGATTAGCTCTTAGCCGCAGCGTGGACACTCCGACAGAAGGCCTTATAAAAGCTGACTCATCTTTAAAAAAATACAGTCATCCAAGCGCGTGCACGCCGTCACCATTCGCCGGAGCTCGAGCTGCGACCGCCGACGTCCCGGTGACTCGGAGGGGGAAGGGGGGGGGGGCGTCATGGAAGTGGAGGCGGTCCAAACGCACAGGCCTCGCAGGGGGAAAGGAAAAGGCTTGCAAGGTAGATAAATGCAAATGATGCAGAGAATGAAAAGAAAAAGAAGAAGAAGAGAAAAAACAGCGGACATTCCTGGAGAGTGATATCATCTCTCGGGCCGCAAACTAGCCGTGCCTCGGAGTGATACAATGGAGGGGAGATTGAATAATCCGACAGGGTGGTCCGCGCTGGAAGCGATGCGGTGGGCAGACGAGGAGGGGACGGCGGAGCGCCGGCCGTTCGGGCAGAGGCGGGACCCGCCGCAGCAGCCGGGGGAGTTTAAGGCAGGAAGCCATTACCAAAGTGTGAATGCACTCAGCCATCACTGCTTAAACAAGGTCAAAATATGTTCAGTCTTTCAGGAAAAAAGAAAAAAATTTTAAAAAACGGGAGGACTTGCCACATGCATGATTTTCAACCTTTTTTTTTTTTTTGAAAGAAAAAAAAAATGAAAGAAGCGAACAACACCGCCGCGCTCCCGCCCCTTTTTTTCCCAAAAAATATGGTTTCCATGACCCAAGCCTGACGAGAGCCCGCGATTGTGTTACATACGGCGGCGGTTCGATGGGACTAATTGCGTAATCAGCGATCGCCGCGTCGTGTTATGTCTGCGATTTATCGGCGGGGTCGATAACTTTCGCTCGGCGACGTCTCCTTGACGGGTTTTTGTTTTGGCAGATGGCGCCGTGCCACTCGCCGGCCCGAGAAGCTACGCTAGTTAGGCTCCACCGTGCCACCGGCCTGTCAGTGCCCTCCGAGCGGAGGAGATAGGAGGGTAGATAGCGGCGGGCGGAGGGAGCAAGGGGGCGTTTGGCGGCGGCCCCGGCGAGGAGACCGCACGGAGAAGAGAGGCTGGAACCGGGGAACATCCAGCGCTAGCAAACAACCCGTCTTCAGGGGACTCTGAATAATGACAGAGGTCCGGTCGGATCCTAATGCCGCTCTAATCTGCCCCGTCTGTAATTTGGGGAAAAAAAACGCAAAAAAACAACTTCTCCCCCAAAATGCTGCCGGCCGTGTTTTGCCAAGTTCATGTGAAAACAATTCGTGCGGCAGGAATCTGTGATTTGGGGTGTATGTTTAAAAATAGTCTCATTTTTTTTTTTGCTTTTTTTTTTTTTCCCGGCTTTTTCTGGGTCTTTACAAATCTCTACATTTCAATACGGTCACTATGGTGGCTACGTTTATGAATTCATGTCAAAACTAAAGGGGGGGGGGGGCTAGTTTTGCAGATTCTCTTTCATTTTCTGCAGTGCTATTTATAAGTTTTGTACTTTTGCACCGTGGATTTTTGAAAAATGCTCTGTATGTGTGAAACAAGTACTGAAAATAAAGGCGACTTTAATTCTATATTTTCCAGAGATCGGCGAGGATGCTCGATTTTAACCCACTTTCAAAACGCCGTTTTTTTTTTTGAGTCACCTCATTCCGGAACGAATGCACTTCGTGGGGATTTCTTCTTTTTTTGTCATATAACGCAGATGATCCAGTGTTAAAAAATAAGTGGCAGGTTGCCATGGCGATCACCACGGATTAAGAATCTTTACCGGGCCTTCTCTCTGCATGTGGGCGGTGAGCAGGGAAGAGATTTTCTTTTTTTTTTTTTGTTTTGTTTTTGACCTGTTCTTTGAAAGAAACATATGCAGGATCGCATGTCACCCCCCCCCCCCGCCCCTCCTGGCGCTGCTTCAGTGGCGCTGAATGGCGGCGCGGGTTTTTCCCGCCTCGCTCGGTGTCGGAGGTGACGGCGCGAAAGGTCGGGGGGCCAAACGTCTCCGCGAGGCTCGTCGCCAGCGGAGTGGATCGTTGTTTTGTCTCACGGCGGCGTTAAAGATTACCACGCCGGTTCTCCGGTTTCCGTCTCGGGGTTGAGGAGGGGGGTCGCGCAAACACAGATGGACGCGCTTTGGGTTCCAGAGGAAAAATATTTGCCGCACATGCGTGAAACACCGTGTCAGGAACACGCTCCGCGGCGGATCGAGGCCGATGAATTCGACGAACGCAAACGCGATTATTATAAAAGTCAAACCTGGACTGTGTCGGTGTGCGGGCACGGAGCTGGTAATGAAATTCAGCAACACGCAAAAGAAATAGCTCCCTCAACCTGTAATTGAGGAGGTCAAGATCTTCTGCGGCGGCGACGGCGGCGTCCGCTTTCATCCCGCCGTTTGTCAGAAGGAGCGGACGAGACGCCAAACTGTCAGGAGGAGAAGCAAGAGCCGCGGAAACTGGTTCTTGGGAAAAGAAAAAAGGCTAATAAAATCACACGCCGGTGTTTTCCAAGTCTAACACATCGGTCAAAACGACGTAATCGGCGCAAATCGAAAATGACCGCTGCCCATCGCTGAGGTTTGAAGCCGTTTCACTCTCGTTACGAAGTAGTCGTGTCTTCAAAGATGGAAATAAAACGCTGCTGAAACTTTGATACACACATTTACGGCTGGGGTTTTTTTTGTTCTCCAGTCAAATGGAAACCCCTTTGTTTTCCTTTGGATTCGGATACGTAAAGGCTCATAAAATTAACAGATGACACCTTGGCTCGGGCTTCCCCCCGCGATGTGTGGGGGCCGGCCGGGCCCGGGGACGGATCCCGACACGTCCTAAAAGGGATCTGTCAGTTTGCTTATGTTTAGCCATCAGCGAGGCCGGTTTGGCAGAGGTGTTTGCGTGGCATGTGGAGCTGGGGGGCCGGGGAGTGTGTGTGTGTGTGTGTGTGTGTGTGGGGGGGGGTCGCAAATGCTTCTCGGGCACCGGCTTTGCTATGACAGATGCAGACGATGAACTCTTGACACCAACCCAGCCAGTTTATGTTCAACATGTGCGTGTCTTGTTACTGTCTCTGGTTTCCAGAAGGCTGGCTCACTTTGAACGTTAAGCACGCGCATGTGTGTGCGAGTGTGTGTGTGTGTGTGTGTGCGTGCACGCGCCGAGGCCCGGGAAGGATGAGAGGAGCAGCAGGATCCCGAGCTATCTGGGAGGTTTGAGCGTAATGACACACGGGGGACAGATTAGGGTTCCTGTCCGTCAGGGTTCCTTCAGGAAGCCTCTGATTTACAGCCGCACTGACCAGCCGACTTGCCCTCCACCAAAAGCAAACACACACACACGGAAAACACCGCCACCTCTGTGCCGCGGCCTCCGCCAACACTACATCTGGACGCGGGTCACTCTTTAAATTTAGCAGTCTTCACGGCCGGGCGAAGTGTTTTCCACAAGTTACCTTCTTAAAAACATGACCCAAAACAACAATAATCCTTGTTTTTCTAATGACTTCCTGCTTGTTTTTCTCCAAGTTGCTTCATTTTCATACTTTTTTTTTTTAACAAAAAACTTTGCAGTTTGTAGATTCAGTCTCGCCTACTGTCCGGCGCGTGACGTCATCCGCTGACCGTTCCACCGCCCGAAAAACCCTCCCGGAGCAGCGAGTGGAAGGGAGACGGACAGATCCATTAAACAAGATGTCACCCTCTAACACAACAATGATTAATCACACGCTGCAAATTATAAGCACCTGTATGAATGAACAGCGAGGCGAAAGCCCGTCCCACCGTCTGACTGCGTGCTTTCACTCGCTCAGACGCCCACCACGCCCCCCCCAACACACACACACACACACACACACACCCTCCCCTGACCTCTGCTCCTCCCCCCCATCACTCGTAGCAAAAGGAAGTTGGCCTGAGAAGAAATAACTCGCCGTGTACACAAAAGGCCGCTTCGACTTAAACTCCGCATGAATTGATGGATGTTGATGTTTGGCGGAGGAGGGCGCTAAAAGGGGGAGGAGGGTCGCCAATGTGAGAAGTAATGGGATTTTATGTTTTTTTTTTTTTTTTTTTTTTTAATATTAAAAGCACGGGCAGTTAAAGCGAATTTCTCATTTCTGAGAAGAATTCAATTTTGTCGTTCTCTCTCTCTCTCTCTCTCTCTCTCCCGCCGCTGCCCCGACAACTCCTATGAATTCATTATGCTAACAAGCTACCCGGACGACGGGTGACGTGAGGAAAATGTGAGTTTGATGAATGCGGACAAAGCTGAGCGTTGCGGACCTTCCCCCCCGCCGCCGCCGCGGCCCCAGTTGAAGAAGTCGCCTGCCATCAGACTCAAAACGGCGGCGGGCTGCCCGGCGACCCCTCCTCTCTGGCCTGCGGCGCTCAAGGGTGCTCGCACACCTTCTCTCCGAAACCTCTGAGCCGCAGATAAAGTCACATGTAAACCGTCTGGGGTGGCTAGCTAACTGCTAACACAGTGAGGGGATTATTTAGTTTTTTTACATCGTTGAGGGCGCCTATAGCTGGAATCGGACCTGAGCGTCACTTGCGTGTGCCCTCCGACCGCGGATCCACGCGGAACGGATAAGCAGTGAAGTTAATGAATACGAATGAATGAATTATGATCGTGAAATACGGTCTCGGACCGATCGGTCTGTCGGCGATCCACCGCTGATCGCAAACAACCGGCACCATTGACCCGGCGGTCGGGCCCGCTTCTGGAGCGAGGCGGTCTCTGGCCTCAGCGTGGACCACCGCCGCACATGAAGAAGGGGGGATGGGGTGGGGATCGAGGAAGGAGGGTGGGAGGAAGGGGAAAAAGCACAGCCCCCAGGTACCTGCCTGTACAGTCGCCTCTCTCCAAATGTTTACTTTGGACCCGACTGGCGGCCAACTGGTTGCAATTGACCCTCTACCAGGACGAGTTAGAGAGCGAACATGAGCCTTTTCCCTGGGAGAGGAGGACGGAGGGGAAGTCACACACACACACACACACTCGCAGAGCGGGTGTACAAATACGTATGACCGGGTGAGAGGCAAACAAAAAGGGGCCGTGGGGAAGCGACTGTGTGGGGGTGCTGCTGGAGTGTCGCCACTCCTGCAAATCCTTCACCGATGAAAAGAGATATGGTCGTCGCTCAGATCTTTTTTTTTTTTTTTTTTTGTTTCTGGGAAGCCTAAAATGGGGCGGAGGGAGTTTACTTGGAGCTACACCTGCCGCAGGTGTTATAGCTCCAGCCTGCTGGCTCTGGAGGACGGTGGAAAACAAAAAAAAGGGGGGGGAAAGGGGGGGATAGTGGGCAAATTAGGTCACCGCCGAATACACTCCGTTGCACGGCGTCTGTTAACCCATGTGTGAACAGGCTGGTCATCCAGCCCGGCAGCGAGGAGAGGCTATGACGGGATGAGGCACGGGGTCGGAGGGGCGGGCGGAGACCCGGCGGCCCCACAGACTAAATAAAGCCTCTTAATCCTCATAAACTGCTCCATATGAGTATTACATCCCTAATTCTGCACAGTACTTCCAAGGGAATGGAACTCATTTCGAAGGTAAA
This sequence comes from Fistularia commersonii, assembly GCF_037954325.1. Classification (NCBI taxonomy): domain Eukaryota; kingdom Metazoa; phylum Chordata; class Actinopteri; order Syngnathiformes; family Fistulariidae; genus Fistularia; species Fistularia commersonii. The sequence goes on along the minus strand of NC_141284.1, from coordinate 26,180,319 downwards.
ACATTACCAGGATTCCTCCCGTTGCTGCCCGGCTCCCATAATAGGTTCCGTGTTCTGCCCGAATCCGGCTTCGATGCGAGACCCCCCCCCCCCGCCCCAATCCGCCCCACAGCCCTGCAAATATCGATGACAGAATTCGCTTATGATGAAAAATGCTCTGGAAAATGTAAATGAGGAGGTGTGTGTTAGTGTGTGTGTGTGTGTGTTGGGAGGGGGGCTACATGAAACACCGACTGTCTGCATTTGAGTGTGTGTATGTGTGTCTGGACAGGCGGAGGGGGAGGGGGGGGGGTCGGCCAATCAGGAAACAAATGAAAAAAAAAAAAAAGGAAGAAAAAAAACAAAACATTGCCACCCACTTATAGGACGTGAGGATACAGGCCTGCAGAGCTGATATGATTCATCAATAAAATCACACTCAAAATAAACACATCCATAGAACTCTCAGCCTCATCAGCTGGCCTATTCATGCTCAGCACGCACACCCCTCTCAGCACACCTGAGCAGTGTGTGTGTGTGTGTGTGGAAACAAGGAAGGAGTGTGTGGGAGGTGGGGCAGGTTGGCATTTCACCCCAGGCCGCTCATTTGTCATGATTGTCACAGAATGCACAAACACAAATTACTCAATTATAACTGCGGATGTGTGTGTGTGTGTGTGTGTGTGTTCCCTCGTTTGCCAAATCGGGCCAGCGCTGGAAGCTGTCATACGAGCGTCTGTTGTCTACGCGACCATGACGGGGCAGGGGGCGGGTGAAGGTGGCGTTCCAGCGCGACTTCTATTGGGCTGATAACAAGGTGGATGCATGATTGAGAAAAGAGGGAGGATAAATGGAAAACAGAGCTGCGTCAAAGCCGGGGGGGGAAATAAAAGTCATTAAGGTTGTCCGGTGGTTTAAATTGCAATTATTTTCTCGCTGGGATAAAAATCCAGATGATCTTGCGACGCCGGCTCGAGACCTGTCGCCAAGCCTTCGGCGCAAAACCGCAGCACACATCGATCACGGCTTCGGAAAAATAAACCTCCCGGATTTGTGCATCTTCCCTGAGCTGGTTCAGCCAGGAAACAGAAGGTGGAGCTATTTCTTGGCCTACATTCCATTTCCACTGCAGAAGAAAAGTATATGTATAAATGTATACAAACATATATAATTATGAGAATATATAAAAGACAACTTTTACCGTTTATCCAGCGGAGAAGTGATGCAGCTTCATCCGCTGTCAGTTATCCTCCAAATCTGATGACGTTTTTTTTTTTGTTTGTTTTGTTTTGTTTTGTTTTGTTTCGATTGGACGAGCCCGTGTCACATGGTGCTGGTGACGGTTCGGTTTTAAGGCAAATTGCGTGACACGTTTTGACATCGGCTCTAAGAGGAAATACTAGGAAATACTATCTATTGCTTAGTATTATTATCTTATATAAGATAAGATTTTATTATTATCTATTATCCATGGTGTCATTCTGTTATCTATTTTTATCCATATTGTTGTCATTGTGTTATCTATTTTCCATCTATATTTTTATCTAATATAAAATAAGACATTGTTATTTAATAGCTATTATTTTTTTAGCTGTTGTTGTTAATTTTGTCATCTTATTTTATCCATGTTGTTGTCATTCTGTTATCAATTTTTAGGTATCTATTTTTGTTATCTTATACAAGATAAGATATTATAATCATTTATTATTTTTATCCCTGTTGTTGTTCATTTTATCTATTTTTATCCATGTCGTTGTCATTCTGTTATCTATTTTTAGAATCTATTTTTATTATCTTATATAATAAAAAGATGTTGTTACTATTACTGTAACTTAATGTTTTTATCCCTGTTGTTCATTTTATCTCTCTTTTTTTAATGATTTTATTATTGTTGCTGTCATTCTGTTAATCTATTTTTTTACCCCTGTTGTCATTCCATTCTCATCCTGTTGATTTTTATCCTTGTTGTCATTCTGTTATCTGTTCCTATCCTCGCTATTGTCTTTGTCCTTTTAATTGTCGCTTTACTTTATATTCAGATTCATATTTATTGCTATTATTATTGTTGCCCTACTGCGACAAACTAATTTTCCCTTAATTTTAATCAAATATTATCTTATCTTATCTTATCTTATCTTATCTTATCTTATCTTATCCTATCCAGGTTCACCCTGGACCTCAAAAAGGGCCTCACCCTCTCATTCAAACAACAGGGAAATTATCCACTTTTTCCAATTAATCTTGCATGTTTTTAGACTTTTTGAGGAACACGAGGAAAACATGCAAACTCCACAAAGAACGGCTCCCGTTGGGAATCGAGCCACGGCCCTTCTTGGGCCCTGTGACACGGATTTCCGCCGCCGCGTGAAAACCCCAAGTCTGCCTCTGCAGGTTTGCATGAAATACAACGGTACAGTGCGATAAGAACGAGATTTGGAACGGATAGTACGGTTAAAATATGCAAGTGCATGCCGCTACAAATAAATTCTTGTCTACAAACCCGCGGCGACTTTAGGAGAACCATCCTGTTTCCTCATGTGCCAAACCATAATTTCCTTTTTTTTTCTAATCCAATCTTGATAAAAGTTAGGACAGTTCGTGGTGACAGGTGTCAGTTAGAAATACTGTTTCCCCGAAGGTGAATGCTGTAAATAATTCTGTCGGCTTTTGCTTCCTGATGCCTTGTATCACCAACCGTCTGGATTCTGCAGACGAGCGCTTTCGCAACTTCCTGCAGCTCATTCCTCCGCCTGGTTTTCAGATTTCCCCCCGCAAAACCACACTATCATGTTGAAAGACAGGGACAATTTCCTCGCGGCTCCAAGGAGTTCAGGCTCTTTTAACATCGATTCGAAATGTGGTCGGCAGATTCTTCCGTGATGGACGCACCGCTGATGCTTAGCGCCCCATATTTGACGTGATCGGATGACTTAATCATTACCTGCTGCGTCAAATCCTCGCAGTGTCATTTCAATGGTTCAAGAGTTTTTATTGCCATGCGGAAGGATAATGCAATGAAAATAAAATAAAATAAAATAAAATAAAATAAAATAAAATAAAATAAAATAAAAATATAATAAAATAAAATTAAATAAAATTTATGTAAAAAAATAAAATTCTCAGGAGCTTGATAAATAGAAATATAATCTCTGGTTCCTTTTATCAAAATCATCTATGAGAACGGTGTCATCTGCATACATCCGTACTACAATGGAGAAAATAACCCTTGATTTTACAGCGCTGCTGCAAAATATGGCAGCCGTCTGCAGAGATCAGGCTCAGACTGAATCCCCGGTGTTACGAAAAGATTTGCTGATGTGTGTGTGTGTGTGTGTGTGTGTGTGTGTGTGCAGCAAGTGTGTGCCGAGGTGAACCACAGGTACGGTGCGCCAGACACAGGAAAAGTATTAACATGGACCAACATTTGCTCTGCTGACCACACCGCCTCCCGGGGGGACACTGACAAAAAAAAAAGGCTCCAGCAAAAGCCTCTTCATTCACACACACACACACACACACACGGGCAAACATAAATTGAGACGTATAGGAGAAGGACGAACAAGATATATTTTGAATGCATACAAACGTAAACTGGATTTTTATAAATAAACAAACATCTGCCTGGGGGTATACTCTGAAACAAACACACACCCACCCACACACACACACACACACGTTCGGAATAAACATCATTTCAGGCGCACACAGACGGACGGCTTCCACCTGTCCACGCACACTGTCCATTAACACCTACATAAAACACCTACAGGCCTCCGTATTCTTTTAGAGGTCCGGCTCCTCAATTTCACGGCCCGTGTACCGGCGTGGCAAAGGTGAACGTGATGACAGTCTGCAGCTTTTCCTATCGCTCGTGAACACACACACACACACACACACAGACACAAGCATGCAGCTCAGGTTAGGCCTCTGGAGTTAAAGGGGGAAAGAAGGAGGGGGCTATTCTGAGTCGGCCGGTCACTTCCTCCTGCGCGTTTATTCATATTTCCTTGTATTTAAACCCGCAAACTGCTTTCAATTTTCCCTCTTTATTCCCGCTCTTCTCTCTTTTGGTTTGTTTTTTTACCCCTCCCTCCCTCCCGCCTCCTACCCCCACCCCTTGCTAAGGAACTGTGTCTCTTCCATGGCTGGGAGGTTGTAATTTGTTACAGGCGGACGGGCGGAGAGGTCTCCCTCTTATCTGGACAGGGGATCACCGGGAAAATCATATCGGAGGGGAGGGAGGAAGGGGGGGGGGGGGGTAAATGTAGCCGTAATTGCAGCAATCATTTCTCGCTGTCTCTTCGGGCCCCCGTTCCTCCTCTGCCTCTTCAAAAAGGCCCCACCCTCTGCAACCCCCCCCCCCCCCCCCCCCCCGGGGCCCTTCTGAGCAGCCTCCCCTTTTCCCCAGCGTTTCCTCCCGCGGTATCCGGTTAATCCCGGCCCGTTGTGTGGGGGGCCGACAGTTGCATGACAAGGAATGTTTCCCTTTGTAAGAGCCTACTTCCTCCTCGCGCAGCTTTAGCCTAATTGAAATGTTTCCTATTGAGCTCAATCAAGGGGGCAATTACCTAATTATTCGCTTATGCCTTACTCGACCCCGTAAGACGCGGAGCTGGAGGGAGTTGGGGGTGGAAAGGGGGGGGCGAAGGAGGGGGAAATATTGAGATAAAGGTGGAGAGGAGAGGGCAAAGAAGGTAAATAAGGACGTTTTATTTCTCTCTCCGTCGCCTCTTTCGGATTTCCAAAAGAAGCTAGAGGTATTTTGATGGACGCTAAACCACTAGCAATCAATTGATCAATCATTGCGGCTTTGCTACACTTGTAAATAGAATATTTGTGATGTTAACAGAAGTGGTTCATCTGCTTTATTTTTTATTTTGTTGGGAATGAAGTGAAACTATTCGGTTTTAGGACGCCGCCGCTAAGCCGATCGGGGGAAATCGTAAAGCTGGTCCCGGAAAAAAAAGGGAAGGCAGTCGGTACGGGGGTCCCGAGCGTTTGTTTTTGCAATCCAGCGAGGAAAATGGCTCTTTGAGAAAACAGGCCAGGTTTTTACAGGCTCATAAGAAGACGTGCAGTTTTGCCACTTCGCGGTTCGGCTTTCGCGGCCTCGCTACTTTGCGGATTTTTTTTTGTCCTTCGGTTCTCGCGACTTATCATTCTTTAGCATTTTTTTTAGCTTTTTTTGCAGTGTTTGATTTTTTTTTTTTTTCATGATGAAATAGCCATAAAAACAGTAAGAGCTATAGGAAAATTAAATAAGAATTAATTTTATGAAGTAAATCAAACACGAGATCCCCTTTGTTTTCGCATTCTTAAAGGAGACGGCGTCTGAGGACATCGATGGCTTAATGCAGTGTTTCCCAACCACTGTGCCGGGAGAGATCATCAGGTGTGCCGTGGAAAAATGCCCGCTTTCACCTGATCGGTCCGAAAATTATTTATCCAACGCAAATAATGTGTCTTCCTATGTCTATGTGGGCAGCGTGCCCATTCGACGGCAACGGGTAGTGAATTAACCTGTGCATCTGTGTATCGGAGTGATTAGTGACGCTTTGCGTGATACATTTTTGAAATAAAAAGTACTTGTATCTGCGTAAACAAACAGGCAGCGTTGTTGAAAACTACCAAGACGAGTGAGAAAGCAGTGAAAGCTGCTACAAAGTTGCTGAACTCTCCTCTAAATCCAAACAGCCGCACACCGTAGCAAAACATTAAAACTACCTGCCGGCAAAATCATTGTAGAAGAAATGCTGGGCTCTGGCGTTGATAAAGAAATAGCCAGTTCTCTCAAATAATACCATTTCCAGACATATTGATGACGTGTCTTCAGTCATTGAAAAAAGTGTTCAGGAAAAGTTGCACATCAGTGGGAAATTTGCATTGCAACTTGACGAATCTACAGATATTAGATATATTAGATTTCACATTAAGTAAATTGAGACTACGGTTTCATTCTAATTCGTGAAAAAATGTTTTTGACATATTTATTTGGATGTGTGCAGTGGGATTTTTCTAATGTAAAATATGTGCCGGGGCTCAAAAAAGGTTGGGAAACACCGGCTTAATAGACGTCCATTCGGACCTCGCCGGGACGATGTCGTCTGCCGGCGAGGTCGACGACAAGAAGAGGAAGAAATCGAAGAGCTCGAGCGACTTGCAGCCACGACAAACGCCGCAAAAGCCCTGCAAAATATGTCGCAAGATCGGGACGACGATATGGTTTTGTAACTTGATGGACGGGGCCAACTGCACTTTATAAAACCATTTTCAACCAGAAAAATAAAGCAGATATACAGCAACTGCCTGTTACGATGTTTCCGACGAAAAAATATAACAATCACGTTTTTCTCTCACGTCTTGGATCGTAACTCCCGCGAAAAGTGAGGGTTTACTGCATTATCAAAAAAAAAAAAAAAAAAAAGAGGAGGATGTTTTGTCGCCGCTCTGCCTCGGCTTCCGGAGCGTTTAAAAAACGAGACAGGTAATAAAACCCAGCGGCGCGCGGCCTCGTACGCGGCCGACGCGGACGCGTTTCTCCCGAATCCGTAAAAACAGATTGCCCGTGTCACGTGGCGAAGGATAATAAACAACGTTTTTTTTTTTATCGCTCATTTGAAAAGGGAGAATGTTAAAGAGCAATCAGTGGCTCGTTAAAGGAATCCATCTTGCACAGAGTAAAGCTTTGCTCTTGAATAATTCATCCCGGCGCGGTGAATCATGTAACCCGGGCCGCGGCCGTGGATGGATGGCGTAAATATCACGACCTGGCCGTGTGCGTTTCTGATCTGAATTTGGCCGTTCTCTCATCTCGGCGAGCGACCCCCCCCCCCCCCCGCAGCCCACAGCTTCGGCAAGTGTTGGCCGGATGACTCTTAAATCAATCATTTAAATATATGGATAAATCAGCGAGCCGTCTGGGTTTAAGCACACATGCCGTGGCTTAATTCACCCGAGCAAATGAGCACAGCGGCCATATTTCAGCCAACATGTGCACCACTGTTGTCTAAACAAGCGCTCCGAGGCAGGCCGCAGAGGAGGGTCCTGGCCGGAGGTCATGGAAAGCAGTTATAATACACGCACACAAACACATACACATATAAATATATACACACACACACACACATACACACTCGGGGCCGTGAAGGGAGTGAAGGTCCTGGCTTGAGGTCATGGAAATCAGTTATAATGCCGCCTTTCACCAGGGAAAATGAGAGGAGCAGGGGATAACAGGAGTTTGTTTCCTGTGACACACATCGGCGGGTGACAAATTGAAGGAAAAAACCTGGATGAACGAAGGCAGGAACATTAGGGCTGCAGAACAGAGGGGTCACTGAGCCGCTTGATAAGGCCGAAAGTGATGGCGCGGGTCGGCGGCGCGGCCTGAGCTCCGGCTCGGGGAAAACACGGCTAGATAAACGGAGCTTGTCGGCTAGCGGGGGTGTTTATCGGCGCCGTGCGTGTGTGTTTGCTGTCCAAACAGAACCGAAAAGCCACGGAGTCATGTTATTGTTGTACTTAAATGGACTCGGACTTCGATCAAGCCGGATCGATGCTGCGATTTGGAAAATAAAGGCTTCTTATTATTGTGTTTTGCCTTTTTTTCCCCCAAAAAAACCCAAAAGTTTGAGGTTATTGTGAGTGCAACATGGCTGAGATGCTGCACTTGAGTCTGGGAGCAGATGCATGGCAAACACACACACACACACACACACACACACACACACACCTCCAAATGACATCGCACTCTGCAGAAGACATCTGAAGTCCCTGATTTGCAAAAAAACTCAAAAGTTTGAGGTTATTGTGAGTGCAACATGGCTGAGATACTGCACTTGAGTCTGGGAGCAGATGCATGGCAAACACACACACACACACACACACACACACACACACACACCTCCAAATGACATCGCACTCTGCAGAAGACATTTGAAGTCCCTGATTTCGAAAAAAACTCAAAAGTTTGAGGTTATTGTGAGTGCAACATGGCTGAGATACTGCACTTGAGTCTGCCAGCAGATGCATGGCAAACAAACACACACACACACACACACGCCTCCAAATGACATGGCACTCTGCAGAAGAAGACATCTGAAGTCCCTGATTTGCTCAGTCGCACACACTCAGGCCGACCCCCGGGTCCTCAGAGAGGAGAATGGCCGCCCACTCTCTGGCAGGCTGGGTGGGCGGGTCGGCCGGACGCCGCGGGGGCTCCACGTCTGGGAATTCTGCTCGAACGCTTAACCGTCAAAATACGCCCGCTCTGACGTTCTCCCCACTTCAAAACTTTTGCCGAAACTTCATATCGGAGCTCCCGCTACCGCTGTGGGCGTGAGGCGAAACGCCGTGAGGGGAAGGAGGGGGGGAGAAAAAAAAATGGAAATCCACTGTAGCGGTGAAATCCGGGATGAAGAAGAAGAAGAAGAAGAAGAAGAAAAGGCGGTAGGAGAAAGCGGGATCGGCGGCTCGTCCAGGTGGTCCCGGCCCCCGGAGCCTGCGCCGCCACGGCACTGACGTGAAGGGCCGGAACCTGAAACCCATGCAAATGTGATCACCAGAGCCGGGCCTTGATTGGGACGGCCGCGTATGATTAAATATAATTGCAAAGAACCTTTTCCAAATGGGTTGGTGGTTTCTGAAAAAGTAGGAAGGAAGGATTTAAAACCGATTCCCAGGCTTTTCTGAGAAACGAGAAAGAGAACAAGGGGGAAAAAGGAGAGATGTGCGTGTGTGTGTGTGTGTGTGTGAGATATAAAGGTGAATTTTCTAAGACTGTGAGGCAGACAGATGTATTAAAAAAAAAAAAAACTTATTTAAAATTCGAGGCCGGTTTTTACATGCACAGAGGGAGGCGTCAGGGTCGGGGGCAGAGCCGTCACACACGGATGATTGATGGCTCCGTCTCAATGCTTAAGTCAACATAGAAGGAGCACGCCTTCTGCAGCCCGGCCTCTGCAGCCCGATTCCTGCAGCCCGATTCCTGCATCCATGCGGATATGTTTTGTACGACGAGTATTTGCATCTATACAACACCCGATGAGCTGCAGTTATACTTGATTTTTACAATAATGACACTTTTGAGAGAAAAAACAAAGAAAAATGGCCTCATTTCAGCTTGAATGGCTTGCTTTTGTGTGTGTGTGTGTGTATGTGTGTGTGTTGGGTGCGGGGGGTGCTCCAGAGGGCAGCACCCCAACCTGCTGATCTGGGGGTTGTTTCACTTAAACACTTTGTCCGACTGCAAGTTTCTCCTCTAGAACCCCTTCGGGAGAGAACCGGCTTCTTTGAACGTCACCGATCCGCCCCAGAAAACCCATCTCATTATTTTTTCATCGTTTCAATGCAACAATTTATATAATTTCCAGGTAATTTTCTACTCATTTTCATGTATCATACATGTAGATCGAAAATTCCTCACCTCTATTAGTTTTCTAACCGCATTGACTTCCTTGTAAGTAGTATTCATGGGGGAGGTCGTTCAAGTGAAGCTACATCTTTCTGTGTTTTTTTTTTTCCCGTCCCAGTGCAGAAGTCAAATGAAATCTGTTGGCTTTACTTTTTTAGCACGGTACATTTTTCAGCATCGGGCGGCGTGCTTTTTAATAATCCCGCTGCGGTGAAGCCACCGCAGGCTCGTCGCGCCGCTAATTTTGGGGGGAAATGAAAAAGAGGAAAGAGATTAAATAATTTTCCACGTCGACACTGGACAGATTTTCCGGGACATTTCGCTCATGTGCCACGTGTTTGCTGACTCCCTAGGGTTTTTTTTTTCTTTTTAAACTATTTTTTTTCAGCTTTTCCAGAGCGCGTGAGAACCCTGTTTGAATCCATGATTAATATTTCTGGAATAACAGAAAGGAACAATGAGCCAAAATAAAAACAAAAAAAAAAAAAAAGACTTTTCCTCCATGTGAGGCCGTTTCAAGTGAATCCCCGGGACCACCCAGCCATCCCGGCTGAACCGCAACACACTGAATATATAAACAGCAAGAGAAATCGATTCACTTTGGAGATGATGGACAACAAATAGTTCTGGAAAGTCACCCGTTGATGCCTCAGACTCGCGTTATGAGCTTTACCCCTTAAGTTTCCACAAGTCAGACCTGAAGAAATCAAACACAGATGCACTTCAAATACGCTCCCGCACATCTGAGTCTTCGGTGGAGGTGTAGGGGCGGCGGCGGCGGGTGGGCAGGGAGGAGGGGGGGTCCGGCGCGGATCGGCGGCATGGCTGGGGCTGCACCGAGAGCGTGTTTAAACAAAGTGAAATTCAATTGTGGAGATGCAGCGGGAGTTTGAAAATTCGGTCCATGTGCTGCGCAAACACATTTAAGACGCGGCGGATACCAACATATACAACGGCGCTGAAACGCAGACGAGAGCGAGGGGACGGCAGAAGGAGAAGTGGATCCGGACGGGAACGGCAATGCGGTCTGACTCATTTTCAGCCAGTGTTTGTCTCGGGAAACGAGGGGCAGATGCTGCAGGGTCGGCCGCAAACAAATAAAACACACACACACACACACACACAGACTCGTCCCCCTGCACGATTAATCCCGCTGATACGCGATTGCCGCGACCTCCGTTTGATTGGACGCAGAAGTGAGTCACACGGGAGTGATCTGCGGGGAGATAAGCTGCGAGGGATGGAAAAATGAAGAAATGACAGGTTCGACGTTGGTTGGGTTTCGTCTGGACGGGAGCCCGAGGGTTGGTGTGCGTTCGTACGTACGCCAGCGCCCACTCGGCGGATCCGACGACCCCGGCGACATCTACGCGACGCGGTCGAAGTCGCATTCGTGCGTGTCTTCCTGTGGGGCCTGCGGCTGTGACAGGACCTACATCACGACGCAAACATAAGGAACCCGGCGCAGAACACAATCACCGGATCGCACAAGATCAGATTTAGTGAGTCAGCAGGGGCCTGGGGAGCACTAACAACACAATCACGTGTAGACAAAACACACCGACAGCGGGCGCACACACACACACACACACACACACTCACACGCTCGCTGTAGGGGAAATCTCATCTCTGATTTCTCCAATTTCCCCCCGTTGATTCGCTCCCTGTCGGAGCCAGATGAGGACAGGGATGGCACAACAAAGGCTCACGCTCTTGATCTTCCTCCTGGTCATCAGTGTCCACGGCGTCATTTCAACTGATCCCACCACCCCTCGCTCACCCGTTGCACCCCCAGCCCCGCCTCACCCCGCCTCACCCCTCCTCGCCCCTCCTCGCCCCCACGGGCCGGGTGCCTCTCGGCTGCAGCGCGGCTCGTCCTGATTGCGCTTGATTTGGGTTAAGTGATTATTACCCTGCTGCGGTTTGGGCAGGGACGCTCCCACAGGCTGGAAACAAGAAAGGCGGGAGACCTCTTTCTCTCCCCTCTCACACACACACACACACACACACACCGACGCACAAACAAACACACAAAAGTGTCCGACTGTTTAGTTTTGTATCTAAGACAGAGACGGCTTAAAGGGAAAAGATGACTGTAAACAAGCATGATCGAAAGACAGAAAGCACACATACAGTGTGTGTGTGTGTTAGTGTGGGTGTGTGTGTGTGGGGGGGGGTGACTTAAAGTCAGTTTCAGGAGCTGAAGACCTATTGATCGGGGATGGCTCAGGCAATTTGAGACAACAATAAAGTCCTAAGTTGGTTAAGAGCTGATTCTGGGATTAGCGGCTAAAGTTAGCATTGGGGATGTCATGGGTTAAATCAGTAGATGAAGGTCTATTACCTCAAAACAATGCATGTCTGCTTGCGTGCATGTGTGTGTGTGTGTGAGTGTGTGTGTGTGTGTGTGTGTGTGTGTGTGTGTGTGTGTGTGTTGGGTGGGTGGGGGGGCTTCAAAAGAAAAGAAGGATGATTTCAAGCACACAAACTTGCAGCAGCGCTTCTAGTCAAATGTGAACACGCTGATGTGCGGCAGGTGTAGCGTCTGCGGAGCGAGGGAGGGAGGGATGGCGGGCGGCGTGACGCGAGAACGGGGAGTCTAAATCATCCCGAGCGAGGAGACGTGGCTTGATGAGGACGTCACATCAGGTGAACCGGTAATCGGAGTACTCTGGTGTAAACCGCTCCCCTCTAACACGGCGGGAGAAAGTGAAAATGACCAAAACACATATTTACGAGCCGGGGTTAAACTGTCTCTCTCTGAATTTACTGGGTCGAGGTCGGGGATGGCGGGGTATAATTTTGCTATTCTGTCGTGCGTCTTATTTTACATCCACCCATCACGTTCAGAGCTGAGATTTAAGGAGGCTGCGTTGCACAGAACCAAGACAGAGTTGCAAACTGCAGAGACCGTGCGGTTTCCACGGGCTAACTGCTAACTGCTAACTGCTAACTGCTATCTATTTATCCATTCATTCATTCATTCGTTCTCTATAGCGATTATCCCGCAGTCGTGGTTGCGAGTTGCAGCCTGTCCCAGCGGTCGTTGGGCGGGGATCAACCTAGACCAGTTACATTTTGGGATTAATTCACTCTTTCATTAAGAAAATAAGATCAACTTTATTGATCCCCATAGGGGGAATTCTCTTGTCAAAGCAGCAAAACAGTTAGAATGTCAAAAATAGATCCGAATATAAATAGAGAGAAAGTTAGCAGACATCCACGAAAGCAAGATATTCGCACGCTATCTGTTTATCTTTAAGCTTTCCGACAGAATGACACCTCGGCGGAGGTTTGAATGTGGACCCCGATGCTCTATTCTTCCCCTTCTTTCACGCGTTCAAACAAAATAAAACACGGAGAGTGAATAGCAAACATTTATCAGTCATCTCTTCTTTTCTGACGACCTTTGGGATCAAACCTTCCTGTCCTGGTTTTTCCATTGCAGGTATTCCAAACTGCATTCCTGACACTGTGAGATGAAGCCGGTAACCTTTTGCATGTGTGTGTGTTTTCTTTGACACGTGTATGTTCATGTGTGTGTGTTTTCTTTGACACTGGCTGAATATCGCAGTTGTGTTTTGATCGGGAAAAAGCCAGCAGGTCAGATGAAGCTGCACAAGAGGAGGGAAAAGAAAGACGCCGCTCTGGTCGTCCAACGCTTTTTTCTTTTATAAATCTTAAAGCTACTAATGAGTCAGTTCACGAATACTCGCTATTACCGCTTCAAACCCTCTTTATCTTTATCCCACTCGCGTTTTCTATCTTTCTAGCATCACTGGTCGAGGCAGAAGGCCGCACAGCTGTGTTGTGATTCGGCGCTGGAAAAATCATATCGGACTTGACCCTGTTCAACTCCCCACCCGTCCGGAACCAAACCGAGATATTAAAACCGTCTAACTGTCGACCCTGCAGAGCGCAGTCTGCTGATTTAGAGCAAACATCCTCGCCTTCGCTGCCAGGAGACTTCTGGTCGGACGGAGCTCTCAAGAAAAATAGTGTAACAGGCGGAAAGATGAGGAACCACCCTGACAGGCTCAGACTCAAACGCCATTTCTGGAGAACAAATCTCACGACAACATCGCTGTGAAACATACTAATTATTTTTCCTACAAAAAGGAATCAAGGTAAGAAGCATAAATATGAAATACCAAAGAGAGGTAACTAGATAGCCTCTGATGTTTATAAAGATTTGGCTCTTGATACACGTTGTACTCACATAAATTGAATTTCCTACTACAGACCCTGCAATTAAGATAAGATAAGATATACTTTATTGATCCCCATAGGGGAAATTCTTTTGTCACAGCAGCGTAACAATTACAGTATCAATAAATATGGATATAAATATAAATAGAGAGACAATTAAAAGACAGCAAAAGGCAATCACAAATAAATGGACAGCAGAATGAACAACAACAACAACAACAAGGATAAGAACATAAACATAAAGGCAGACGTTAGCGGCTTATCCATTCATCCGCAGTAATTTAAGCACCCCAGATTTCCCTTTTTACTCTTTCCAGTCACAAACCTGATTTTTTATTTTTATTTTTTTGTTAATATCCCCCCGTCCTATCAGATCTTTGGATCTTCCCGGGTTCACGTCGGCGATCGCGAGGCCACAGCTGCTGTCCAGCTTTAGCTGAGTCAGGAGCCGACCGTTTCGCGCCGAACAGCTCGGCGCTGAGACGCTCGGCCTGCCAGGGTACGAGAAGAGAAACAGCGAGGAGTTCGATATGAAAACACACACACACACACACAGACCCTTGGAATGAGGGGGAGCCAAGAAACACACTATAATCGGAAACATACCAATTTAATCATAGTGGGAAAGATTCAACAAAGCGTGCACACCTGTCTCTACTGAACATTTCCACACGGGAGGGATATTTCATAAGTCCGACGATGAATTTTAATCATGTGGCTACAGCGGACTGAATGCAAAGTACCTGTCAAAAGAAAAAAAAATGGTGGAAATATGTGTGTATGAATGGATGAGTGGGATAACAGATGGTGCGGTTTTTCTAAATATAGCAGGTTGAGTTTCAGACTACCCGGTTACACTCCTGATCAAACAGCATCAGGAAGCAGGCAGGTTGGATATTATCTCTTTTATCCTGTTGTTTTATTTTATTCATCGAAAATAAATGAATCTATAACCGCTGCGTGTTGTTTATATGTGGGCGTCGCGTGGCGAGACCCGCCTCTCGGCAGGTAGGAGAGGCCTGGATGATGAATAAATTAGTAAAATAGCTGTAATAATTATAATAAAAATTGTATTATTCCCTATTATTCTATCCATGTCACTGAAATTTCACGTCAATCATAATATCATTATTAGCATCATTTATTAGCATTATATAGTGGTTTATTTCTACCAGAAAGTAACTGAAAAACATCATGTGGCTGCTGCTTGCTGGCTTCTTTCTAGTTATTTATTTACTTTTTGGGACAAAAAAACTGTTTGCAATTTGCAAAAAAAAAAAAAAAAAAAAAAAAAAAATTGTAAACGTAAATATCACCCTGCTTTGTGAAGTATTTAATCGTGACGCGTAACACCGTGCTGTCGCACTGCTGTTTCTTCAGGAGGCGCTTCAGCTTTGCTTAAAACGCGCGGATGAATTTATGCGCGTTACGATGGTTATTTTTAGCAACGGCCAAGTACGATTTAAAAGATCAATAAAGAGTCATCGGCCCGGTATTGGAGTCAGGCGACTTCCTGAAGCTCTTCTAGCCATGTTTCCTCCAGATGCTGAAAGGCACACGTTCGCGCCTCCTGATTTGCTGCCATTACCGTACTTAGGACATCGTCCAAATGGCTTTGCATCATCCCAGCGAACGCTGCAAGTATGTAAACGGTCCGACCCGAACAACGGAGAGCACTGAGGCTGACGACGCGGAGGGTTTTCATCGGTCGGCCCCGCGGATGCGAGATGTCGAGCGGCGCGGTGTAGCAACAAATAATGAAAACCACTTAGTGGGGCGGGGGACGGATGAGATGATCGCCACCCTCGGGGGAAAAAGAACACGCATCTTGAGGCTTGATTACGCAAACCAAGAGCGAGGCGTTAAAAGTTTTTTTTTCTTTTTTCGAGAAACAAATTTGTCTGCTTCTAATTAATGCCGGAACGCCGGGTGTGATTAGATTCTTCGGCGATTTCGCCATTTACCGCACGCGAGCGGAGAATGGCGGCGAAAACGAACGGGGTCGGGGTTCGAAGGGCGCCGTAATAAAAGCTCGCGCTTTCTTTCCGTGAAACGGCGCGAACGAAATATGTTTATTTAGCTGCGCCATCTCAATGGAAAACGCCTCGACCGCCGTGTTATTTTTTTTCCCGGCTAAAGCACACAGATGTATCTACGGACGCGGAACAGACATCTGACAGGACTCTGAATCATGCAGGCGCATCTTGAATGTACAGTAGTGTTCTCTCGAGAAAAGAAAACAACAAAAAAAATAAAAAAAACTTGGAGCCTGGGCCGCTGGGGCATCGCAAAACACTGCGCACTGTTGTCCAAAGAAGGGCAGAGGAGAGAGAAAACATCAACTGGAATAGGGGAGATCGGGGGTGGTGGTCCCGGGACCACCATGGTTACCCCGCCTTTTATATTTATTTAAACTTTCACGGCTTGGCTCGGGTCCTGGAGGGCCATCTTTCACCCCGTGTTTTTCCTCTTTCACGCCGAAAAACAGCGTGTAGCGGAAGAGCTTTCCTGTAGCAGCTGTCTGACTAGCACTTCCTTAACAGGCCTACCCACACGCACGCGCACACACACACACACACACACACAGAAGAGGCCGGTGTGACCCGCGGGTCGGGTCCGGCTAATGGGAACGTTTCCCGCAGAGCGTCGGGTGCTCGATCGGACTACGAACAGGCAAAGGGGAGTCGTATTACTGGATGGCATCCAGCAATACAGTTGGTACTCACTTACTGCATGTATCGGTTTGCACTGAGTACTGTCTGTGGTATGTGGGAACAAATCACGCCTTTTTTTTTTTTCCCCCTCTTCTTTGCAATACTGAGAACGCTGTGACGCAGCTGCTGCAAACTAACAAACCCTTGTGCACAAAACCATCGTCATCCATCCGATCAATTACGTGGCTTCCGGAGACCGACTCTCGCACAAATTTTAGAATAAGATCCTTCCTAAGGGAAAAGGACCATCCGCGTAAACTCCAGACGTGTCAACCTTCACAAAAAAATCCAAGAAGCAGCAACACATAACTATATTTTTGTATTTTTATTGTACTAAACAATGGACTGGGCTAACAAGGGTAGATTGTCTGTTACCGCTAATAAGATAAGATTAACTTTATTGATTCCCCATAGGGGAAATTCTTTTGTTACAGCAGCCCAGCAGTTATAGTATCAATAAATATGAATATAAATATGAATAGAGAGACGATTAAAAGATAGCAAAAGATATCCACAAATAAATAGACAGCCGAGTGCAACAACAGCATCAACAGACTTAAAAAAACAAAAACAACAAGAGTGAAAATAGACAACCAAAACAATAACAACAAGGATAGGAACATAATCAGAGTGACAATAGCAGTGACACAAATAATAAAAAAAAAAAAAAAAAACAAAGCTAAACAAAAATAAGCAGGATGCGAATGGGCTGAGACCAACAAGTAGATGACGGTGTTCGGGCGTGAAATTTGTGTCAAAGGAAGTCGATATCGGCCCGATCTTGGATTTCTACCTTCAGGGATGTTGGCGATGTCACGCCGCAAATACGGTTTCACGGTTTCAAAATGGCAAATTCTCTAAAATCTGTTTTAAAATATCAGTTGGAAGTCACTGATTGATGGAAGTGAGGACGCCATCATGGCCTGCGACATGTTTGGGATGGCGGCGCCCTCTTGTGAGGACGCGAGCTGGAGGATACGACGTTGACGTTTGTGCGCTAGTCGCTTTACCCGGGAGCCGTTTCCACGGCGACCTCACGCTCAGAGCTAAGCGCGGGTACCATCCTCAAAAAACATTGCGCTCAGAGGCGCTATAAATCCACCCTTTCATTACGGAGCAGGAACAGCCACCCACCGATTTATCTGATGTCATTTTCCACACTTTGTGAAAAAAATAATGACTGAATGTCGCCTCGCCGTTGTTTCACCCGCAGCCCAGACCGTCTTTTAGACTTTTGTTATTTTCCATGTCATCTCATGCGGACGAGGATATGAAAACATTAGCAAAAAGATATACGGCGTGGCAACGTCATGTGCAGATTCGCCGCATGCATTCGGGTGGGAAGGAAGATGAGGGGTTTCTGTTTTTGGTGGAATGCTGTGGGTGGGTGGGGGTCCTGAGACAAGACCGGCTTGTTATCCTACTGTCCCCCTGAGAGTCTAATCCGCCGCCTATTATAGCGCCGAAAATGACCTAAACCGCGGAGGAATATTCTGACGTCACGTCTCGAACCTCCACTGGAGCATGTGTGTGTTCTCTTGCATCTGAAGGACGACTTCCTTGACAAAGCGCGCACATCTTTGCGCCCCCCGAAAACCCCGACCGGCCTCAATAAGACGCGAACTTCCCACCGAGGTCTTACGCTTTGACAGGGAAGGTGAATCGGGAGTATTTTTTTTTTTTTCACCTCACTGGAAAATGTGTGTGCGTATGTGGGGGTGGTGGTGTTTTATGACCCGTGCTCCCTGTCCCCCCGTAAAAATCACACCAGCCGTTTTCCAGCGCCGCAGCATCATCGGGCGGCGCGGCCAATGAAAACAATGGAGCGTGTGGAGAAAGAAACAAGGCAAACAAAAAAGGGAAAAAAAAAAAAAAAAAAAAAGGCCTCTCGAACGGAAATACCTGCAGGTCTACTTTATACATATACATCATCCTTTCCCCTCCCGTCAGACCGCGGGGTAGACCCCTCACCAACTCACACACATGTACAAATCGCTAAAAAACCCGCAGCCCCGGAGACTTTCTCATGGGTTTTCAGTGGCAATCCGAACTGGCGATCGCCCAAATCTCTCCCCAGGCACTTTGTTTTCTGGAAGGGTCGGGGTTCGGGGTAGGCGGGGGGGTTGCGGGGGTCTCTTCGGGGTCCAGCAGAGACGCATCACAGCGAGCGAGGACCCACCGCATGAGGGTTGGGCGGATGGCTCGGCGGAACGGACGTTTTTTTTTTTTTTTTTTTTTTGTAATTCCATATTATGACAGGAAAGCGGCGAGGGTACCATGCCTCTGCCTAAATTGTGATTGTCAAACTCTCTATTGAATTACGTGAAGCTGGGGGGCGGAGGGGGTTGACCGGGGGGGCGGGGGAGGGTGGGTTTGCATGTCTCTGCAAAGCCTTGAAGATGAGAGAGCAGGAAACGGCGGAGCGGCTGTCTTGTGAGGTCCCGTCTGCGGAGGTCGGATGAAGACAGGCATTGTGTATATGATTCATGTGCCACATTGTATTAGCCTGCAACAAGGGCTGAGAGGAGGCAGATTAGCTTGGAACGCTAGCGCGCGGGGACGGGGCCTTCCCGCCCTCCCGTCTTCGGCATGCACGCATGCTAACCGGCGCTATTTGCACAGCTAAATTAAAACCAAGTGATGGTGACATTGAAGTCTAACGCGTCCTAAGGCCGCCGGAGCTCATCGGCGCGTTCGGCATCGGGGGCCCCGCTGCACTTCATTTGTTTTTCGGGAGGCTCAGTCACTTGAGGTAACATGACGAGTTAGTTAACCTGCAAGGGGACGCCGGAGCCCTAATGCGCCGCAGATGTCGCCATCTTAGAAGTAACACTTTTTATTGAAAGCTTGCTGCACAGCCGCTCCGCTGCCTCTCCGGCCCTTCAAGGGAATATTTTAGGGAGTAGAGGGGGAAAAAAAAAAAAAAAAAAAAACTGTGCCTACTTATCTGGGGATATAAGGAATAATGCGGCCGCCACTTTGATCAAGACACACACGTTTTGCATTACGGCGACGGGACCGTTGAGATATTTGAGAACGTTTGCAGCGGCCAGTCAGGCAGGCGGTACTAATGCGGAGGAGGTGTGAGATGGGTACAAGATAGGGCGCCTCCCGAAGGGCAGGCTTGGCCTGCCGGCCCGCCGCATTACTCATGTAGATGGAAGGTTTGTTATAAAATAGGCTTCGCGTTATTCTGAGCCAACGCCTGGCAGTGCTACGCTAACCCCGCGGCGAAGCTACGTCACACTGTCCGTCAAAAGGACGCCGAAGACGCGCAAAGAAGTCAAGATTTGTCGACCTGCCGGCAGCACCGGAAGGAAAGATCCGGACCGGGCAAACACCTAGAGGCCTCCCCCCCCGCCGAGGCTCCTTCTTGTCCACCGTTCCGTCGCTCGGACCCCCTCCTCGCCGCCGGCCCGCCCCTCCCCGGCTCCGTTGCTCCAGGAGATCCTATCATTTCTCCCGCAGACTAGATTTCTTGGGTGACTTCAAAGCTTGTTCACTAAGTGTTTAGAAGAATGCAATGGAAACAGGAAAATAATGTCCTGATTTCTGTAAACTTTATAACATCTGCTTTTGCTTAGCGCCGGTGCCGGTGTGAAGCGAGGACTCCATACTGCGCTCAGTTGGGACTTTTTTTTTTTTTTCCCCCTCAAAAGTTTTCAACTACATCTTGTACGAGACGGAAAGGGTAAATTGAGAAAAAAAAAAAAAAAAAAAAAAAAAGGAAAAAGGGTCCCGATGCCACATCACATCTGTGATATTATCAAAAAAAAAAAAGAAAAATGAAGAAACCGTAGCGGGCGGCGAACCCTTGCGTTTACAAAACGAGGGAGGGGGAGCGGGGTGGGTTGGGGGGGGTTAAGTCGGGTTAATTCATTCGGCCGTGTCACAGACAATTTGAAAACCGGTTTGAGGATTAATCCCACAAGAAAGGTTATAGTTTAACCAACTAAGGCCTAATTTTCATCAGTGTTTGTATAACCTTCATCTTTAGAGAATTGAGAGGATGCAGTGAGTATATTTCCACTGAGAGGGAAAGGAACCAGGCGAGGCTCTGCTGGTGTCCCAAAAGGCCTGTGAGTAATGTTGCTGGCACCGCGCAAGCATACACACAGACTAATGCTACCTCCTTGTGTATACACAAGATGACAAGCCGTTTCTAGGGCCAGGCCAGATAACTCCATCACAATCTCCCCACGCTAACAGGGCAGCGTGACAGGAGTGCCCTACACACACACGCACACACACACACACACACACGCTGCATCCGACTGGCAGCCCCGAGGCTCCTGTCTCCTTTCCCTTAACTCAATCATGCTCGGGTTTCACTCTCGCCCATCCGAGGCTAACTCGCTTCCTCTCTCTATCCCCTCACACGGCTCCCCCAGCCTTAAAATCCCCCGACCTACATCCCACCCATACAGTATCAGTTCCTCGTGCCGTTTATACCCACTACGGGAAGAAGGCAAAGCCAGCATTTACCCAAAACTGAAACGGCTAAATTTTAGTTGTCACTCCCCTGTGAAAAAAAAAAAAAAAATGCTTTCAGGGATTTGTAGTAGTTCTTTTCCCATGAAGAAGTAGGATTTGGTCCAACAACATCCTAACAACACACGCCGCTGGTACGTTTGAACAAAGCTAATTTCGGACAACTTCCTGCTGCAAGCGGCGACTAAACAAAGCATTGCAGTGGGTGTGTGTGTACCTTTGTGTATGTCTTTGTAAAAAAAAAAAAAAACTCACTAACCCAAGCTTACTGTTCTGTATATTTCCTGTGCATCGTGTATTTGCAAGTGTATTTGCAGTCCCTATGTCCTCTATTGTAAGCCGCTTTGGATAAAAGCGTCTGCCAAATGCAATGTAATGTAATGTAATGTAATGTAATGTAATGTAATGTTAGCATGACGTTCCCCTTCGCCGCCATCTTGGTTCGGGGTGAAGGTCGCCCGGCCAGGATGTGCACCCGATAGGTTGTGCAACGCTTTAAACGGGTGTAATTGTTTCCACCCCTTGGTAACAAAAGCCGTGGAAACGTCCCCGGCCTCCTCGGAGGCATCTAGAGGCCGACCCGCGAGCCCAGGGCACACACGTAGCTTCGGAGGCAGACGCCCTAAACATTTAATTCCCCATGAACTTACTGAAAGGAAAAATCCTCTCTAAATCACGTTGACACAGCTAAAGAAAAATAAGCACTGGCAATGAACCTTGCACTTCTCCATTTCATTGTTTGGTTGTATATTTTACATATTCCAGTGGAAGCGGCCAAAATATTGAAGAAAAAAAAAAAAAAGACTATTTCCAGTGTGGCTATAAAAACGTTTGCCAAGACGGCAAAGAAAAAAAAAATACAAATCTCTGACCTTTTTACATGGCAAACAAGATTTCAAAATAAAAGTACACATGCGGTCTACGGAGTCAGCGACGAGGTAGCGAAATATATGTATTAATATGTACGCGTGCATCTAAATTCATCATGGGTGAGCAGTACATGTACTATGGTTAGCTGTTAGCAGTGGATTTGCAGCGATTAAAAAAAAAAGAAAAAAAAAAAGTGACATCATATCTGCTATTTACTACTCGCAAATTAAATCTGGTTCCGGTCAATTTCAAAACATCTGTAAAACAGGAAATGATGGACAGGAGCGGTGGATTAGATTTATATGATATGATACGTCTTATTTTGCGGCTTGTTATCCGGGGTTTTGGACGCCGAGCCAAAACCAAATCAGTTAAAGATCCAGGGTATAATTTTTGGATATTTTCAGCATCTTTTTTTTTTTTTTTTTTGGGAGGGGGGGGGGGGACGCAAACACATTCCAACCTTGAGCACCGCCATGTTTTTTAAGGATGTATTCCAGGGTTTTGGCTTTAGCTATATTCAAATGTCGGCCCTTCCCCCCCCCCCCAGTAGCGGGTTAAAGCCTTGTGTTTGTGCTCGGAGACGCATAAAAGTACTTTTTTTGGGGCCGGTGGCTAAAACAGGAAAGGGGGAGCGGCCTCGGCGGCGCTCCTCCGAATGCACCGATAGCGTCTCGTCTCCTCCTCGTGGTCAGAGCTGCCACCGCCGCCAGATGACATCTGTCACTTAAAAAAAAACACCAAGGGGCTTCGGTTCCGCCCACAGGCGCAGTTTGCACGGGTTAATGGAGGAATTGGTGGTGTGTGCGTGTGTGTGTGTGTGTGGGAGGGGGGGCACTGATGGTCAGAGCCAGAAATGCATGGTCATTAAGTAGTAGTAACACGTTTATAATGACACAAAACAAACCGTTTACTATAACAGCTTGTTTTATAGTGAAATGCAGACAGGGTAAATTACTGGTGTGACCGGGTGTATTTACCAAAACAAGCTCTCATGTTGTGGTTATGTAACCAGCTTGGACACTTTCACCCAACTTTCAGAAAAAAAAAAAAAAAAACATTCAGACCTGATTAGCTTTTTTTTTCTTAAATCAGGGAATCTAGCTTAACGTAGCAGAATATTTTTGGAAAAAAAGAGGGAAAACTCAAATATCTGGAATCCGGTTTGTTGGAGGATTATTGTGAGTCACACTTGTGATGCGAGGATGTTTCCCCTGAGCGGCGTTGGAGGTGGAGGTGGCGGCGGCGGCGGCGGCGTGGGCGTGGCGTGACGCTAAACATGCGCGGCTCTGGTCTCTGTTAGCCGGGACTTCACACGTTTTTTTTTTCCTCACCGGAGCTGCGACAATACCGTTTTGTTTACACCATTGTTTGGCCGCGCGCGTGTAAAGGTTAATGACTCGCAGATGAAGTGTCAGGTTTGTTTCTATAGGACAAGGCGGGACGTGCGCTGCGGGGTCAGGCACGCCGCCGTCAGCGTCGCCGCGACGTGCAGGGCCCCCGCGCAACATTTCGCAGGCGCGCACGTGTTTGCGTGTGGGAAAGGTGGACGATAACAACCCGGCGTGCGCACGCGGCGCTCTCCGGTAGGTTGGTGCTGGTCGGGGCTCGCCAGGCTGCTTCGAAATCAAATTCCTCGGCTTGGCGTTTTATTTTTTTTTCCTCTGCTTTTCCCGGCGAAGGGGAGAAAAAAAGGCCAACGATTTAACAGAGAAAAAGAAAGAAAATTAAATGTGGAAAAAGAGATAAAATCTAATTAACGCCGACAACAGCGGGGGAGGAAACAAACCGTGGAGGCCTCGTGACTGCAGAGCGAGGAAGGCTGACAAACGGAGATAGTAGTTTAAACTCGCTTGTACGGCACTTTTATACATATTTTGTAATAAATAGGTAACGCTCGAATTGTGTTTATAATAAGAATATTTGCTTTAAGTAAATCACTATGCTACTGTTATACACTGCTCAAAAAAATAAAGGGAACACTTAAAAAACACATCCTAGATCTAAATGAATGAAATATTCTTATGAAATACTTTGCTCTTTACACAGTTGAATGTCCTGACAACAAAATCACACAAAAATGATCAATGGAAATCAAATTTATGAACCCGTGGAGGTCTGGATTAGGAATCACACTCAAAATTAAAGTGTAAAAACAAACTCCAGGCTGATCCAACTTTGATGTAATGTCCTTAAAACAAGTCAAAATGAATCTGTGTTGCTTCCTGAGTGGACACTATGATTTCACACAAGTGTGATTGACTTGGAGTTACATTGTGTTGTTCAAGTGTTCCCTTTATTTTTTTGAGCAGTATATATTTGACATTTATGGCAAAGTTCCGGTGGGTTTTCGAGGTTCTGCAGATGGAATCGTGACGGGAAAGATCAGAATAACACAATCACATGATTTGAAAGGATTCCTCAAATTTATAGAAAGCCATAGTTTTCCTCAACGGTCCTCCCACTTGACCACATCTGTCGGAGCCGCTAATCTTTTTCGGGCCAAGACTTTGCCGAGTAAACACTAATTTCACGGCCAGTTGGACTCGAGCTGTGTCTTTTCTAATTGGCCCGGAGACGAGAGAGAGAAAGAGAAAAGTGACATCTTCCTGTTTTGCCGATGAACTCTCGCTCTGTCACCCGTCGGCCATCCGACCTCAAGCGTCGGGTTTCCCGCCCCGGACGGCGGCCGGCGTGATGGATGGACCCGAGCTCCCTTCAATTAGGCCCGAAGTGCGAAGACGCAGAAACAATGCAAAGTGGCCGGGGCGGCGCAGGCGCAGGCCCTCGGCATTCTTTGCAACAATTTGGTCTAATTAGCATCAACTCCCGCCCCATCCATCATAC
Source organism: Fistularia commersonii (assembly GCF_037954325.1). NCBI lineage: Eukaryota > Metazoa > Chordata > Actinopteri > Syngnathiformes > Fistulariidae > Fistularia > Fistularia commersonii. The sequence goes on along the minus strand of NC_141284.1, from coordinate 26,155,800 downwards.
TCCTCAAGAAACACAAACAAACTGTCAGCTCTAGCGTAACAAACAGATCGCCGGGCTACTTAGCGCAAATTATTCTTACATAAAACGCAGCTTCTCAGGCGACCCGCCCCGACGCCCCCCCGCGCCCCCGCCCACCTTCAGGCCATCTGGGGAAGGGAGAGCTATTAAAATTGAAGACATATGTTGCAGTCAAGTTCAAGTCTCCTGGGCGCGGCGGTGGACGCGGTGACAGTTTCACGCAATGCCGACTGGACAGGGTGTGGTTACCGGTATCGGTGTGTGTGTGTGTGTGTGTGTCCGAATGTGTGAGTTTGTATACCGGCATTGTTTTGCATTCTAATACTCGTCACATAAACGCTCAGATCATTTGTATACATCAGGAAGTAGATGACAGATTGCGCTTCGCCACAAATCCACGTGGGATCGTTTGAAAAATAACCCGATAATTCCACGTTTGACCGATAAAACCTCGTGTTTACAAGTAAATCTAAGTTAACAGTTGGAATCTTAACAGCTTTGAAATGTAAAGAAAGGAGAGGGGCAGCCGTTTGAGGAACATGCACGTAGCTTATAGTTAGCGCTAGGCTAACTACTACTTTTGGGCTTACTCTGCTGAGAGATATCCCATAATGCAATTCTCTCATTCCAACCAGTCTCTGTCATCAGGCAGGACCCCAGGAGGCGCCCATCCGTTTTTCTTTTATCAATGTGAAAGCTATTATTGCATCACGTCACCAGAAACATGTTATTATTAGCGCTAACAGATCATTTGTGCTTCCCGCAAAGAGTCCCGAAGAGAGTGCGGCCCATGAAAAGGGTCATCGGACGACTGCGTTGCGATGTGACGTTTTTTTTTTTGGACAAACAAGCAGTTCCTGGGAATGCAGTCTCCGATTTTTTTTGGGGGGGGGGGGTTCTGGAACCCGAGTCCGCAGCCGCCACGCCGCCGGCCGCCTCGTTGCTGAAACCTACTGAGCCGACGCAGCGGCTCGCCGAACCTGCTGCCTCTGGCCGACTCGTTAAAAAAAGAAATAAATCAAAAATATCACTGTTGCGTGACAAATGTAGAGGATTTGGTCTAAACTTATTAACACAGTCCTGAGTGTTTGCGGCTCTTAATCCCCGACCGGGTATCCCACAATTGGTGGCGGTCGATTTTCTTGGCTAACACGAAGGCCGGTTGTGATTTTTTTTTAAACCAATTTGTGGGCAAATTTGAGCGAAACAAGATCTTCGAGGCCACAAAACAAACGGTTGAGGTACTACTCAAACAAATTCCCGGCGAGTCGACGACTGACGTGATTCATTCGGGGCTAACAAGGCCTTTTTTTTTTTCTTTTAAATCTTTTCGTGCGATGTTAACGGCGTAACGAAAACGCACTTAAAAATATCACGTTGGACTTCCGATCATAACACCGATCATGAAGAGGAAACAAATAGCTCGCGGCGCGTCTGGAGTTGAAATGACCCCGATGAAAAAAAGGGCGCCTTTTTCATCCGTTTCCTGGATGTGCGATCGTGATTTGAGAGGCGTTTCGCAAAAACCGGCGGAGCAAACAGAGCCCGACGAGGACCGATGTTCCAGACCCGCCATGTTTGGATGAAAAGACAACTTAGTACGTTCCTCCTCCATCCATCTCAGTGAGTGTAATCAGCTCCGAGGCCTGTGTGATAAACAAACGGGAGATAATTGAGCTGAAATGAATTCTTAATAAGACCGCCTCGGATGAGTGTGAACTGGATGAGGGCGTACGGAGCGGCCACATGTTGGACTGGAACGCCACCAAGCTCCGCTCGGCTGCGCTCTTTTCGACAATTTGTCAACTTTCCCGCTTCCCGCCCGCTGACGCTGTGCAGAATGCCAAGTGCTTCGCTAATTACCGGGGTGGGTGCGGGGGCTACGCGGGGGTGAGCGTTGTTGTTTTTAGAGGGCGGGCGGCGACGAGGGGCACTGCGCAAACTCAAAAGTGACAAATAAAACCAACCTCCCCGCTCCCCGCCCGGCCGCCTCTGTGCTCATATGCGAGAATCGTGAACAAAATCCCCCTCTTTTTTGGGGGGGTGGGGTGGCAAGGCGGCTTCGGCGGGAGGGAGGGCGGGGCCGTCGTCCGGCGGGCCGGCCGAGGTGAGAGCGGAGGGTTATTCTAATCAAGCTAATTCCCTCCAAACCTCAGGAATGATGTCACCCGGTGTTTGCTCATTAGAGATTCTTGTCAAGAGGCCAAGACTAATTCTCATCCAGTAGTGAATGCAAATGTGGGCGCTCTCTCTCTCTCTCTCTCTCTTCCTTTCGTTCTTATGCTCTCTCTCTCTCTTTCTGGACGTTTTTTTTTTTTTTTTTTTGCGGAAAGTCTTTACAGGTCAGTGGCGCGTAGCATGATGGAAGCGAGGGGATCGGCTTAGCTGGAACGATGACCGAGAGGATTACGTTTGTCGCGTGGTCGGCTCCCAACGCCCAAGAAGAAATGCCACTTGAAGTGCTTTCTTGCAAAAAAAAAAAAACAACAAAACTAAATAAATAAATAAATTACCCTCACTTTCCCACAAAGCTCAACTTTTCACGTCGTGTTTTTTTTTTTTTTCCTGCAGGGCTTTCCGCCCTGTTTTGTCCCCCCGACTGACGCGGCTCACAAGCTTCTGAAATGCAGCCCGGACTGCCCTGGCCGTTACAGGGTTCCCCCTCATCGCATAGTTACCCCGCTTCCCAAGGCCTTTCCGCATGCCGCCCCTCTGTGCGTATGCAGAGCTCCGGGTGGAAACGGCGCCGTCCCGATCGGCCTCGCCTGCCTTTCTACGTGTGCCGGCAAGGCCTTATGTTTTGGAGAATTTTCCTCTGATTATGGAAGCAGACATCCAGGTAAGGAACCGACTGGAGACGACATGGCGGTCAAATATAATATTATATGTTGGGCGGCACGGTGGCATAGTGGTTAGCGCTCTGGGCTCACAGCACGAGGGACCCTGGATCGTTTTCGACAAGGGGATCTTTCTGTGTGGAGTTTGCATGTTCTTCCCGTGCATGCATGGGTTTCCTCCCACAATCCAAAAACATACAACTATTATTTTATTATCATTGCATAATTATCATTATCATCAGTATTTTATGATAATTTTATTATTATTATTATTATTATTATTATTATTATTATTATTATTATCATTATTATTGTTATCATTATTATTATCATATTGTAATTTATTTTTATATTATATTGTAATTTATTATTATATTTTATTGCTATTTTATTATTATTTTTATCATTATTATTATTATAATTACATATAAGTAGAAAAAATGAGTGAGTGAATGGTTGTCTGTTGCCTGGCAACCAGTTCAGGGTGTACCCTGCCCCTTGCCTCATGACAGCTGATATAAGGCTCCAACATCCCCTGCAACCCTGAGTGCAGGATAAGTGGCAGAATATGGGTTTCAAATCACAGTGATTCAAATATTCATGCATTCATCAGACTACTAAACCGCTGACACTTATTCTTCTTTTTCTGCACTTTACATGCAGCGCTGAACACGTAACTACTGCCATTTAAACCGTACTCATCATCGCACCTGCACTTTGTGAGTTGCACTCAATGTTTTACTTGCACTGCCAACAGCGTTTATATTTATAATAATATTGACACGACCTATTTATTGTCGGTACTGATCCAAATGCACTGTGAACAGCAAAGTAAAAATTACATTGTACAGGGAAACACAAGGGGAGAGCACGGAGGCTCCATAAAGAACAACCCCCGGAATAGAGCCGGGGACCTTCTTGCTGTGCGGCAGGAGTGCTAACCGCTGCACCGCCAGAAAAAAAAAAGTGATATTTTACAAAATATTTGACAAAAACCAAGGGGTCAACATTGCATCCCCAAGGGGAAGGCGGGAGGTGGATCAGTGAGGGCGTCCACTTCAATGAGCTCAAAGTACAGTTCCTCGGCTGTCTCAGTGAAGCATGGATTCTCACACACACACACACACACTTACACATACACAGAGCGGCTTCCAAGTGAACGGACAAAGCCAATAATCACGCCGCTTTGTGGAAATAGGAGGCGACTGCATGCTAACATTAGCATCGTGGCGAACAAAACAGCTCGGGGTGACGCAAATTACTCATAGCGTCATGTTTACAGAACACTCCAGAAGAGCCTGTGACAGCTTATTTCATCTACCTAGGAGCGTCCACTAGTTGGACGCCAATGCCGGCGAGGCGGCCAGAGCCTTTTTTTTTTTTGTTTTGTTTTTGAGCATCTTGTAGCGCTCTGAGCGGGGACGTTCGAGGATGAGCAGCTGGAACGGCGACAGGACGTTGACGTCCTCGCAACGTCATGACAACCGAATAAACAACAAACCTGGCGCGGCGCTTTTTCTCTCCGCAAGGCAGAGTGACACGCGGCAGAGGAGAGGATTACACCATGGCGGAGGATTTTACCATTTAAATAAACGTCTGAAATTGCGCGTCGTGAAGAGAACGGTCTGGAAACTCCAGGGAGAGTCTCTCTTTGACAGCGACTTAAAGAATTGCAGTGACGTTTGAGGGCTGAGAACCAGGTCGGGTAATATATATTCCCGTCGCCAGCAGCGGGTCGACAAAAGCCTTATGTTTGAATAAATACACGGCAAGAAATGGGTTTGTTGCCACGTATTTTTTCATTTTATTTTTAGCTTTTTGTTTGCTCTGCATGCTCCGAAAACAAAAAGGTACAGCAAAATCCTTTCAAACCCGCTGCTGGAAAAATAAAGAAAGGAAAAGTGACCTTGATGGTAAACTCCGATTAATGTTATGTGAAAAAAAAAAAAAAAAAAAATAGCTAAAGACTTGCAAAAATAAAAAGTCAAGCCACGGAGAAAAGATTGAAATCATTTTTTTTTTCTGAACGCTATTTTACATTTTTGGAATCTACCAGGCATAAATTTGCTGGTCCCATCCAGTTTCTTCTGCTGCCAACTTAGGGGTTGACACGTTTTCGAACCGAGGCGACGCTATCGTCTATCTGCCGCGAGGTGAGCGCAGGAAAAAAAAAAGAAAAAAAAAAAAAAGTTAAGAAAGAATCCCGGCATCTGATGAAGCCGGCTGAGGGATTTCATGCGCTCACGCCGGCCAAGCGTCGTACAGTAAATCACTCCCCCTGCTGATGGCGGCGGGAAAGCTGCGTCTCAGGTGCTGTTCATCTGGCAGGGCTTTCAGAGGCCTGCCTCCGGAGAAAGAAAGAAAACAAACCCTTGGTCCGCTTCCCCGAGAGCGGCTCCCTGTGAGCCAGCCGGCGGCCCTCCAGGAGCCCGTCCAGCCGCTCCGGCCCCTTGGACCAGGATGTTTGGGTTAGAAAATGACTTTGCTACTCCCTCGGCCCCCTCGCTCTAATTGCCCCGAGGGTAATTACCCCGTCTCCTTTCCACTTAAGGGAAACCGAGAGCCGGAGTGTTGGTGCGCGGGGTAGAGTTTGCTGAAAATTTGCATGGCTAATATTTGTAGAGTCGCCGCTGCAGTTAGAATAACACATGTATCACATGAGAGCGTGTAAGTGATCCACTGTAAATATCACTCAACTATCAAAATAAAGCGTACAGATGACCGGCGGACTGATAAGTGATCGGATTACATTCCCCTGTTTACCCAGCGGCTTTGAAACTGACCGAAAGACTACAATTAAATAATCCTAAAGAAAAGATTTCACTAACAAAACGTTTCCTCCAGTAATCACAACAAAAACAACATCTGCGGAGCGTCGGCGGCCTGCGGATCATCACTCCAGACGTTTCCTTTACGCTTAGAAAAATACATAAAAAGCCAGGGCTTTTCATTTAAACTCCATTCTGAATATGTCGGTGGGAGATGGGGGGGGGTTCGCGCCGCGTCACGCCGCTTTTCTCGAGCCGGGGTCTGACGGATGGGTGCGGGGAGCAGCTCTGCCCCACCGGGGTGCGATATATCAGACCGAAACGGTCCATTGTGAAACCCACCCAAGACCGGAACACCGATACGGCTCTCGGAAGACTTCTTGTGCGGCGCGGGCGGGCGGAGGGAGGACGGTGTCTTTCCTTTCGTTTTTTTTTTTTTTTTTTTTTTTTGATTAATAAGTCCCTTCGAAGCGTTTTAATGTGCATGCGAACCTGGAAAACGTACGGAAAGGGATACAAATCGTGAACAGAAACGACATTAAAAGTTGAACACATCTGCGGCGGCCCGGAGGGAGACGCTCGGACCGCCACGTCGAGGAGAGACACGCACGGCTGCAGTTATTGTTGGATTCACGGCCTCCTTTTGAAGACGCTAACGTCAACAGCTGTTCGCCTGTGCGCTCCCTCCGCCGGCGCCTCTGGGGGGATCCTTATCGAGAAAGCACATGTCAGATCCTCTGATTGCGCCGCTGCCCAGCTGAGTGCTTACACTGTCAGACCGCTGATAACTTAACCTCCCTCCGACCCGCTCCCCGGCCACGGCGCCCGCCCTGGACCCGCTTCAAACGCCGGCGGAGCTGCCGGCCTCCGCCGCCCTGTGTGGTCCCCCCCCCCCCTCCTTCTCCCTCCACCGCCCGTTCCACTGGACGCATCTCTGCGTGAACCCTGGCTCTAAAAACCCGCGCAGGTCAGAGAAAATGCAGTACGCAGCTGAGTCACGATTTGGATCTCGGTGTGAGGCGAAACAATTCGAGGAATCGGCGTGTCGGATGAAAAGCTTGGAGCGCTCTCAGAATAAATGCAGACGGCGTCTGCCGGCTAAAGCCGTTCGTACCGGTAATATTAACATTTCCAGCGATATCTGCGGCAAACTAAACACAGATGTTGCGAGGCCGTGTCGTATATTTGAGAACGGTGTGTCTCGGCTAAGTGAAGTCATTCGTGCGTCCATGTGCGAGCATCGGTCCGGTCGGGGGATCGGGGGATTACTCACAGGCTGCAGCAGAGGCACTCTGACGTCACCCGCTGGGTTTCGGCCCCGAGATTTGAATTTTGGCCGGCGCCAACTCGCGAACCAGAGGTGACTATATTTGGATGAGGCGGCGAGAGCCGGAGCGGAGCCGGCGACCCCCCTCCGTGTGTGCCTTCGAATGAGAAATGGGGGTCGAACGGCAACTTTTGCTGTTCTTCAAACCTTTTCCGTGTCATCGAGCCTTCGGACAGCGGCGCAAACCAGGGACCATGGATGTCAGCTCCTAGAACCGTTGTAGCTCCTACTCCGAGGCGGGGTCGATTGGATGTAGGCGCTGGGCGGTTGGCGAGAGTCGTACCGGATTTTAAAAACCATTGCGGTCACCGCTCAGCTGTTTTGTTGCGACAAGATGGACCGAAAAAGCGGGAAATGGGTCGAACGAAGAAGTCCGAGCTGGTCTGCCATCAAATATTACCCTTCTGGGTAACATCTGATGGCCCCCAGATGACCAAAGTAACAATATCACAACAATAGCACTTTCAACTTGCAAAATACATATTTTATTGCCTGTTTATATATTGTATAGTTATTTTATTGCCTATCTGTATATTTTATATATATTGTCTATTTTATACAGTTTTATATTTGTATTGTCCAGGACTACAGAT